>NC_092850.1:320423-640847 GCF_039878825.1 Excalfactoria chinensis
TTTTCAAAGCAGCGTGTTGTAAACTCTTGATGGTGAAGAAACAATAATCTCTGTGTTCTGGCTTTAAGGAGCATTTGAACGAAGCAAGCATTTTTGCACATGTTTCTGTCTCCAGCTCAAAGAGAGCTCCGAAGAGACGGGAAAACTCCGCGTCGTTTTTTATTGTGTGAAATCCAGCCCATTTGATGATTTGTATTCCAAACGTCGAGAAAATGTCAGATTTATCCACAAGGTCAAAATTGAGATTCCTGAAAACATGTGCAGGCTTTGGGAGCCTCAGAATAGGTCTCGGGGTTGCTATAGCTGGCCTCTGATTGGGTTGTGGAGGCAGCTTCTGATTTGGATGCTGGATGGCCACCGGCCTCTGGTTCGGTCCATCAGCAGTCTCTGGCATCTGATCAGGTTGCACAGTTGGCTTCTGATCAGGGCCTGGCTGCAGTTTTTTAGTGTTCCATTTCTTTAAGGGGGGTTTGATGTCTCCTTTGAATAGTTTAGCTTTAACAGTGCCCCTCAAAATACGCTTTCCTCGCAGGGCTCTTCCCCTGCCAATGTTACCCCTCCGTATCGGGGGTCGGAATTCACTATCAGATTGAATTCCAAAGTCTACATCATACTCCTGATTTTCCACATTGCCATATTCATCTTCCATAAGTCCCGGTGATCTAAAATCACCTAAAATATCTGAAGAACCAAAATCACTTTCATGTGGTCCACTAGCTTCCCAAGAATCAGGATGTCCATAGTCCTGATCATGAGAAGCCAGGCCCCCGTACTCCCGATCCCGAGGCAGAGGGTGTCCATAATCCCGGCCATGAGAAGCCGGCCTCCCAAACTCCCGGTTACGAGATGCTGGGTGCCCATAATCCCTGTCCCGTGCAGCTGGGTGTCCGTACTCCCGATCATGAGATACTGGGTGGCCAAACTCCCGGTCACGAGATGCCGGGTGACCAAACTGGTCATGGTAGTAGTTAGCTTTCCTTATGAGAGGGCTCGCAGATCTATAAGAAGGTCCTGGATACTCATCTCTAGGGTTCTCAGTCCAGTCATCATGGTGCTGGGCATCGTCGTATCTTCCATCATCATGAAAGCTATCTTCGTATCTCGGCCTTGGGACTGGCCTTGGATGAGCTGCAATGACAGAAACAGAAACAGAAGCACTGAATGCCTAAGAAGGCCTATATGGATACATTACAAAGCCAGAAATGATGGAATTTCCTCTACAGAAGCCAGGAATCCCCATTCCAATACTTCAATCCCGAAGGCAAAAGATGCTTGGAGTCACCAAGTACTTCATTTTGTTTTACTTCTTTTAAGAGACGGCAACTTGAGCAGAAGAGATGCCACTCGAAAGCACTCTGCAAATGGAACCCACGCCATTTTCCCACACCTTTTAAACAGGAGCTTTAGGAGGATGCGTTTTTGTAGCCATTCACTGCAGCTTTCGCCATAAAAGCCGGACTTCATACAAAGCCTCCAAGGCTGCAAAGGCAGCCCCAGAGCCGGGGGTTCACACAGCCGGCCCGGCTCACTGAGCCCACGCAGGATTCCTTTGTCTGAAATTGGCTTTTTAGCCGGAATTTCGCACTCCACGTCAAAATCAGCCCCCAGAACCGAGGCTGGATGTGGCAGCGCAGCAGAGCGGCTCGTCCAACCACCGCAGCCCAGCCCGGCTCTCGTTACCTTTGAAGTGATGCATCGCGTCCTGCAGAGCATCGCCCCGCTCCACGCGGAACCGCTTCACTTTATCCTGCACCACAGCATCGAACGTCTCCCGCGTGATCCTCCGCGAGGCCATCTTCCCTGCAGCCAAAAAACAACACAAAAGCGGAGCTCGACCCGGCGCCCTCCGCTCAGGGGCGACCCGACCCGAGTGGAATAACCACCTCCGAGCCGTCAGCGGGACAGGAGAAGGGGGACAGGAGAAGGAGGCCCGGCCCGCCCCGCGGCCCGCCCCGCCGCAGCCGGCCCTGCCCTCACCGAGGCGGCGCCCCGCCGCGCTGCCGCAGCCGCCCCGCCGCACGGGGAGATATCCCAGCAGCCCCCGCGGCACGCCGCGCTGCCTTCGCTCCCCGCCGTCCTTCCTCACGCGTGCGCCGCGCAGGCGCAGTGCGAGCCGAAGGTGCGGGCTGGGGGTGGGCGGGAGCGGGCCCGTTAACGGGAGCGGCCCGGTTGGTGTCTGCATTGAGTGCGGCCTTCCCTCAGCGCGGAGCCCTCCCGTGGGCCGCGATGGGCTCCAAACACATCACACAGGAAACGTTCGATGAGGCCGTGCAGGAAAACATCGCCGAGTTCGAGATGGAGCCGGAGGAGGCTGTGAGGGAGGCCGTGCAGCAGTTCGAGTCTCAAGGTATTGCGCCTTGCCTCAGGGTGGGGGCCGTCTGTGGAAGCCTTTGTCAGCTGGGGGCCAGGTGCTGTTGATGGTAACCTTATGGTGCAGCTATGGCTGTAAATCTGCTCGAAATTAAACTGCAAAAGGCAGGTTGATGAACGAGGATTTTCTCCTTCCCAATTGATGTTTATCTGGTGAATGTTCTTCTGGGGACAAACCTTGACACGTTTTCTGCACTTATCCATGCACCGTAATCAGCTTCTCTTTGCTCTCTGTGCTTAACTGCACACGTTTTGCTTAAGCTCCCGCTCTTAATGTTCTTCTCTTTGTGTTTATTTTCCTTGTAGGTGTTGATCTAAGCAACATTATCAAAGCTGTGCGCCAGCCGGCCTCTGAAAATGGTCAAAAGCAAAAGCATGAAGTTCTGCTGGTAGGACTGCAACTCTCTGCTGCCTTTTAGATGTGTGGGTTAACCACTCATTGAAGCTATAAGCTGAGAATCATGGAGTGTAACTTATTCCGTATGGAGTTCCTCCAAGGGTTTTAAGCAGGCAAAACGCTGCTCTTTGAGACAGCTATTACTTAGCTTTGTCCAACGAATTTAAATATTCAAATTTGCTGATCTATAACAATAACTGCAATAAACCGCCCTTGCTCCTACATAGTTCAGCTTGAAAAGTAAATCTCGTCTTCTTTTTTCAGACTTTAGATTCCCTTGGCAGATGTGTTGCTGACTCTGATCTCACTGAGATGGCTGAGCAGCTGGTGATCTTCACTGACCAGTGCAAAGAACAGCTGGCTTTCCGCTACCTGGCTGGGCAGAACGGTGCCTATCCTGTGGTATTCTCTGCCTGCCAGTTGGCTTCGGGAGACAGGAATTTAATGCTGAAAGCCTTTAATACTCTGTCTGCCATCTTGGATGGTCAACCAGACTTGCTTGACTCCGCCGGCCAGGATCTGCTGCTACAAACTCTGAATGAATATAAGGAGGATGCTGAAATGATGCTGGCTGGGATCCGATGCATCCGGCACGCCTGTCTGAAACACGAGCAGAATCGACAGGACTTTGTGAAGGGTGGAGTTCTGCCCCTGCTGACTGGAGCCATTGTCCTGCATGGAGACAGCGCTGACGTCGTCCGAACGGCTTCATCTGCTCTCAGGATCATGACGTTTGATGATGACATCCGCGTGCCCTTTGGTCATGCTCACGATCATGCCAAAATGATTGTGTTGGAAAACGATGGGTTAAGGGTTCTCATTGAAGCTGCAAAAGGTAAAATTCACCCGACGACTGTTGGTCCTAATTTTGAATCATCTGTGCTTTCTTATCCTAAAACTGTGCTCTGTAATGTGATGCTCTGCAGGGGTTGATTGGGAATTTGGTACTTAAGTGGTCTAACTCCTTTGAAGTGTGCCCCAAGAAAGAAATACATTGAATGCTCTAGAGGCTGTTGGCAGTACCAGGGTGACAGTTACAGAGCTGTCTGTCAGTCTGTCTAGGAAGTGCTTCACAGCCCAGTGCAGGACTACAGACACAATGTCATTGCTGAGGTGCTGTATTGCTGCCTATATTCCTTCTATTCTAGATAGAGAGCAAGCAGAATGCCATCTGTGATCATCTGTTGTAAGATCTAAGTGGGAATTAACTCCTTCCTGGGGTGGCGTGTTGTTTTCAGTTTGTTTGTTCTTTAAATGCAGAAAAGTACAACCACCTTGAATCTGCTAGCAGGCTTCCTGGCTCACACTTCTTGCATTCATCTCTCCTTTACAGCATTCACAGATAACTGCAGTGTTCTCAGTGAACTGTGTGCCACCCTTTCTCGCCTCTCTGTCAGGAATGAATTCTGCCAAGAAATTGTGGACCTTGGGGGCTTAAATTTTATGGTCTCTCTCCTGGCTGACAGCATTGATCATCCAGTGAGTAATATAGAATGTACCTGGGGGACTGAAAATAATGCAGCGGGTCTGATGTTTCAAATCCTTGCTTAGAGTGAGCCTTAATGCATAATTTTAGGCCCAGTTAGTGTTGAAACTCAAGTGTTGATCCCATTTAGCTCTATTTAAAACTTCACGTGCAACTTTGTTCTGTATGTGCTCTGTCACTTGATGATGATGTAATTGAACCTCATGCTTCTGGTTATTTTTTCTGTCCTCCCCAGTCCACAAGCAAAGTTCTGCTTGGTCCCAGAAAAGCTGAGCTTCTGGCTTTCTACCATTCAGCTAGAAGAGGTTCAAGAGGATTGGTTGGTTCCTTTAATGCCTTTGGTAACCTCTGCCAAACTAACAAGTTCCTTGTTATCCTGCCTAGCAAGAAAGCATACCAGATATCTGAACTGCTGGGGAGTTTGTAGCCGGGGATTAAAACTGTGTGGAGTTGCTGCGGGATGTTGTGGGTGACTCAAAACACTGCAATGTTTTTCCTGCTGCTTTCTAAGCTGTTCTTTTCCTTGTTGAATGCAGGATGTGGTGAAGCAGGTACTGAGTGCCATCCGAGCGATTGCAGGTAATGATGATGTGAAAGATGCCATAGTTACTGCTGGTGGAACTGACCTTATTGTGCTTGCTATAAGCCATCACCTTGCCAACCCTCAGGTATGCAGCTAATCGCTTGATGGTGGTGTCCCACAGAGGCTGGGAGCTGAGAGCTTTGGGCTGTGTAATGCAGGGCTCTTGTCATTACAGATAGGAGCGATCCACAGCTTTGCTCTGACTTGTGGTCAACAGCTTATACTGAGAGCAGATATGTGTGTTAGATGATCGCACTTACATTTATAACCTGAATGATGCACTGAACCTTTAACATACCTGTGATATGGAGTGGGTCAGTGCATGCTTTGGCATGTATTTGTGTAAATGCAAAGGAATGCTCATATCTACTATGTTTTTTTCTTGTCCATTAATCAGACTGGTACTAGATACAGTGTTTTATACCCCTGGGGCTGCAGTTCAGCCCATGCTGAAGTTGCACTGTTATAAATTACCATATGAAACTTGCTTTACATGTCAGAGAAGCACAGTGTTTCAGGAAGAAACTAAAGATTGCTATTGCTAATATTATTATTTATTAAAGAAGTCCCCAAACAGGAAAACAGAACTCTTTGAAATGTTCTTTTGTTAAAGCAGCATTTATAACCAGTGAGTCTTTGCTCTTTGTCTTGTAGATCTGTGAACAAGGTTGTGCAGCGCTGTGCATGTTAGCTTTACGCAAGCCTGAGAACTGTAATGTCATCATGGAAGGTGGAGGAGCACTGGCAGCCCTTCAGGCTATGAAAGCACACCCACGAGAAGTGGCTGTACAGGTATTCGCCTCTTGATTGGTGTTGTTTGTGTTTACTGCTTCGTTTGTCCTTTACTTGACAACTACTACCGAATTCTGAGTATATTAGGAGATAGGGGGTCCTGCATTTAATGATACAACTGTACCTGCCATCCTGATGTGATCAGAGCAAAACTTAGTTGGAGTTTCAAATCCACATCGGTTAAGGTTCAGGTGGCTGTGGAATGCCGTGCTTCAGTTGAAGGCATTACTTCTGTTCCCCCCCAAAAGAGGAGGATATGGGAGGCTTTCTCAGTGCCAGCCTGTAGGGAATACTGTGAAAGAGCAGCTCAAGCTCCTGCAGCAACATGACAGGAAAGAGCATGCATGGGGGGGTGGAAAGGTGGGTCCATTGTCAAAGCAGCATTGTATCTCAGTAGTATTTTAGAAGTACTTGATATTGGCTGGGTGCTGTTGGAATGTCAGCAAATGTGGTCCTTTATAAACTTCCATTGTAAAACAGCAACCGTGCTTTGTCTATGAGTTTTATTCTTCTAGAAAATAGTTTGCTGCTCTCTGTAGCATCTCACATTTCCTTGCCTAGATGCTAATCTCTCCCATTTACCTCTCTCTTAGAAACAAGCTTGCATGCTGATCCGCAACCTGGTTTCCCGGAGCCGGGACTATTCTCAGCCCATCTTAGAGATGGGAGCTGAGGATCTAATAACAGAAGCTCGTGCAACGCACAAGGACTGCGATGATGTGGCCAAAGCTGCACTGCGAGACCTTGGCTGCAAAGTGGAGCTCAGAGAGCTGTGGACAGGCCAGAAGGGGAGCCTGGCACAGTGAATCATCCATCTCCTGAGCAACAGAGCTTAAAGGCATCTATGGACGTGAAGTCTAAGGGGGTAAACAAAGTGGCATGGATTCATTTGCAAATACAACTGGACTGGAATATCTGAAGCAAATGCCTGGCTTGTGAAGCTGCAATGAAGCTTTGGGGGGGGGAGATGCAGCTGGAATGGCTTTACGCATTCACAGGCTGCCAATCAGTTCTGTATAGTAATCATTCCTTGAATCATTTGATGCCTGAAGATGATCTGCTTCCCCTCCCACATTATTTGTGTTACTTGTGTACAGGAGAGAGCTGTTCCCACGCGCTCTGCAATAAGAGCAGAGGAGGATGTTGATGTCTACCACAGCAGCTTGCTCTGGTTGTTTGGTCTGCCCTGTGCCGATGGAAGCTCTCAGCCTGCATCCTGGTAATGGGATGGATGAGGAAGAAGCCCATAATTTGTGAATGTGTTCTGTCCTATTGTGCTGTTCTTCTACTAACTTATTTTATTGCTGACCATATTCTGTGTTGCTTCTTTGTTTGGGCATTTTCAGCCAAGCATTCGAACTAAATCAAGTGAGGATTCTGAACAGCACGGCCCAAAACAACATGCTTGCTAACCCTGCCTTTGTATGAGATGCCTCTTGGCTCTTCCCTGTCCCTGCTGTGGAAAGTGTGATGTGTCTGTGCATTCTCTGCCCCAATCCTCTAGTGAAGGGACCCCGCTGTTATGGGGCAGAGCAATAGGAAGAGCTGCAGAGGAGACCCCGAGTGCCTCATGCTGGGGACTGACAGTGCTGAGCAGCACCTCACCCAGCCCCACACGGGGCTCACTGTGGGCTGGGGTGTGGAGTTATATAGAGACAGGAAGGCTGGCTTTGGTTTTCCGTCTATTTTAACCCCGATTGGGGCACCGGGAAGGGACAGATCGGGGTGAAAGGGCTGTGGGGCAAAGCCCGACGGGGCCACGGCTGCGTGGCGTGCCGCCATGGGCACACGTGGGCCGGGAATGGGCCGGGTTCGGGCTGCTGCACCCAGGGACGGGCTGGATGCCCCAGGGGTCGCTACAACCGAGCGTGACCCGCGGCGCTGCCACGTGCGACACGTGTGGGGGCTGCGCACAGCAGCGCCGTGCGGGACGCGGCTCACGGCTGTCGCACGACACGCGTGGACACGGCGCGAACTGCGCGCGTCCTGCGCGGGATCTGCGCCTTTCATCCCCGCGCAGCGCCGGGCGCACCCCACCTCTCTTCAGACGCTCCAACGCAGCCCGCCCATCCCGCCGCCCATTGGCTGCCTCGCCTGCCTGTCTGTCGCCGCTCAGCCACTCAGCGCGCACGGCACCGCCCGCGCCCCTCGCGCCGAGGCTACGATTGGCCGTCCCATAGGGAAAGCCCCGCCTCCCGCGGGCGCTGCGGGGGAGGCCTGGCGGCCGGGAGGCGACAGCGGTGCGGCGGCGCCGAGCGGAGCGGAGCCGGTGAGTGCGGGCCGGGCCGGGCCCCGCCGCTGGGTACGGCGGTGCGGCACAGCGAGACACGCGGCTTCGCGTCGGGACCCACGGCCGGGTGGTAGCGCCGCGGCCTCGCGCGGGGTCACCGCTCCGTGCGCCCCTCGGCCGGGGCCGAGCTGTGTGGGGGGGAACGGCCGTGAGGGGACGGCGCAGCTCCGGTCCGGGTCGGTGTGGAGCGGCGTCCTGCTGGGCTCGGCTGCGGGCTGCGGGCCGGCCGTGTCCTCTGTGTCCCCTCTGTGTCCCTCTGTGTCTCTCTGTGTCCCTCTGCCCTCTGCCCGGCCGTTGCCGTGTGTCCCCGCCGATCCCCTGCCCGTCCCCGCCACCTCCGCCGTGGGGGCCCCCGGGGGCACGTGGAAGGTGTTTAACGCTGATCTCTTTCCATCTTCTGCTTTCATCTCTTTCCAGCCTGAGCCCAAACTTAGCGGCTTTCCCTCTTTGCCTTCCAGCGTGCAAGAAGGGTCTGGGGTTGTGTTTAATACACCCAGGCTGGGTGTGTGATGCTGCCTGCACTGTATGGCCCTAAAATCCATGCTCGGAGGGGTCCGGGATGGCTCTGTTTGCTGACTGCCGCCTTCCTGCTGGCAGCTCATTGAGTTAATTGCACAGAGAAGGTTTGGAGCTTCGTTTGGTTCCTGTCGTTGATCGCAGAGCAGGTTGTGGAGATGGTGTGTTTTTATGATGCGTTTCTGATGTGGTTTGTTGCATTTGGGGTGTTTTGAAAACATTGTGGGTTCCAAATGACTCCGGTTTGGAGGAAGGCTGTGTGTGCTGAGGAGCAGATTGGTGTCGGTGGGAGCAGGCAGGGGAACCAATGGGCTGATGGAGGAACACCGACCTCCTCTGGGTGAGATAATGGGATGTTTGGGTGTCCCAAAGCACAGGGTTGCATTCTGAGCATCTTCCCACCCCAGCAGAGCGATGAGCTCCCAGCACTTGGTTTTGTCTCCCTGCTTATTGTGTAGGAAGCTGTTAATGTTGTCTCAAAGAGAGCAGCTCTGTATGAGGCTGAGGACTGACCAGGCTGATGCATCTCAGGATCTTTCCAGCCCCAGCAGCTGCTTCAGGTTCAGGCAGAGGACTTTCAGCCCTTGACAGCACCACGGGATGAGTCAGGAGCTGCAGCTATCGCCTTTTGTGCACCTGCAGCTGCAATATGCACATTGACTTGGGCAGTCCCAGCAGAACTTGTGCCGGGGTGTGTTTTGTGCAGAGGTCACCTGGAATGTAAGACGAGCAGCGGTGCAGTGTGTTCATCTGGTGGGGCAGATGGGTTTGGTGCAGGTCAGACAAGTTTCCTCTTAGGAAGAAGCTCAGGAACCAGCAATCACTTTCTGCTGCTAACTTTGCTCCTCCTCACTGCACGTTGTGTCTGTGCTGAGGGTGGGTTGGTGCTGCTGGGCTGCAGAGCTGCACTGAGCTCTGCACTGCAGCTGAGCAGCGCTGGTTGTGTGCACTGTGTGCAAGCAGGCCGCGCAGCAGCACTATAGGAAATAGTGCCCACCTGTGGCTTCTTCTTAGTCTTTGGGTTTGTTCTTTGCTGATGGGATTTCAGCAAGGGGATGATAATGATTGGTTGCTTGGTTGAAATAGTTTTGGGTAAAGAACTCCTGCTTGTCTGGGGGTTGTTCATGTTTTGGATCCTGCATCCATTTATCTGAGTGGAGGCAGGAGAAGCATTTGTTTTGTTCTTTGCAAGGAAGCAACCTCCAAAAAACAGAATGCTTCCAGGTACCGTCATTTAGCGAGCCTTTTAATTAGGCTGTCAGCGGCTCTTCCCAATTGTGCTGACAGCTCCTGTACAGACTTTTAAAGGGAAAGCACAACAGGCTCCTCCTAGCTCGTGTTTTGGGATTGGATCTGTATGCACCCGGAAGATGAATGTGACTGATGGGAGCTGAGCCTGCAGGGCATCACTGGGTTTGATTTTTAATGCCTTAATCGAACTGGAAGGCGATGGGGGACCTCGGGGGAGCAGCCAGCCATAGTTCATCCCCTTCCTCCTGTGGTTTTTCTGAGATGCTTTTGCTCCAAGGGTGAATTTAAGGCGGCTGTGATTGCGGTGCTGCTCTGCCTCTGTCAGCCTCAATTGCTCAGTTTAACAACTGAAGGGAACCTAATGGAGCAGCATCCCCGGGCACTGCTTCACTCCAGCCTGCCTAAGAAAGCGGGTGTGAGGGTTTCTGCCAGAGCTCTCCCAGCTTTCTGTTTTTCCCTACTCGAACCTCCATGTTGGTGATGCAAAGACGTTAATGGCACTATAAAGAAGAAACAAAAAGAGATCAATCCCAAAGTAGATAGCTTTTAATTAACGAAGGAAGCTGATGGATCTGGATGGAGTCATGCAGGTGACTTCACCTCTATGGAACCCAACGGGGCTTTGATTGTGGTGGGCTGGGTGCCCCATAGCAGGGCTGTGAGGGAGCAGTGGGTGCATCCCAGAGGGCAGCAGTGGGTGCTGCTGCTGGTGGCTGTTTGCTTTGCAGTATTCCTGCTGGCTGGATGGCGTTCCTGCAGGAGCAGTTGTGCTTTGTGACAGGCTGGGATTCTATCAGGAGCATCAGATGAATGCTCAAATGCAATGGCTGGAGTAGCATCAGAATTGGATTCACCAATGTGGAGAGCCAGAGCTGTTTCCCTTCATATCCCTCATGCTTTGGACAGCAAATGGGCGCCTGCCTGCTTTCCTATTGGGAAGGAAGGAAGAGAGAGACATCTGAATAAGCTGCTTCTGTCTCACCTGCCCTCTTCATTGGAATCACCACCAAGAAAGGCAGAAGGTCAGACTTGTTGGAGCATCCATCTGACATGATTGAACTCATTCAGATATTCATTAAGTGCTGCTGGGAGGTAGCAGGGAAGGAGTGACGGTGTGCTCAGTGTCCACATGCAGATTGTATGCTGTGCACCTCGCACAGTGCAGGGAATGGTGCTTGGTTTAGCACAGAGCTGCTCTGCACAGCAATGGAGCTCAGCATTGGGATGGGGGCTGCCCTGGTGTGTGACCCCCTATGTGCCCCGTGTTCTGATTGCTGCAGCTGGGTGCTGGCCGTGGGCTCTGCTGTAACAGCACCACGGGTGTTACTCATTAAACCTCTTCAACTTTTGAACTCGTGTTCAGTTTAACAGCAGTTCTCCTTTCTGATGATCCACCCTGCGAGGGGATGGGACAGCTCTGCTGAGTTGGGGGGGGGTCCTCTGTGGGTCTGCAGTGAGGGTTTGTATTACAGCCACTGAAATAGCACAGCGGTGTGTTACAAAAAGCAAATCACATCTCATCTCTTTTCTCTTGTTTCCCATGGCTTTGTAAGCAATGAATGTGTATGGCCTGGATGGAGTGTGAGGGGTGAAGAGCACGGCCAGCTGCTCCGTGTTGGGTTTCTGTGGGTTGCTTAACAGTCTGATGCACATATAGGTATGTGTGTGCATATATTTGCCAGATAAGGTCTGCTTTCTAATGGCCGAGCCCTATAAATCTGGACTGAAAGTGAAAAGCAAAGCTTTATTTTCTGTCTGTGATGTGCATCGTCACTTGCAACAGGCAGAACTCAGTAACTCCAAGAAGTCAGCATTCAACCCACCTCCGAAACAAGGCACTGCTGCATTGCTTTGCAGCGAGCAAATGGGGCAGCAAGGAATAGATGCTGCTTTCACGTTTAAGGCTCCACAAGTATAGGGATGGCATATATGTGGACAGGTGTTGTAGGATCAGGGCATGAGGCACCGAGGGGAGAAACAGCTCTGAATAGCATCAAAGACAAGACTGTTGAGTAAACAGATATCGCCTTGACGCGTGTGCATCTTCTAAAATAGGTCCAAGCTTAATAATAGCAGTTTAGGATTAGAGGTTTCCTTTCAGTCATCTTTCTCAGTCATCCTTCAGAGTCCCATTTTAAAACAGTTGCGTGTTGAATTCCAAAGCTCTGCAGCACGACTTCTATTTCGGCGGGTTTATTTTTGGTAGAGATCAATCTGATATTGTGACCTACATTTCTCCTGGGGATAATATCAGCCCAGGAGCTCTCCCTGCTTTGCTGAAGGGCTCTGCTTTGCAGTTCCACCTCCATGAGACGAGACGGAAATAAGACAGGTAGTAATTAGAAACATCAGCAGGCTGCATTCATCAGGATAACTCAATGAAGACCCACCTCCATCGTGTGAGAAGCCTTTGCACGTGGCCTGATGGGACCAGATCTGCACAACGGAACATCCCAAGTGCCAACGTTGCTGCTTTGGACTCTCTTTCATTGCAGTGTGGAGTTAATTGAGCAGCATTCTGAGAGCTCCTCTTTTGGAAGACACCCCCCAGGAGCTGTAAACTTGCTGTGTCTAACTGGAGCTCCAGCAAATGGTGTTAAGGATAGCAGGGGTGTGAGCGTGTGGGATGCATGCAGCTCCGTCACCACCAATGGGTCATGCATTGAAACAGCCAAGGCTGAGCCCTCTCTGGCTCTGTGTTAATATCTCTGCTGTAATAAAGGGGGGTTTTGAGAGGGAAGTCTGGCACTAATTTATGAGAGTGATGCGGGGGAAAAGAATAAAATAGGTCAGCAAGTCTGAGAGGTGCTGACAAGCATTTAACGGCTGGAGATTGTTAAAGAGGAGGAGAAATAAAAGCTCTTTAGGTGGCATTTCAAACAAGCTTTTGTGCCTCGGGTTTCCCAGGCATGGGATGGGGCAGAGATGAAGCAACTTGCTGCAGGATGAAGTTGGAGAATCCAGGTTTCCAAAGCTCACATTCCTCAAATGGATGCTAACTCTATGGAACGATGGCTCTCGGAGCAGTCTTGTTGCTTAGAGAACAGATCTTTGTAGCTACACACCATCTGTGAGTCAATGCAGAGCTCGGAGGGCCATCTTTCACTGCAGCTGTGCAGGAAGGGAGCTCTGCAGCCACCAATGTGCTGTGCTCAGCATGCTGCTGTAATGTCATCCGTGCAGCCCTTATGGCACGTGTGGGGCACTGGAGCTGTCTGTCCCTTAAAATAACCCCCCAGTGCCTCGTGGCAGCCTTTGGGGATGTAATGCTAGGGATATTTATTTCCATTTTCCAGATCTGGGTTTTAAATTTCTATATGCCTTTTCTAGTATCCGGGTGATGCAGAGCACTTGAAATGAGTGGCAACCTGAACGTTCACTGTAAAGCAATGGAAGAGGACCGAACAGGGTGGGTTGCTTCACACTTAGAAATCATACACTTGGTTTTGGACCTTGCAGCTGAGTTCCTTTGGAGAGAAAAGAATGGATATGGTCAATGAAGCAGTTTTTAGGTAGCACCAGAGCACTTCCACTGCCCCGTCCCTGTCATACACACAGTTGCATCTCCAAGGATGGCCTTCTGGAAGCTGGAGTTGTCCCTTTCCTTCCTTTCCAGCTATTTGATGACCTGAGTATTTGCTATCGTTGATGCTAACACTTATTTTGTTCTTGTTTTCCATTCAGGAGCCAGAGCCCTTCTGCCCACTTGGAAGTGCAACTGGTATGGGTAATGGTGTGAGAGAAGGTCAAGTGGATATCAAAGGGCAGGATGTGGAGCCAACTGCATCAGCTCATCTTCCAGCAGAGGTATGAGCAAGAGTTTGGGAGCTGTGTGCCATGGGATGAGCCAAGAGCTGAGTGACCACAGGGGGAGCATCTCAGTGGGATTTAGGTTGTGAGTGCTGAAGGGGCTGCAGTGTATGTCCAAACCATGCAATGTATAACTGAGCTTTGAGGATGGCTGAGCAGTTCCAGCCCTTGGGAAGGGGCTGGGCATGGCTCTGGGCTGACAGGCAGGCAGGTTTGTCTCCTCGTTCAAGGTTTTGTCTTGTTAGGTTGGAGAGCTGGGAACAGAGCCAGGGGTTGTGCTCTCAGTGCTCTCAATGCTCTCAATGCTCTCATTGCTCTCGCTGCTGTCACGGACTCCCGTTAGAAACACCGGAGGGGAAGGTGCTGCTGAACCTTGCTCTGGTTTAGCTCAGGTTTTTTGCTCATGTGGAATGACTTTGCTGGAGGAATGGAGCCAAAACTCAGTCTGAAGTTCACACAGTGCTGCCTGTGCGCAGGACACCAGATCAGCAGAGATTGATTCCCTTCCATTTTCTCCTCTGTGTGTTTTTGTAATAAAAAAACTAATGTTTTAGCTGGGAAACATGCTGGTGGGGAGGGGAAAGGCGTTAACTCCTCCACAAGAACACAAAGCATATCAGAAGTTAACATTCTTAAGCCTCAGCTTGGCTTGTCTCTCAGCCCATAACCTTCACGGTGTTAGATTTCAAGTCATTTACTTGCTTTCTGCCCATGTGTTACGAGAAGATAGCTGCTTTATAAATATGAGCTGTGGCAGGAATGTCAATAACAGAAACGCTTCCATTCCATTTATCATAGAGGGAAGCCTGTCGTGTTTTATTCCTAGGATCTCGGGGACAAAGTAGGTTTGTGTGTTGGTGGAAAGGCAAGAGACAAATGCACCTTTGCGCGTGGTTAAATCGTAAGCAGTCAGATTGCCTGTGGAAATCTGAACAGGGAGAAGGCAGGGAGAGAAGCAGACCTTGGAACTTTGTGTTTTGCAGACTCTTCTAATCTTTGTTATTCATGATCTGGTCAGGAATTTATTGTGCTTGGAATTTACTGTTTGGAAGGGAATGTTCACATTGCCAAAACACCTGCGTGGTTTTTTAGCTGTCTCAAGAGAATCAAAAGCAGGTAGGGAACATTTATACATTGGGCTTAAAGGGACAGAGAAGTCCTTGCAAACAACCTGACAAAACAATTTAGAGTGATTCAGAGTTGAGATACAGCACTGAAATGTGATTGGGTTGCTGTATCGTGGAGCTTGTGTTTGCTAATGGGACAGACTGCAGGATAAAGTGGATGCTCACACCTGAGTTTGGCTCACCCGTGTCCCTGGGTGGGAGGAAATGCTGTAGGAAAGGTAAAATATTACAGCTCCTCTTTAGGATTGACTGTGTCACACTGAACACTGCTTTGTTTCAGGGTATCCAGGAGCAGAAGAAAGTGCTTAACTCCCTGATGTCTGGTGCACTGGCTGGTGCCGTTGCCAAAACTGCAGTAGCTCCATTGGATAGAACAAAAATCATGTTTCAGGGTAAGTCCCGTGGGCTTTTGCAAGCTACTCTGACCTTATTGCTAACAGAAACCAAACCAGCTCCAAACGTATTCAGCCAGAATTTCCCCCAACCTGAAAGGAGTGAGTAGGATGTGACAGAGAGGTGACACTGCCACAATGCCACAGCGCATGGAGTCTGAAAACCTATTGTTTGGTTCTTGGTGGGATTATTGCAGATGTCAATCAGCTGTTCATCTGGACGGTGCTCCTGGATCCAGATCTTGTGGTAGTCAGCAAGAGCTTTGCTATTTCAGTGCAGCATGGTGCACGCACTGCTGGCTGGGGACAGTTGGCTGCAGCTTGTGAGCATTCCATGCAATAAGGGAGGGTGCAGAGCAGCTGGATGGTGGAAGAGCTGCATTTCAGGGGGTGAGTGGTAGAACTTCAGATTTCTGTGCTTGTTCAATTTGGAGAAACAAAGTGAGAGGGAAAGGGAGCGAGGTTAAGTGGTAGAAGTAGGAGGAGGTGATGGAGCTGCTTGCTCACACGTGCAGCATTTTTCTGATAAGAGTTGTGTTTTCTTCCAGCTGAATGTGATTGGAGTTGAGGTTGATTATGAGAAGTGTGTACAAGAGACAGTGAAGCTGACATAGCTAGCTTTGTATTGCAAAATGCTTTTTGGAACCCTTCAGCTTGCTGAGTATCACCATCAATTACACACTGAGTTGGAATAGAAAGGGCTCATGCATGGAGTGGTGGTTGGGGTTCAGCCCTATCATGGGCTCCTCTCAGTTCCCCCATCTGAGCACGAGAGCCACCAGCTGTATTCATCACCCTGACGGGAAGGGCCCATCCAGTTGGTGGAATAAACATTTGGTGAGGCCAGGGGTTTTTAAATCCAGTTGACATCCCAGATTAAATGAATTGGGTAGGTTTACTGTAATCCCTGGACGAGATTTAATTTTAAATTGACTTTCATTTGACGTGATTTCCAATCTTGGTGTGGCAGGGATATAGATGAGGGAGGTGAGGCTGCAAAGGAGCTCAGCCTGGGCTGGCTGCAGCTGTGGGCTGTGTCTGTGAGCACTGAGGACGTGCTGTGCTTCCCCAGCAGAATGAGCATTGCGGTTCATCTGAGGTTGGGATGTCAGGGTGGATGTCAGGATGGGAGCTGTTGAATTGGGATGAGTCATCAGCTGTCCGTATAAATCACCATTAACACATCCAGCCCTGCGTGTTGTGCAGGACCTGTTTGGTTTGGCCCATTAAACTTGCTGCAGAGGATATGACTGAAAGTTGCCCGTTCTGCCCAATTTCCTATCCAGTGGGTTTCCCACTCTGTTGCTGTGCTGGAGGCTTCAACCACGGCCCCGTTCCCTTTCTGTGAGGAGGGAAAGCATCTTGGGGTCATGCAAACATGGGAGGTTGTCCTTTGATCTGAGGACTGAGTTCCCATGGGAAGAGGTTTCTTTTCCATTGCAGAGTCA
Organism: Excalfactoria chinensis; assembly: GCF_039878825.1. Lineage (NCBI taxonomy): Eukaryota > Metazoa > Chordata > Aves > Galliformes > Phasianidae > Excalfactoria > Excalfactoria chinensis. The sequence continues at coordinate 336,886 of NC_092850.1, forward strand.
GCTCGGAGCGGTTATCGGGTTGGTTTTAGTTATTAACCCCCCCCCCCCCCCCCAAAAAAAAAAAGCTTTGAATTGCATAAAGGAGCAGCACAGTGAAAATGTATTTGCATGTGATTGTTTGACACACTTGAGAGGTTACAAGTCTCAAAGGAGTTTGAAAGAAACTGCAACGGAGACTTAATTGGAACCACGTTTCATTAGCGTTGCTGTCCGGGTTTTTCGCCTGGGTTTCCTTCCTGCTGCAGGGATGTTACAAAGCAGGGCTGCTGCTTGCCAAATAAAGCTGGCTTCCCCAGGCCTCCCGTGTTACATACTTAAAGAGATGCTGTCAATTTGAATGGATGCAAGAAAAGAAGCGGAGTGTTCATCTGGGTTCTGCGAGGATGAAACCATCGTAGCGTGGAGCTCCGGGCGGCACTTTGGCATTAGGCTGCAACCTGTGTGCAAATGTGCTGCTCAAATCCGTGCTTGGCTCCTGCCCTTCTTTAATTGCTGTTGTTATTTGCTTCTTTTAGCCCTTTAAATTAAGAAGTGACAAACAGAGTGCTTTCTGCAAAAGCAGATGGAGAAATGAACTGTTTCTCTGTTGGGCAGCATTGGTGAGCGCTCACCTTGGGGCAGCCTTTGCTGCTTACAAAGCATCTCCATCTTTTTGTTTATTGCATTAATTCTTCCGCTTTTAATTGTGTTTCTGAGCTCAAATATGCCCTGTGGTTTCTTTGATCCATCTAAGTGTATTGAGACCTAACGCTCGCTTTTTCTTTTTAGTGTCTTCAAAAAGATTTTCTGCCAAGGTGAGGTGATGTGTCTGTCTCCCATTCACCTGAAGTGTTTGATTCATGGTAGTAATATCAACCCTAAAAAGCATCTTTTGTTTGTTTGTGACTTACCTGGGTTTCACGAGCAGCGCTCGTAGTGAAAGAGCACAGAGGGAAGGACTGGAGATAGGATTTATAGTCCTCTTGCTGATGTTTTTTGCCCATTGCCAAGCATGGAGAGGACCCAATCCTCATTCTACAGGTCCTACCTGTGGTGTGGCAGCAGATGTGACTCTGAGCTTTTCCCTTCTCCTCCTGTGGTTGCTTCCTTCCCCCCCCCAGCGCTGTTTCAGGGTGTATAGGAAATGTGAATGTGGGTGCTGATCCCTCTCGTGGCATGCTGGATGTTCTGCTGCATGTGCATTACAGCTATTCCGTGCATGCTGTGCTAATATGTATAATCCAAATGCTTCTGTTTTATACTAAGAAGATTAATTTGGGTTGGACAAAAAACACACCAGTCCAGCTCTGTGCTTTCCCCTCAGAGAGCAAACAAAGATGTAAAGCTCTGTATTCCCAGTTGTTTTTGCTCTAACGTATGTGAATCAGTCTCCCTAGAGAAGAGGTTTCAGTTGTCTCATTTTGGAGTCGGGGCTGTAACAGCTGACACCAGCTCGCTGGGTTAGGGGGCAGGAGGGCTTTGGAGGGGTTAAGCTATAGGGTCACCTTTTCCCCCTCTATTGTTTGGGCTCCTCTTATCATGATGTCCCATCTGACCTTTGCTCCGTTGCCTGCAGGAAGCCTACAGGCTGATTTATCGCACCTACCTCAACGAGGGCTTCTGGAGTCTCTGGAGGGGGAACTCAGCCACCATGGTGCGCGTGATCCCTTATGCTGCCATTCAGTTCTGCGCACACGAGGAGTACAAGCAGCTCCTGGGGAGCTACTACGGCTTCCAGGGAAAGTAAGATGCAGCTTTGATCCTTGCAGAGGAGGATGGAGCATTTTGTGGGTTGCAGGGAGGGAGAACAGATCTCTGCTTTTTGCAGGCCTGCTGGGCTGGAAGCTCTCGGTGCAGGGTTGTGCAGCCCCTCTTTGCAATGGCTTTTGCAGAGCAGTGTTCTGCAATGGGGCTGAGCAATGGGCTGGGTTTGTAGTCCTGCACATAGGAGACCTTTGTGAGAGGACTCTGTTTTTTTTTCCTAGAGGCGTGAGCAAGAAGTGGCCTAGATGTTGAGTTAATGCTTCCCTATGCTGAGAGTGGGCAGACAAAGCAAAGAGCATTTCTTTGCAGGAGAAGCAACAAGACCCAGCCTTCTGCTGCTAGCTGAGCCCTTCTTAAGTGCATGTGGCCTGAGCCTCTTGCTCTTGGGCACGTAGTGTCTGAGACACCCCAGGTCAGGTGTGCTGTCCTCAGTGTCCTCTTAGACCTCAGTTTGGAATTGCTGTGGCAAACCACAGCTGCTCCAACCCGTCCCCATCCAGCTCTCTGAAGTACACAGACAGGGAAGGGATTCGGTAGCTGGTAGAGTCCTGCTGAAAAGCCACACCGCATTACCATCTCCAGGTGATCTGTTTGGTCTCTTCTCTCACCTTACTTTAGAGCGCTGACACCCTTTCCTCGATTCATTGCTGGCTCTCTGGCAGGCACAACGGCTGCCATGTTAACCTACCCCTTGGATATGGTCCGTGCTCGAATGGCTGTCACTCCGAAGGAGATGTAAGTGCCTAATGAAAGCAAGTACCACCACCACGAACAAACGCAGAGCTTTCTTTTTAAGGTCAGATGGTTTTATTCTCATTTTCTGGGTCACTTCTTGCTCAGAGCCTTTGGTTTAATAAACATTGTTACTGCGTGGGTCTGAGCGCTGATGAAATGCCCAAAGCCCCGGTTAGTCCTGGGACTGGAAGGAGATGGATACACAAAAACCTCCCTAGAAAAACCTGCTTGTTGGCTTGGTAGGAGGCCAGCAGGCACAGTGCCTCGGGGAGACCAAACAGAGAGGACAGCATATTGCAATAGGGCTGGAGGAGAGCTGGGGACTGGCTTGTTGCAGATAGGTTTCTGAAATCCTTTCTGAGCTGCCTGATGAGCTCAGAGCTGAATTAATTAATTGTTGATCCTTCAGAAAGCTCTATTGGAAACACGACCCGGATGTGCAGGCACTAACTAGCGCAGGTTTGGTTTTCCTGTGTCTGCGTGCTAGGTACAGCAATATTGTGCATGTCTTCATCCGAATATCCCGGGAGGAAGGATTGAAAACACTGTACAGGGGATTTACACCCACCATCCTTGGAGTGATTCCGTACGCCGGGCTGAGCTTTTTCACCTATGAGACGCTGAAGAAACTGCATGCAGGTAATGGATCCTTTGTTTTCTTGGCTTTCAAATAAAATGGTGAATGAAGGCTTTTGGCCAATTTCAGGTGTTTGAATTGTGTGGTGCAAGTCCTGGCCTTGAAGCCAATTGTTCAGTTCTGTGCTTGTGCAGGGTGCGCCCTGTGCCTCCCTCTCCCCAATCCCTGACTTAGAAGAGGGCAAGCTGCAGAACAGCAGCATTTCTATCTCTTGCCTTCCTGCAAGTCCGGAGCTCAGAGAGGACGTGGTCACTTCCCAAGTCAGCTAACATCCAAATTGGGAACACCATCCCAACAGCCCTGGCGCTGGGTCCTCTCTTTGGCTCTTGGCCCACTTGACCTCAGTCACACAGTTGTGACAAGGAGCTTTCCACCCTCTGCTGCTTTCTCTTTCCCAGATCACAGTGGGAAATCACAGCCATCCCCTCCGGAGCGGCTTCTATTCGGTGCCTGTGCGGGTTTGATTGGCCAGTCGGCTTCTTACCCCCTGGATGTGGTTCGCCGGCGAATGCAGACAGCGGGGGTTATGGGACACACGTACAGTTCCATCCTTCTCACCATGCAGGAGATTATAAGAGAAGAGGGACTAATCCGTGGTTTGTACAAAGGACTCAGCATGAATTGGGTCAAAGGTCCGATTGCAGTGGGAATAAGCTTCACAACCTTTGACCTGACGCAGATCCTTCTCCGTAAATTACAGCACAGCACTAATGTTGAAAGGTAGTAGCTTAATCCCCCACAGCCCTCGCTGGAGAAAAGTACCACACGTGTAGAAAGAGCAATGCTAGCATTCCCTCACTCTGTACGTGCTCTCCCGCAGCTGAGAACTCACCTTCCTTCTTTGTTTGTTTGTTCCTTTTGTGCTGTTGTTTGGTTTTCTTTTGTTTTTAATGAGCCTCCGTGTTGTTTTGAAACCTCAACCCACAACTAAACCCTTTCCTAAGTGAAATCCTTTCACACAGAACGGTGTGTCCTCTACAAAAGCTGCCTCGTCCTTCTGCCTTGTCCTTTGATGCTGAGAGTGGAGCCTCTCAAAACAAACAACAGTGCTGCTGCTCTCCACGTCTGCTCTCTGGGTAGATGGAGTGGGGATGAGAGAGAGAGAGACAGGACTCAGTGCTGTTGGAATGAACTTCTGAATGTGGGAAGTGAGCACAGCTCCTGGAAGGCGGTTCTTCCTTTGCACTGCTGGAAGGCAGTCTGCCAAGTGCAATATTCCAGTTAATGTGTCGGCAATTCCACGTTCCTCTGACCTGCAAGCACTGAGCTCTGTAAAACAGGACACAGCAGGATTGAACAGGTCCCGGTCAATTCTTTTCTTCTGGAAGCTGTTGTGTGAGCTCTGCTTGGAAGTTCTGCCCCTTTTCAGATGTTCTTTTTCATTTCTGGGTTGAGTTGTATTAAATCTCCCTTGCGTGCAGCGTTCCCCTGAGGTTACCAAAGACTGTAGGCAGCAGGGGAGGAAAGTTGTGAGCAGTTTTGTATATCAAATTCTCATCTTTGTCGTCAGTGTCATTGATGGGGGCTGTGCCTGGAATCACAGACTGGATTGGATCAAACCACAGTAGTGCTTTCAGGTCTTCAGAACCCTTCTGTTGTCATCATGGTCCTAAAGGCAGCTGTTCTCCGAGGGATCTGGCAGGCTGTAGTGCCCTAAGTAAGAAAGGGAACTGCTGCATGGCTTCAATTTCCAGCAGTTATGTCCTTCAGTATTATCACTGCTGCTTTATGCGCGTCGCAGGAACAAACGTCTCAAAGATGCACAATGGATGCAAGTTGAGCTGCCCCCAAAGGCTGTTTGGGTCTGTTGGATGCAGCCTGGTGGCCCTGCTTCCCTACAACCTCACTGTCCTTTGGTGCCTGCTGTGTTCTTAGTCCATACCCAAACCTATTTGCTTTCAATCCTCGAGTTCTTCCAGATGGTGTCCTCAGGAGAATGGGCTCCACAGTCGGTACCGACCCCTTGAAACCTACGTCTAGTGCCAATCATTTCCATTTGCAATTTGAAAATGAACTGCAGAATACCTTTCATTGTTTCTATTTCAAGTCAGGCTTCGGAGGAAGTGGAGATCTGAAGGTGGCTTTGTTTTATGTTCTGTTCCAGTATTCAATTTGGGAGTGCGAGAGGTCACAACAAGCTTTAGAGTTCTCTGGGAATCCCATTCCACAAGCCAAGATGAAAAATCCCTTTCCAGCTGATACAGCCCATGTAGAAGGGAGATAACGTATAAAAGAAAAATAAGGCATCATTTAAAAGCTGTCCTTCTCTGGTGTATATATTTTAGTCACTGTAGTTTGAGCCTCGTGTCACGGCTTTATTAATGGGAATGGAGGTAATTGCACAACTGGTAGGAATAGCTTTTTCCTTTCTTTTGCCTTTGCACTTGTTCTTGGGAGCATAACTCGCTTCTAATGCCAAATATTTCCCTAGGAACTGAGCACTTGTGCTTCCATTTGGTGGATGTGGCGGGCAGCATCCTGCAGTGTTAGTGTGCACGTTGATTCCAGGACACGGGGATCGACCCTACTGTTATGATTGTGGATGGGCAGGGCATGAACCTCAGTGATTTCTGCCTCTGAGCCCACCAATGATGACTTCCATTGTGAAACTTGACTGCAGTCACCACCTGACCTTGTAATTAAATGTTAGGTGTCGTTATACGAGTCGTTAGAGATGATAACCATGAGTTCTCTATCTTCTTACTCCATTGCTAATGGAAGATGATCAGCTGTTTTCTTCATTGGGTGAAACGTTCAGTCCTTTGCAAGAGCTCTGATTTCTTTTCTCCAATGGAGAAGCCAATTACTTCTGCTCTTGCTTTGGTCCCACTTGGCCTGGTGAGGGCCAGGCTGGGGCATCTCAGCAGGAAGGAGGTGCAGACCAGCAATGAGGAGTGTCAGCAGTGGCTGTTGTAGGTGTGTGCTTGCATGTCCCACCATACATACAGCCCACACTGAGTTCTCACTCAGCTTGCAGGCTGCTGGTTCAAAGCACAGCCCTTTCTGCACAGATGAGTTCTGTAGTGACGGCAGAGGAAGCTGAGCTGTGCTTTCCAAGCTCAGGCAGGCTCCTGTGCTCTGCACTACGGTATGTGGTTGGGGCAAGCACTGCTTGTCTTATCTTGTCTTATGAGATGCTGAGTGTCACCGAACCCCTGTGGCAACAGAGGTGGCTTCATTCTTCCTGGGTACTGACTGAGAAAGGGTTTACACTGCATGGCTGCCCTCTTGTTTGTGGGGCTGAATGGGGGGAGAGGGGCTCACAAGGCACCTCCTGCCATGCTGGGCATGCAGCTGGAGTGTTGGTGAATGGGAATCCTATGGAGGGGATGGTTTGTGACACCCTGCAGCCTGGCTGGAGCCCAAGGGCTGAGCTGAGGATGGAGACCTGAAGCACAGCCTGGCTTAGAAGAGCTGAGCCGAGGGGAGTTGTTCCTTCATTAGCAGCTACACCTGATTTTAATTCAGTGGACTGTTGGCCAAACACACCCCTCCAAGTTCTGCAGGCTGAGCGCTTATTCGGAGAGAGATCTGAACTCAGTCTGTGGTTGTTTTGGTGCTTTAATTTCTTGGGCAAAAGAATAACCGTGTCACCGCTTCGGGCTGTTCTCAATAGTTCTTTCTTTTCCCTTGGTCTGAATGTAGAAGAAGAGAAACAGGGTGTTCTCTTCTCTTAATCTTTGCATGAATTGAGATACGTTCCAGATCTCTGTGCTGCCCTGAATGAATGGCCCAGGAGCTCTGGGCACAGTGATTGGGAAGGGGAGGTGCCTGTGTGCCAGCCAAGAGCCATTCCTTGAGCTCTTAGAAAGCAGATCAGTCTAACAGGGATATCCTCCAGTTCCTCTTTTCTTTCTAACTCATTTACTACCCCCTAAATTCAGCTCCTTGCTTTAATTTTCAAGTCACGCGTCTTCCTTTTCTCGAATGCATTGCTGCCAAACGTTCACGTTGCTTTTTGGGTTGCTTTTTCCCTCGCCTTTTCTTCCTGCTTCTGCACCTTTAGTTCTGCACTTGCACTTCGAGAAAATCAGGTCCAATGAAAATGCATCTAAAATGACAAAACCGGAGCTTTGATAGGGATCCCCATCACAGTCCTGCTCACGTGCAAGGAGTCCTTTAAACGGGGCAAGAAGGTAAAGGCATGAAGTGATGGGGCACAAGGTTTGGGGAAGGTTCTTGGATTCCTTTCCTTGGCTCACTGCAAAGCATTGCTGCTCATCAGCTCCTCTTTGGGCACCTCTGTGCGGTGCTGTGCTCTGTGCAAGCAACGTGGGGAGAGCTTGTGCTGCAGGCAAGGATAGCAGGGGCACAAAGATGAGCATTATCCAGCCCTTTTCTCCTGGGCTGATGCAGAGGAGGAGGTCTGGGGCTGTGCTGCACAACAGCCTTTGCTATTGCAAGGCTGGTGCTTCCCACTCTGCACCGAGTGATGGATGCAGGGTGTCCCAGCACTGCTCGCTGCCTGTGTGGTCTATGCATCTATTAACACAAACACTGTTAAATGCCTTTTGTCCAGACGTGTCCTCACCATCGGTGTGTGTGCGTGCGTCGATTTCTGACCGCTTTTCTTGGATCTGGAGTTCTATTTTATTGCAGTGAAGACACTTTGGTATATAATGTTTCTATATTTTAAGATTTGTGCCAAGAGAGGATGTATATTTAATAAAAAATTGAATTGACTTTTGCAGGCTTTGAAGGGCCCCTTCTCTTCTACTTTGTGCGTTGGAGAGAGGAGCGTGGCACGTCGGGTGGGTTTATTGATGGACTGAATGCAGCTATCTCAGGGCTGGGGCTGCGTTTCCTCCTTGTGGTTCTGCCACAGCTCTGCACCCACAGCTCCCACCCGAATGCCCCGGGGATGCTTTGGAAGATGGGGAAGAGCAGCTGGAAGAGCAGCTCAGCAACTGCTTCAAAGCAGAGCCTTCCGCTGTGCCCATCCCCAGCGCTGCAGTGTGGGATGGGGATGGGTGTGCAGTGGCAGCAGGTGGCACTGTCGGCTTAGCCATGGCCCGGTGGCTTCCCCCAAGTTGGGGTCCCCCCATTGTGCTCAGCCCTGCTCAGCTCTTGGGGTTTTCAGTGCTTTCAGCTGCATCTCAAGCCTCGTGTTGCTGTGGGGTGGTGGTGCTTTGCTGTCTCTGCTCCTTGCTGGGCAGTGGGGATGGATCCAGCCCCCTATAACTGCACTCTGCTACACCCCCAGGGAAAATGGGCACCACGGGCTGTCAAACGTGCACTTAACCCCTGCAGGAAGCCCGAAGTGGAGCTGAACAACAGCCCTCACATCTACCTTCCCTGCAGCTGTTGCTTCTATCCTGCGAGTGAAGGTTTGCATCTCCTCTGCTTAACTGGGGTTTGGGGTGTGCTTTAATAGCCATGTTTGTGCTGCTGAGCATAGAGCAAGCTGAGGGTCAGCACTGTGATGCTGCTCCAAGCAGGATGTGGGCTGTAAGGGTGGCAACGGGATCCCACTTGGGGTGGGAACAAGGGGATCCCATGTGGGATGGGAGCAGGGATTGCTGCTTTCCTCCCTGCCCTGGGGCATGAAGGAGCACCTCCAGAAGTCATTGGCAGCTGGAGGTAGGTGTGCACAATGGGAATAGGGGCGATACAAGGCCAACCCCAGGTCACAGCAGGGCACCCTGATGCCAACAGAGCCTCTGCAGCACAAAGCTGCTCTGTCCCAGCTGCTCCTCTGCCCTGAGCCCAGCCCGTACCATCACCCCAATAAAGCAAAGATAGAAAGAGATAATTCTGGGGGAGATAAAGACGGGGGGCTCTCTTGTTTTATCCGACGTGGCCCAATTTCAGTGCTGGTGGATCTGTCTCCTGCTCTTGGCGAGTCTATCAGTCATCATCCCCGCCTGAGAGGGTCACGTCTGGGCAGATCTCTGGGGAGGAACTGTCTGCATGTCTGACTGCAGCACAACCCCAGGCCTTAGCAACCCTCCTCCTGCTGCCAGTGCTTCCCCCAGCTCAGCCCCCGGCTGCTTCCTGCACATGCTTCAGGAAAATTAGATAAATGAGCCATCAAGGCGGTTGCGCTGCCTCTTAATGGGACAGACCTCTTTGCATCCCGGCCCTGGGGGAATCTCCTTCCTTGCACCTTTCCTTGCTCCTTGGTGGCAGTGCTGCTGGAGCTCCATTTCTCTTTGCTTTCTGCTCATCCACGGTGCTGCTCTGGGGCTCAGCTTTTCCCATCTCTCTGCAAGAGGGGAATCTCCCCTTTATTCTTCTGCAGTTTGGAGGCTGCTGGAGGGAGGCTGTCTGGATTAGCCCTGTTAACACCAGGCAGAGAGCTGCCTTCTCATCTCGGCCCTTAGCAAGAGGGAATTAAGACCATTACAAGGCTATCAAATAGGATCAGAGCCCCTCTCCTTTCTCTGAGCAGCCCAGACCTGCTAATCCTTTTACATGCTGCTGGACCGGCACCCACCGTTCCGCTGCCTCCAGGAGCCCATTGGAGCTGCACGCCCCATTCCCCCTAACCCCGCTGGGATGAGCAGTGCCATATTGGCCTGGTTGCATTCCCAGGACAAGCCTTGTCCCCTTGCTGCCAGAGCATTCCCAGCAGGGGCTTCAGGGCAGCAAAACACAAAGAAAGCAGCAGCTCCAGGATGACCAAACGAGCTCCGGGTTATTTATTTCTAAAACAATCAACAGCCAAAGCTGCTGGACCTAAGGATTTCACACCAAGCAGAGGGACCACCCCAACAGCTCTGACCCCATCGGGTGGAGCAGAGACCCTATAAAAACACACACACTCTCAAGCCAGGGGAGGCAAACTAGGCAGAGCAAACCCCAAAGTCTGTTCCGGGAAGCGAGGCTGCTGCCCCAAGCCCACTGCACTGTGCCAGTCCCTGCTGGGATCCCTGCTGGCAGCAGGCAGCAGCAAACCCCACTGGTTTAGAGCAGGCAGCAGCAAACCCCACTGTGGGAACCTGGCTCCAATGTCACTGCATGGGGCTGGAGCGACGGGGACAGGCACAGAGGTGATGGGTGGCAGAAGGGGAGTCCTGCCATGAGCTGGCTGTAGGAGCATCCCCATATCCCACAGGCACATGGAAGCAGGGAAGCCAACCAAGGCAGGAGCGAGGTGACAGACACCCCCCAGTTATGGGACACGAGCAGTGCTCCCAGCTCCCCCAGTCAGGACACAGCCAGGTGCTGGTGGAAGTAGAGGCCAAAGAGGCTGGTGACGACCTGACACGCAGCCACCCACCAGGTGAGGAAGGCAAAGAGTCCACGGAAGAACAGCGGGGTGAAGATGCTGCCCAGAACACCCGTGATCTGCTCCACTGCCACACGCACATCCTCCCCATCCTCCCCACTGGAATGCGACGCTGCCACCGGCACGGGGACAAGAGGGGACTCCGGGTACAGCCCCCACGAGTGGTGTCCTGTGGGGCAGAGAGGCCAACAGCCAGGGATGGGGTCTGTCCCCACATCCCCCAGCCCTGAGCCGTGCAGCTGCACACAGCAGTGACTCACCCAAGGTCTTGAGGAGCAATGCACAGTGCAGGGTGAGGATGATGGGCCCCAGGTACTGCAGGCTGACCACGGGCACATAGCAGTAGATCCTGGTGATCTGCACACAGATGCCCATCAGTAATGTGGCTCACAGCCTGCCCGCAGCCCGGCCCCCCATCACTGCCCCCCTAACCCTAACCCTAACCCTAAACCTAACCCTAACGCTAACCCTAACCCTAACCCTAACCCTAACCCTAACCCTAACCCTAATACTAACCCTAAGCCTAAGCCTAACCCTAACCCTAACGCTAACCCTAACCCTAACCCTAATCCTAATCCTAACCCTAACCCTAACCCCAACCCTAACGCTAACCCTAACCCCAACCCTAACACTAACCCTAACCCTAACCCTAACGCTAACCCTAACCCTAACCCTAACGCTAACCCTAACCCTAACCCCAACCCTAACCCTAACCCCAACCCTAACCCCAACCCTAACCCTAACCCTAACCGTAACCCTAACCCTAACCCTAACCCTAACCCCAACCCTAACCCTAACCCTAACCCTAATCCTAATCCTAACCCTAACCCCAACCCTAACCCCATCACGCACCTTGCGCTGGATCTCCACGGCTGCAATACGTCCAGCTTCCTTCCTCATCTGCTGCACCCAACGCTCGGCCAGACCCAGGTAAGCCTGCAGATGGGGACGGGTGGCCGCCAGGCGCAGCCCGCACAGCCCCACCACAACCCAGAGCCGTGCCGTGTTGTAGGCTGAGTCCGACAGGCTGTACAAGGGGAAGAGAATGGGGCTGCTGGGGGGGTCCCACGCTCCGGAATCCCCCAGGGAAGGAATGGGGATGAGGTGCAGCCGTGCCTCAGTTTCCCCTCAGAGGAAGGCTGCTGCCCCCCCCGTGCCCCACTCACATCTGCACCGTCTGTTTGCCCATGGGCGCATGCAGCAGGAAGTCCCGTGAGATGGGCCTGATCCACATCACCACCACCAGAACCGGAGCCAGGAAACTCACGTGGAGCAGAACCCTGCGGTGCAGACATCAGGCGCAGCCTTTTCCCCACCTCCTCCCTCTCCCAGGTCCCCTCATTCTCTGCCACCACCGCAGAGTGTCCCAGCCCCCGTTTCCCATCCCCACTCTGCAGTGTCACCCAACTGGGACAGGGGTCTGTCGGCCGCCATCCGAAGGGCATCGAGGTGTGTCTGGGCCAGGCGCAGCCCCGGGAAGGTCAGGCAGGCACCCAGGAAGGAGCAGAGAGCCACCAACCCCAGCTTGAAGGCCAGCTTAGCAAGGGGCAGCCTGCAGAAAAACAAGGGAAGGTGGGGGGGCCAGTTTGACCCCAATCCCACAGAGCCCTGAGGGACCCTCAGCCCTTTGGGTCACAGCATCGTTTTCAAAGCAAACTCCACTAATAAACCACCGTTTCCCATCCTGAACTCAACTCACGTCCAATCCCAACCCCGCGGCTTCAGGATGCTCTCCAGGTTGTTTGTGACGCCATCCAGCCCTGCCAGCAGCACACAGCCATCAGTGGGTGCCCAGGGCTGCCCTCCTCATCCCAGCCCCCTGCACCCACCGGGCTCCAGGCCGAACTCCAAGTAATCCTCACGGACCACCAGGACCACCATGGCCAGGAGGAGGAAGAAGAAGGCGAAGGTGAGGCAGACGGAACGCTCACCGCCCTCCTCTGAGCGGAAGTAATGGCGCATCACCATGAAGAAGACCTTTCTGGAGGCAGGGGGAGGCTTGTCAAGGAAATGGGGGGCTGCAGGGGTGACCTTCACGCCAGTGGGACCCCCGCACCATGAGGCCTAAAGGAAAGGCTCCTGTTAGGCACAGCTCAGCAGCAAGGCTTTGCTAGTCCATCAATTTACACCTTCTACCCCAAATAGCGTTCCAAGGAACCAAAAGGAAAAGGATCACGTGGCAGCAGCAGGCACAAGGATACATGGAGAAGAAGACGGTGAGCAGGCACCAGAGCACCCCGAGGTTCATCTCCCTCTGTGGCTCCACCAGGCAGCTGTAGCCCTCGGTGAAGACGTACACAGCAGTGGCATAGACAGCAAAGTCCACGAACCATTGGTACTCCAGGAAACAGCGCAGCACTGCGGGCCGTGAGGGGGGTGTGGGTCACCAAATGGGGCTGTTTGCAGGGGGAGAAGGGTGCTGGGAGGTACCGAGAGCATCCACGGCGGTGATGGGGGAGGTGTCCAGGTGCAGGTCGATGTCACGGGGCACTGAGAGAGGTTTGTCATCTGTCACACCATTCATCCTCCTGCAATGGATGGGTTTGGGGAACTGGGCACAGAGCTGGTGTGTGCCTCGTGTCCCCCAGCATTGCACATCCCCGTCTGGGAGCTCCTCATCATAGAGTCAAGGTTGGAAATGACCTCTAAGATGGCCAAGTCCCACCTGACCCATCCCCATCCATCCCTCCCATCTCTCTGCCCCATACTTGGAGGGACGCTCCAAGGTGGGGCTGTTGTGACCCAAGTGCAGCAGTGGCACCCAGCCTTCCCGGGCTTCACCCCACTGACCTCAGTCCATTGATGCAGACCTGATGACACCCTACAGCAGGGACCCCCGGCACCCCCCGGCAACACAAGGGGAACCCAACACTGAGGATCCCTCCCACCCCCCCAGCTGGGTGTCTGCATTGCTCACCTGTCCCGCTTGCTCTTGGGGCGCTGCTTCCCTGCCAAGGCACGGAGCTCCTCTTCTGATGGGTGCTTGTAGCGGTGCAGGCTGCACAGCAGTGGGCATCAGTGGGGTTGTGTGTCCCCCAGACCCTGTAGGGTGTGGGTGGGTGGGGGGGGGGAGGGGGGCATACCTGCCATTGCAGAGCAGCCAGCGAGCAAAGGAGCAGTGCGGGGCCAACTTCTGCATGACGCTCGCTGCCAGCAGGCTCACCACCACCTGCACCCCCATCACCGCCTGCACGGTGCAATGGGGTGCATTGCCGCAACAACACCTCCGGCCATGCACCCCCCCGCCCTCCCCAGCACAGGCTCGGCTATGTACCCCGGTGCATGAACCCAGCAACACCCCTCTGCACGCACCCACATTGGAGCACCCTGAGCATGCAACCCAGCTCCGCGCATTCCCTTCCAGCCATGCACCCCCACCAGGCCTTGCACCCCCCCCACCCCGCTCACCATGCTGGGGTCAGCGCAAAGGCGGCCGCAGGAAGCACGCTCGCCACCGCCTCTCCCCTCTGACCAATCCGACGCCGTTCTCCTAGTGATTGGCAGCTCTTTGGCCAATGGAGAGGCAAAAAAGCGGGGGGGGCGGGCCCTCTGGTAGCGGCGTGTTCCGCTGTCGCTGCCTCCTGGGAGCTGTGGTTCCATGTGTGTGCATCGTGCGCGCTCATTGCTGGACGTGTGTGCACAAAAGGAGGCTTTGCAATGCCACGCAGCCCCGCACGGTTGGTGTGCTCGGATTGCAGAGCTGTGCACGGCTCTGTGTGCTGCAAACCGTGCCGTGCGTCGGTCGTTGCGTGCGTTGCAAACCGCATCGTGCATTGCAAACCGCATCGTGCACTGCAAACCGCATCGTGAGTTGCAAACCGCATCGTGCACTGCAAACCGCATCGTCCTGGCACTCCGGGTTGATCCGGGCCCAGCACGGTGCTCGGGAGCACTTCACACTCACCGCTCTGACCTCGCTATGGTCACCCGCCCACCCCAATGGGGATGAGGGGGGTCCCTGGAGCTGCCGGTGCTCCCGGTCCTGTTGGGGGCGATACCCGTGGGTTGCCATGGATATCCATCTTCCGGGCGGCGGGCTGCGTTCCCACTAGATGTCGCTTCCGTCCGTGCCCCGAACGTCCCCCGTGGGTTGGGGTACCCGGCCCGGGGCGGAGGTCAGCAGCAATCTCTCGCTACCCCCGGGGTTGGGCAGCCCTCCACCGATAGGGCCGAGCTCACGGGTTACGGTGCCCCCAACACCCTCCCCCCCCCCCCCCCACCCATCCCCGATGCGTCCCCACCACGAGCGGAGCCCCCCGCCCCCAGCACCGCCCGTGACCCCCCTCCCAAGTCCCCCCCCCCAGATCCCCACCTCTCACATGCGATGCACCGGGGGTTGTCGGTGCCTGGAACGAATGCGGGGCCCCGGGAACCCCCCCGGCCCAGTGTCGGGTTTCAGCTCCAGCCACAAAAAAAAAGAAAGATGGATGTTCCGAGCTCCAGAGACACAAAAGCCCCTTTGAGGGCTGATTTTACACCGCTCCCTCCTCCTGCGGGATGCCCCGATTTGCATCAGCAATAGGAGCTGCTGCCACGGGCGGTGCTCGGCTCTGCTGGGATGTTGGCGTCGCATTAACCGGGTCCCCATCCCGTGCCCAGACCCGGCTGTGTGTCCCCAGTGCTGCTGGGGCCACACCGTGTCCATCCCAGAGCCGATCCCAGGGATGTGGCAGCTGAGCATCCATCCATCCCATGGCGAGAACCCCATTGGGTACCGGGGACTCTATTACGAACCCTATGGGCGTTGGGGACCCCACGGATGTTATAGACCCTATGGGTGTTATGGATGCTATGAGTGTCAGGGTCCCTGTGGGTGGGTGTTGGGGACCCTCTCAGGGACTTTGCCCTCTGGGGCAGCTGTAGGTTCAGAGCTGCCGTCCTGTTTCCCCCCGCCGAAGTTTTCCATCTCGCACAAAGGCGGTGGGGCTGCGGCGGGCATTGTCTGGGCTGCATTGCATTACCCAGAGCTCCCGGAGAAATCACTTGTATTTCACGCTCCATTGAGCAGCTGCCTGTATATATTTTCTGTGTTGCACTTTTAGCATGACAAAGGGAGAGGGCCTGTGAACTCCTTGCTCTTCAGACCTCTCCGACACGTCCCCCGAGCGGAGCCCCCCTCGGTTAGCATAACAAACTGCCACGCTCCCTCGGCCGGCCGCTTTGCCCCGGCCCTCGGCGGGGTGATTGAATGTACGGCTCAATGTTTGGGCGGTGGGATGCTGCTGCAGGCGCGTGCGGTGGCGGTGAGATGGGTTTGGGAGAGGACGGCCCCGTGCTGCTTTTTGGTTCTCATCCCAAAGCTGATGTTGGGGTCCTAAGGGAGCTCGGACCCAGGGCTGGGTCTGCAGCTCGGGCATCCCAACGGTGAGTGAGAATCCAGCTCACAGACACCGGTTCTCCTGGTTTTGGAGCTAAAAGGAATGGGTTTCCAGGCTCAGCTGTAAGGCAGCAGCTTGGAATTTGAGTGAAAGCCATGCAGGTGGGAGCTGGGAGCTGCACTGAGTCCTGGGGATGGTGGTATGAGTTGGGGAGGGGTGGGAGCGATGGGTGCAATACAAGGGAGACCAGGCTGTGACACTGCTGTAGGCTTCCAACACCTTTAATACACTTGTTGGTTTTCCTCTTGGGCTCAGCGGTAGCAGCTCAGTGCCCCAGGACCCCCCCAGGGTCCAGCAATGGGACAAAGCAATCCATTACCCCAGGGACAGGGAGGGGACCTGCCCGGACCCTGGCCACGTTTCAGACAATGCCTGGGCTCTCCTCCAGCCCTTCTTGGCCATCCAGACCACACGGTGTCCTCTCACATCACCTGTTAAAGGGAGAAACTGGTGTGAGCCCTCAATGGGCACTGCCAGAGTCCCACCCCCAGCAGGTGACAATGTCACCACTGCACCAACCCTCTGACCAGAGCCCCACAAACATGACACCCCAACGTGCAGAAAGGTGGCTGCTGCCCCCCAGGTCCTCACCGAGAGCTGTGCCTTGTGCTGGGTGTGCTGCAAACAGGCCTTCCCCAGGCAGCACAGTGGTGTCCTCTGCTGTGTCCTCATCCCCATGGGTCAGCCAAGGGGGGTCCAGCATTGTGACTGTAGGATGCAGTCAGCAAAGCCCTGTTCCTGTGCAGAGACATAGAGAGACACAGAGCATCAGCATCCCGGTTCCATCCCACACTCCTTTCCCACTGATGCATCTTTCCCTTGGCGGGACCTGAATTCTCTCCTTAATTGCTCATCTTTGTGTTCTCCCTTCACGTTCGGCCTTCAGCACTGCTTTATGGGGTGCTAAACCTGCACTGACAAGTGCTGCATGGCATAAATCCCCACCAAGTGCCTGTTCCATTGCTTCATCCAGCCCTGATCACCGATCCCTGGCCTCCAAAAAGGTTTTGGGTTGAGGGTTCATCCTCCCATCCACAAGGATGCCCTCTACAAACTCAGACTGTTCCCCCCAGTCCAACCTCCAGCCCCTTTTTCCAGCACTGATAATGCCTGATCTCAAAGGAGCCTTGTCTGTGGGATGCAGATGCTGCACAGCCCCATTCTGGGGGTATTAGTCCCACTCCCTTAGGGGGAGCCCAATCCCACTGCCCCATACAGTTGGGAACCGGGGCCCCCATTCCATTCCCTCCTCCCTGGCTGCTCTGCCCTGGGAAAAGCCAGGCTGGGAACAGCTTGAGTGTCCAAGCAGGGAATTCATTTCAATAAATTTCCATAGGGATTAATTTTACCCCTTCCCAGCAGCACGGCAGAGCTCAGTGCTGTGCACGTGCATGAGAAAAGCCAGGGCTGGGGGCGGGGGGACGGGGGGCATCAGGGGGCTCGACGAGAGGTGTAAATAAAGCAGGGCTGGTGAGCACTTGGAAATGAGCAGAGCAAAAGCCAGTTTTAGCTGTCAGATTTGGGAGTTTTTAAGACTCCTTTGGGAGCACTGCAAGAACTGGCTCCCGTTGCAGCAAAATAAAAGCAGGGGAGGAAGATCTCCCTTCCTCCTCCTTCAGGAGCAACAATGAGAGGGCCGTGATGTGGCCATTCCCTGCACCGTGGCATGATAGCATGACAGCAGCAATGCCCCTTCGCTGGGGTGGATGCAGTTTGCACTTTGTCCCTGGTGCAATGATGCTGGCGCTGGGGCTGCGCACTGAACAGCTGCACGAGGCTCCTCTCAAGGCTCTTTTGCTATGGGATGCAAAGGAAAATTCTGCAGGGCAGCAAAGATTTTGGTTGTGGAGACAAAGTGGGCGCATGGTGAGCAACATTGTACTGAGTTCTGCCCATCCTTGAGAAGAGAGAAGGGGATGGTGGCTGCATTCTCTCTGCTTCCTTTTAAAGTGTGTTTTATTTACGGTAAATGAAGAATAGAGATGTTTGTATGGCTGTGAATGGGGCATGTTGGTACCAGGTGCCCATGCCCAGGCAGGAAGGCACCTCCCAATATCAGCGCTGTGACCTGGAGGGTTTGGCTGCAGATGGAGAGCTCAGCACGGCCTTCAACATCACCAAAAGCACCAACGTCTGAGCTGCCAGGGGCTTCTCCCCATTGAAATGCTGACATTGGGGAGGAAAATGGGGGACCTTGTGTAATCCCTGGTGCTTAGAGCTGAGCATTGCCCCAAACAGACCCATCCTGGGATTGGCCACCAAGGCAGGTTGTTCTGCACTGAGAAATGGAATATCTGACCAAACCCCAACTCCAAGCATTGGATTTGCACTCAGGAAAAGTCCCCTCGGCCATAAATGCTTTCCCAAGATAACAGCTCTCACTTTGTCCCCTAAATCCCTTGGTTTAACCCCGGAGCCTTCCTAGGGAATGGGAAACAGGCAGCATCATCCTGGTGGTGCTTCCCCTTTGGGGATATTTCTTACAATAAGAATGACAGAACCATACAACAGTTTGGTTGGAAGGGATGATCTC
This sequence comes from Excalfactoria chinensis, assembly GCF_039878825.1. Taxonomy (NCBI): domain Eukaryota; kingdom Metazoa; phylum Chordata; class Aves; order Galliformes; family Phasianidae; genus Excalfactoria; species Excalfactoria chinensis. Next base: position 355,143 of record NC_092850.1, read on the forward strand.
CAAAGATCACCTGCCCCAACTGCTAACTGCAACCCATTTGCTCTCATTAAGGCTTGGAGACGCCCCACAACCCTTCCCCAGCGTGGGGCTCACAGGGATGGGGTTGAACTCCCCACCCCCTTCCTGCAGGAGCTCCTGGTGCTCCATGTGCCCATTGCAAGACGGGCAGTGCTGGTGCTCCTGGCTTCGTCCTCATGTAGGGACCTGGAGCAAGACCAGAACAGGAGTTTGAGGCAAAGCTCAGCATCAGCACCGAGGTGCTCCGCTCTTTGCCATGGAAACAAGCGTTGCTAAGGGATTGCCTGAAAGGGAGTAAAATATTCTCAAATCCAAGTTTGCACAGCAGCAGGAGTGAACCTGGATGGGTTCAGCTGCGCTTTGGAGCACCCCAAAGACCTCCATGGTGCCCCCATGGAGAAACCCACAGTGAAGGGAGATTGAAACAGAGCCACCCAAAGGGTCCCCAGGAGATTAAAGCACCGGTGCGTCGTTGCACGGTGCCTCAGTTTCCCCTCCTGCACGACCCCACTGAGACAGTCAGCAGCAGCCACTCCACTTTATGTTATGGACATGGAGAAATGGGCTGGGGGGGGGGGAGATAATGTGCACAGGGCCACCTCTGACCTTGACCCCCATCCTAGCTGCCCGCAGCAGCTGGGCCAGCGGCTCAATGCGCGCTTTGTCTGCGCCCACGGCCCCGCGCAGCGCCGTCGCCCCATATAATATTTATGGAGCCTGTGGTCACCTTCTCCCCCCCGGCTCTGCCGCCTGCATCTGAATAAAAGCCATGCTCAGGATCAGGGGAATTTGGCAATTTATAGTCCAGCAAGTTGCTGCTCTTCAGCTGTTGCTTAAAAGAGATAGCTGAAAAGCAAACAGGTGGGGGGATGTTCTTGCTTCCTCCAAGTCTTGCGAAGCCGCTCTGCTCCCAACAGCAGCTTTGGGAGTGGGAAAGGCAGAATAAAAAAGAATACACGTTTCTGAGTTATTTCGCTGCACTTCCCTCCACTAATTCCTCCACCTGTGAAAGCTGAAGCAGAGAAGCAGAGCAGTCTGGGTGCCATTTGGGTGCTCCAAATCCTCCATCCTGGGTACAACACACAGCTGGCGCCGTGCACAAAGCGCAGCCACCGCGTGTCTGTGCCCTTTGCATTGTCCCATTTGATCCCCAAACCCTGCACCCTGACTGCCCCAATGGCAGCTGACATTGGAACATCTGCCTTGAAATCCTTTTACATCAGCAAAGCGCAGCCTGTCCCAAAGGATGGGGAGAGGCAGTTGGACCTCGGCGCGTCTGTGCGAGCCTCTGTGTGCTCATGGGGCTTCAAGGGATGTCGGGAATGCCCACAGGGGTGGATGTGTTCTGTGGGATTTGGGGAAGTGCCCTGGGAGTAATTCTGTGCCAGCCATGGGATTAATGCACCAAATGGTCCCCCTCCCAGCTCTGCTGCCATCTCAATTGGAGCAAAGCAGAGCCTATCTGATTGCCAGTGCAGAGCGGAGCCATCTCCGGGTGCTGAGGGCATTTCTGTGCTGGTTTGAAGCATCTTTCTGTTTCAACAAACTGGGAGGTAATGGGCAGAGATGCTCTTGGGACGCTGTGGGTGCGTGGACAAATCTCTTCTGTTGGGCTGCATGATCCCCATAGCTGCACCTGGGAAAGGGTTTTCCCTCCCACACAGGAGGTGAGTGGAGGAGGAGAGATGCTGAGGAGAGCACAGCCATGGTTTCCACACATGCTGAGCTCCTTTCCGGCCAACCCCACATTGCTGCAGCTGTGTGAAGTGATGGGTTGTGCTGCAAACCCCAAATTCAGGCTGAAAAGCCCAGATTGCAGCTGGCAACGACATGATTTCAGGAGAGTACTGTGCCCTCTGCGAGGAAGCCAACATCACCTATAGGGTAATGGCTGCAGCCTCAGCGCCTCCATCCTCACTGCACCCAGAGAAATGCAAGCAGGATGCACCCCAGCACCACCCCTGAGTCCAGCTGGGGCAGCTCCCATTGCATTTAAAAGAAGAAACTGCTTTATTTTCCCTCTCCTCTGCTGGCTGCACTCAGCCACCACCGCTTCCCAAGGACTCAGAGCAGGGGCTGCTCCTCACTGCACCACGGAGCATCTCCAGCCGTTCCCTTCCCCAGGGCTCATTCAGGGAAATGCTGCTTGACACCGCCCTGCCAGCACCGGGCTGGGGATGGATCTGGAATGTCACCTCCTGCCACCACCGAGCTGCAGGGAGCTGAGAGGAGGAGGGTGGGAAAGGGAAAAAGTCATGCAAGGCAAAAATAAACCCGTTTGGTGCGAGTGGAGCTCCAGAGCTCCTTTACGCAGAGGGGTTGCAATGCTCTCCATACAACGAGCTGCTGGGCAGGATGGTTCCTCCAAAATGCCACAGCTCATCCAGGTGAGCAGGGCAGCAGGATGGAGTTTGGCCATCACCCCACGCTGTCCTCATGTTCCCATCCCCATCCTCGTGTCCCTTTCCCCACCATGGATGGCACCTCCGGTGAAGCACAGCCCTCCCGGGAGCGCACGACCGGAGGGCGGGCTGGAGATTGAGGGTTGTTGTAACAAGCATCATTGCCGGCTTGCTGAGCTAGGCATAATTGTTGCAAAACCGCTGCGCACATGCTGAGCTTCATAATTATCAGGCTTGTCTGCCAGCCTCTCCCTTCCCCCAGCACAACGGCACAGTTGATTATGATTATGGTGGCTAATTTTGTCTGGTTCATCTTAGGCATATGGGCCCCCACCTGCTCTGAATATGCAAACGCCGCTGATTTGCTCCTCGGGCTGAGCAGGGCCGTGGGCAGGCGGGGAGGGGGAACCTGCCCACCGCTGCTGCCTGAACAAAGAAACCCACGCGGCAGCACGGGCACAAAGAGCCAACGGCACCGGGGCTGCTGGATGCATGGCAAGGTAATGCCAGTGCCCACTGCACCACTACAGTGCCCAGCGCACCACTATAGTGACCACTGAACCAACACGGTGCCCATTGCACCAACACAGTGACTGCTGAACCAACACAGTGTCCATTGCACCAATACAGTGACCGTTACACCAACACGGTGCCCACTGCACTCACACAGTGACCACTGCACCAACACATTGCCCATCACAGTGACCACTGCACCAACACAGTGCCCATGGAACCAACACAGTGCCCATGGAACCAACACAGTGCCCAATGGAACCAACACAGTGCCCATCACAGCATCTACTGCACCAACACCATGCCCATTGCAGCCACACCAGCACGCTGGCTCTGATTGTCTCTCATATAACCAAGATGGAGCATTGATGAGCAGCGAAAGCACGCGGTGTGTCACACACACACACACAGCAACACCCCACGGACCAACCCTGCTCTGCATCTCCCCAGGCAGCACTGTTGGGGTCGTTCGGAGCCCAATTTTGGCACCGTCATGCTCATAAATGGATCCGGGCGATGGCGGAGGGCAGATGAGGTGGTCTCGTGTCTGACTCGCCAGGACCGCTGTCATGGGGCTTTGCCATGCTAATGGATAATTAGGTAGGCAGACAGACTGACAAGGACCCAGATGGATGGATGGATGCCACGAGGATCTGGTGACAGATAAATAGGCAGATGCTAATGGGCAGCGCAAACAACAGCTTAGACTCCTGCTAATTCCCACTGTAATTTTTAAGCTCTCTCCAACCTCCACCCTTTTTCCCCTCCCTCTCCCTGGTGCTGAGCCCTTCCTGGTGCATCCATCACCGATTTTATTATTATTATTATTATTATTAATTATTTTTTGCATAGAAGCAGCATAAATGGCTATGGGAGCTCGGAGGGATAATGAGGAGCACTGAGTCCAGGTGGGTGCTGTGCCTGGGGATCCTCAGCCATGGCCAAACCCACAGTCAGAGCTGGGACTGGGGCAGATCCACGTCACCTTCTGTCCCTTCACACCTCCTGGATGCTGATTTTATTGCTTTAAATTAATAATAATAATAAAAATAAAGAGAAAAAGAGAGAAGGAAGAAAGGGAGGAAGGAAGGAAAGGAGGAAGGGAGGAAGGAAGAAGGAAGGAACAGAAGAGAAAGAAAGCACAAGGAAAAGGAAGAAAGAAAGAGTGAAAGAGAGAAGGAAAGGAAGAAACAGAAAGGAAGGAAAGGAAGAAAAGAAAGCTTTGCCTGTATTCTCTCACCACGGGAATGAGAAGGAAATTGTGAATGGAGGGGAGGAGGCCAAGGTGGCGTAGAGCCGCAGACACGCGGCCAAGCAGCAGCGGAGACAAAAGAAAACGTCTTGGCTTGTTTTCCTGTGCCGCGGGGAATCCACGTGGCATTGCGGGAAGGCGGGGAGAGAAGGATGGGGAGAAAACCCTGCAGGAAGGCTTCGGTGCCCTTCAGTGCCCATCCTGTCCACCAGCGGCTCTGCTGGGCTCTATGGGGGTCGGCAGTGGAGCTATGGAGGTGCTGCTCAGCTTCGGGTCATCCCAGCATGGTGGGGAGCCCACTGCCACCACTGCCACCTGTCCCCACTTCCCCTTTCCCACCTCTCCTCAATCTGTCTCCCAGCCATCAGCCCTCCTATGATATTTCCCCCCTGTGTTCGGCATTATCTGTCCCATAGTTATCTCCACCGCTGCCTTTCCTCTCCTGTTTGTCTGCTTTCCCTTTTCTATCCCCTTCCCTCACTCCCCACTTGTTTTCCCTCTCTCCACTTTAGAGGAGGGCTCAGCGGGGACAAGCACCCTGAGCCTTGTGCCCCCATTCACATGTGATGTGAAATGCAGCCCAGGAGATGCCACCAGCACTTGGGCAAGAAAAACACTGGTACCATCCCACTGGCATAAGGTTAGAATGGGACAGAGCCGGTAACCCAGAACCCAACGTCACCCTGAGTGTCCCTGTGGGGCCAGCAGTGAGAAAACCCATTCCTCCCTTATTTCTCCCAAACTGAGCCCTAAGGAAATGAGGAGGACGGTCCCCTGTCCCCGCATGCAGCAGCTGGCGCGGGTGGCTCGGGGCTGCTCAGGTGGCCGCATCCCGCTATGTAGGTCAGGGCTGGGGGGGGTGCGGGGGCTCCAGCCTGGGGCCGCCCCTCCCGCGGGCAGCGGTGCCAGCTTGGATTAAACCCCTGGATGCTCCCAGCGAGCGGGAGGGCGGCGCGGTGCTGCTGCCACTGAGCCGCTCCCGGGGGCGAAGAGCTGAAAAGTCGAAGCACAGCCTCAAATAGATGAGTTTTGCCCCATCTCTGCATCCTGGCCATTCAGCTCTGCATAAACGAAGGAGTCCTAACGAGCAGCAGCAGCGGGTTCCAACCCGAGCAGCCGGGGCACGGGGCTCACATTGTGCACCGCACGGATATCATGCACGTGTGCAGGATGGCACCCCATATCTATATATACAACACAGAAATACATGTGTGATCTCGGCTTTTTCCTTGTTCCTGATGGGAAGCAGCTTGCCAACACAATTAAATGCTTCACCATAAATGACCCCACTCCAAAGATCCCTATTTTTAAGAGCTGTCCATCCAAGTTTACTCATTCAAAAAGCGCCTGGAGGCGTCTCTGAGCTCCCGCAGGTTTTCCCTATTTCTTTCTTTTCCTTCCTGAGCAAGAAAAAGAGAAGGAAAAAAAAAATATATATATATATACATATGTATGTATCCCTATTTTTCCTTATGGAGATGAATATCTGTAGAAAAATATTCCTGGGATATTTCTTTCCCCTGCTCAGATCCCTGCATGCTGTGTTCCCATCTCAGCACCATCAGCCGGCTTGGATGCTGCATGCAGGGCTGCAAGCAAGGAACGCAGGGATGGGGAAACCTTTAATTCTCAGTTTGAAAAGCAATATTAATTTCCTGGTTCGGGGGGACATCCCATTATTTTTCCTTTAAAGCATAAAATATGGGTTGGAAATCCCGACGCACAGCAGTTGGGTACCAGCAGCACCCCACGGCCCAGAGCCAATGAGCAAAGAAAAACTGCTTGAGAGCACCGTGAGGATCCCAAGGGCTTAAAACACAGCCCAGCCTTGGGGGGAATGGATTTGGGAACGATTTGCCTCCGTACCCATCATACAGAGAAACCCCAAAGCGACGCACGGCCCGCTTTTGGGCAGCCATCCCTATGTGACCGAGGGGGTTTTCGGGGAGGGATGCGCAGCCGTTGCGCTCAAGCCATTAGGGATGGACAGATGGATGGAGTCCTAAGGACAGACAGAACCCTGAGAACGGGGTGGTGAGGGCACATCCCGGCCGTGGTGTTTCATTAGGATGCACGAGCGGTGCTGTGGGTGCACCAGTGGAGGGGGAAGGGTTAAGGGGCGGCGGGAGAGAGGGGCGAGAAGAAAGCCCGAAGAAAAGAAGGGACCTCGTAGCACCGGCGGGGCTTGATGGCTTAATTACCATATTCAAATCTAATTAATTCCCCTTTGCATAAAAAGGCCACGGCGGGCGTGGGACCAGCCTTGCAGATGGCGTCTCATGCTCAGCACCATTTTGGGGCCGCCGGCCATCTTAGAGTGAAGCGGAGGGCGGTTCGCCCACGGCGCAGAGCAGCTGCTGGGGGCACCACCGGGCACAGGGACGGCACCGAGGGGCCCCAACCACCTCCACCCCGTCACTGACAGCGGGATGGGGAGAAGGGGAGCTGAATAAAGGGATGGAGGAAAAAGGGACGGGAGGGGGGCAGAGCTGCGATGGCGTGATGAGGTTGGCAGCGTGCTTGGGGTCCGCATGGGACAGTGCCAGCAGGTGTGGGGTTCGCCAGCCTGTGCGCACCCCCCTGGGACCATCACCTCAAATGCAAAGGGAAAAGAAGGGATTACACTGCTCAGCCCTGCAACGTGCAACTGGGAGTGAACAGAAGGGAGCACCCAAATGCCCGCAATGGAGATGAGGGAAGAGAAAACACTCTGGGAGTGTGGGTGACCTGCAGTGCCTGTGCCGTGCAGCCCTGGGGAAGGTGCAAGTTGTTTTCCTGCTGCCACAGACAGCTCTGCTGTCACGTGCAAAGCACTGAGCTGCAGGGGCTGCAGGCTTTTCCCTTGACTAACTCACAGGGATGCTCAGTGGCTGCGCTCCTCCCCACCTCCATCCCCATCCCCTGCCTGGATTTAAATGGAACCCTAAAACAGGTACCCAAAGGAGATGGGAGGTGCTCACGTCACCAAATCCAATGTCTGCCAGCAGGAAAATGGGCAGAGAGTTGTGGGATGGAGCAGAATGGGGGGTAATGGAGGAAGATGTAATCCTGGCTGGGGGAAAACAGGAGGAGATGGAGGGAAAGTCCTTGTTATGCCGTTTGGACATAGAAAATGATGTCTTGATTCATATAGAGAAGATTTAAGATGTACATTAAAAAGGAAACAGGGAGGGGAAAAAATAAAACAAACGTTAACCAGAAGCTGTTACCGATAACACAGCCTTTGGGTGTGATATTCAAAGGGGATTTTTAAGTAAAAAGGAAGATGCAAGAAATAAAGAAGGAAACCCAAACTTACCGCATCCAGGAGGCTCTGGAGCATCCCTGGTGGAGTATGGGGGACTGTCCCACGACTGAGTCACGCTGGGGTGCAGTTGCACCTCCTGTCCCCTGGAGCCATTTGTGGCTGCAAACCCACAGCACCAGGTTCTCGCAGGGCACATCTCCCCCTGGATTCTGAGGGTGCTGATGTGGGGTCGTCTCCCTGCTGTCCCCGCTGCTCCCCTGTTGCATGTGATGGCTGCTGCTGGATGGGGCTGATGGGAGCGATGTGGGGATTTCTCCTCTGCAAACAGAGCAAGATGAGCAATGCATGAGGTGCTGCCTGGTTGCCTGCATTGCTACAGGAGCTGGAAGCACTGTTTTCCTTCTAGTTACTGCACAAGGAAAGAAACAGTGAGGTCAGATAGAGGGGACAAATTGCTGCTCGCCCTATGCTGACAGCCTGGGGTCCCCAGGACCCTGCTGCTCCTAGCCAGGGCTGTCACTGAGTGTAGGGTATGAGGCACCATGGCCACCTCCAGCACGCAGCCAGCACAAAGCCATTCCACACAGCAGCGAGCTGTCTTTGAGGTCCTTTCCCATCCATCCTTCTTTGCCCACCAAAATGTTCCTCCTGGGATATGGTGGCAGAGCAGAGATGGGATGCAACCCATTATTTGGGGACCAGTTTCCATTTGGCCTCTGCACCACAGGTTGTGGGAGCATCAATGGGCTCCATCACTGCCCCAATCACATCTGGACTGAGACAAACCTTTCCCTTTGGCTGTGCCGGTGATGGGATGCCTTGTCCCTGACCAAATCAGTACATTTATGCCCCAAAAATCCCTTCTCTGGATTGGGCACGGATGCAAGGACTTCAACCCTCTCTGTCCCCACTACACCTATGGGTGACACCTTTTGGGCCACTTCCTTTGCTCCACACCATCCAGCCCTTTCAGTGTCCCTTTGGCCAACCCCCATTTCCCCCATCCCTTGTAGCACCCAACGGGATTTTACGACCCCAAAAACAGAATGGCTGCTTTCCCCACCCAGAGGAGCGGGTCAGGCTCTGCCCCAGACAGGCGGCAGGAGCCCGGGAGTGGGGGGGGGGGGGGGACAGGGGGCTGGGGACGCCCAAGGCGACGAAGGCTCAGACACAATGCTGCCATTCACGGGGCCGCGCCGTGGGTCCCGGCCCTTCCTGCCCAGACACAATAGGGGCGGCCCCGCGCGCCACTTGTGTGCATTGTGCGCCGGCAGCCCCCCCCCCCCCCCCCCCCCCCGCCGCCCCTCCTTTCTGTCCCCCATCGGATAATGGATCCGCTTTGTGTGCTCGGCTGGACAAGGACTTTGTTTCGGAGAAAGAAACTGTGTTTGTCTGTCAGAAGAGATCGGCCAAGAAAGGGACGGGGAGGAGCGGCCGGCAGCGTCCCTCGCTGCTCCCTGCAGCACTGGCCTTGGGCAGCCCCGAACCCTCAGCCGCCGTCCCATCAACGCCGGGGATGGGTCCCCATCGGGACGTTCACACGACGCGTTCCGTGCATCTGTCCCACCTTGCAAATCCATGGGCAGCATCCTCCAACCCAAACCATCAGCCTTCAAACAGAGCCACAAAGAGGGTCTGCATCTCCCCTGCACCCCCAGGGTGGGCTCAGCCCAACCTCCTCCATGGGATGACTGCCCCCGCTGCATCACTGTGCCAGCATTGCAGGATGGGAGCCAGCCTCTTAGGGTGGGAGCCAGCCCCATCATCACAGCCACAGAGCAGAGGGTTAACCTGGCTCTCATTGGGACATCCCCAGTCAGGTCCGTTTTACCCTGTTTTCATGCTGATATCCCCACGTGCAGCACCTCAGAGTGAAGGCAGCCATGGCACCATCCCTTGGGCTGCACGTGGGAGCTGAGGACATGGATTATTTCCTGTTCAGCCAATTCAGGAAGCTGTTCTCATCGATCCTATCCACTGGGATAGTTTCAGCAATCGCTGAAATCCTGGTTTGCAGAAGAATACATGGCACAAACATCAGCACTGAATAAAGAAGCGGAGTTTTGTGTCGTTCCCCACCCCAGATATTTGCCTGGATATCCCATCAGAGGGGACCAAACCAGGGTTATGACAGTGGGAAATCCCAAATCCCAGCAATGGGCTCATCCCACCCGTGCTCTATCAGGAGCTGAATGCTGTGGCACTGCTGGCACAGCCCTGGTGTCCCAGCACATCCAGAGATCCCCATGCTGTGCCCACAGGCACCATAACCCCCACCCATGGGTGACATTTTGGGGTGATAGCAGCAATGGGGCTGCCCTCAATGAGCTGAATGCAGCACCTCAGCAACGCATCCCTCTTCCCTGCTCTATTCTGTCGTTGCATCAGAGGGTATTTGGGGTCCCAGCAGTGCCATGGAGTGCCCTGAACCCACAAAATGGGCACCATAGGACAGGGGAAAACGGCTGGCCGGGCGCAATGATTATGGTGGCCTGGGGAGTAATTATCTCATTGGGCAACTAATACCCTTTCAGCAGGAGCGGGGTGGGGAAGTATTGTTCGGGCTTAGGGATTACATCAACCAGGCTGGAGCAGACAATGTGCTCCCCCTGGGAAGAGGCAGCTCAGCCCCAGGGGGAGAGGAGGGAGGCAAGGGCTGAAGCTGTCTCAATTAGTGAGTGGCCAGCGAGGAAGAGGGTGGTGGGAGCGCATGGGGGGGACGTGGGGAGTTTGGAGAGACAGAGCATCCTTAACCCTTCGTGCTCCTCCCGAGGGGATGCAATCCTTTAGCCCTATGGGGACAAGGAGAAGCTGGGAGGGCTGGGCACATCCCTGCTGTGTCACAGTGCTTTTCTCCCTTTTTCTCCCTGCTCTTCCTACTGGCAGCACAGCTCCATGCCCTGCCCGCCTCAGCGCACACCAGCACCATGTTGGCAACTTCGCCAAGGGGCTGGGAAGCAATCTGACAGCTGGGGCCACCCGTGGGGCCAGGCTGTATACAGGACACATCATCCCCATCCCCATCCTCATCCCTATCATCTCATCCCCATCTGCAAGCAGCAGCGCTGCAACAACCCCATTCCCCCACCACGTGCCACATCCTCTTGGCACCCTCAAAAACACCGACCCCATCTCCATGCCCACCCCACAAGGCCACTCTGCTCTCGCTGCCATGGGGTCGGGGTTATTTTTGGCTGCCTTGATGCTAAATCAGGCGTGAGGTCGGAGTCCCGGCGGCAAAGACCGCGCCAGGTTAGCGGCGGAGCGAGGGGCCGTCTCCACCTGGCCCTCGCCATCCATGGGGTGATTAAACACGGGGCTCCCAGCTGCCATACATTTTTAAATAAATGAATAATACATCGCGGGGTGATAAATAAATAACGGCCATACATTTGAACTTAGCCTCTGAGAAAATCCTTTTAGTTCAAAAGGACCGGGGCGCTTGGAAAGGGGAGTCCATGCATTTTGAATGGGGCTGCCATCAAGTGTCAGGGCTTGGCAAGGAAGATGAGGGGGGAGGGATGAAACCGGCTTGGATGCAAAGGGGGGAGATGGGGATGGGGTCCTTGGGCATTGCCACAGGCAGCTCTGGTGAGAGCGGGCGGCAACGGTGGCAGAAAGGACTGGCACGTGTGTCCTTCCCCATCCATCTCAGGGAGAGGAGGAGGATGGAGGGTGCCAAAAGGCAACGTGCAGCCCCAAGAAAGGCACAGGGCCGGTCTCCATAACCCTGGCTGCACAAAGGAGGAGTCCCTGTTTAGCAAAGCAAAGGGAGTGTTTGCTTAGCAGTGGCCCTATAAAGGGGTGGATGGCCCTGGATGGAGGCCAAGGCAAATACAAGGGGATTAGAGAAGGGAAAGGTGAGAAGCAGAGGAGGAGGATGTGCAAGAAAAGCTGCTGCTGGGTGCAGGGTATCACCAAGCACTCTGAGCAGGGAGGGAACCACACAGCAGAGGAGGTTGTGAGCTGGATGGGGGAACCACATTGTCCTGTTTGGGGTAGAAATTAACAGCACAGTGGAGCTGCTGGGGCTGGGAGTTGCTGCAAGGCTGTACCATGTCTCTGCATGGGCAGCTGAAGGCACACAGTGACCCTAACGTGTGTCCCTACTACACATGGACATGCACATGTATGTCCTAGTCATGCTCAACCACACAGATGCATGCCCTGGCCATGCACAGCTTATCCTGGCCATGCATCCCTGCCGTGCACACACATCTCCTGGGCAGGGGATGGAAACAGGGCCCAGCTGCCCGGGCAGCACTTGTTCCCTTGCCCTTTGCAGGTGCCTGAGAGCTGCAGAGCAACTTTAATTCTTTGCACAAACCGCTCCCACTCGCTTGCATCGCTAAGTGGGTATTGATTTATTAGGCTGTAATTTAAGGCAGAATGTTTTAATATGAACTCACACACCAAGCCCAGACACGAGAATAAACAAGGGCTGATTTATTCCATGCCCATCTCTGTGAGGATGCTGGGCACCGTGGAAAGGACGGGGGCTGCAACCAACCCTGCATTGGAAACCTGGATGTGAGCATCCCTTTCTCCCCATGAGAGCTGCAGAGCAACCTGAGAAGCACCCACGCTGCATCCTAGGGATGGGTGCCCAAAACGAGAAGGGACGGGGGATGCGCTCAACCCGCAGCCTCGGGATGGACTCAGCCGTGCTCCATCCCAGGGATGGATGCACAAAACGGGAAGGGACGACAGCAGAGAGGGCAGAACGCAGCCAGCACGGGGACGCTGCACGTGCCCAGCCAGGTCCCATCTGCAGGACGCATTCCTGTGAGCTGTCCCCGCACGGCCGCGCAGCAGCTGCCGGCCAGATCCAGCGGCGACGGCGGCTCGGGCTCCTCTTGACCTTGCCGGTCAGGTGCTGGGGGGACCGCGGAGCCGCAGCCGTCGTGGGGCCGTGGGGAGGGTTTAATGCAGCAGGGACCATAATGGGGCCGGCTGGGGGAGCGAGCGGGAGGAGAAATTAGTGTCAGTGTGCGCGCCTTAAACAAACCTGCGCCGGGGTGACGTGAATGAGGGCACAGCCTGTGTATATATTAGTGATGGGATCTGACCTCGCTGGGAGGGCTCCTTCCCTCGCTCCGCTCCTCTGGGCGTGGGAAAAAGGCCTGGGCTCTTTTCACAGCTGTTCTCGCTGCTGCACTGAGCTAATGGAGGGGCTGCCCGGCTCCCTCCTCCCCCTCCGCCTTTTCAGTTATTCAGCAAAACCCCCCTTTCACAGTCCCTTAAAAACACACCTCATTGTTCCTGCCTGGTTTGCATTGAAATGCCGCTCGCGCCCGTCTCCCGGAGCAGCGGCCCGGCCGGCGAGCTGCGCTGCGGGGCAGCCGTGTGTGTGCACACGCGTGTGCAAGTCAGCCTGGTGTGTGTGTGTGCACACAGCCATGCTCGGCACTCTGCAACTTATGCAAGGTTTCTTCCCCATGGAAGATGGGTAGGTGAGAAATGCACAGACCCCAAAGCAGCTTTTACCATCCCAGGATCGGAGCAGCTGCGGTGCCCCCAACCTTTTCTCCCCTTTATTTGGACGTTATTTTGACATGAAAGATGAGCCAAAAGCCACACTGCCCTGATACACAAATCCCCCCTTTTTTTTTCCCTACCAAAACCAGACGCTCTGCATGAGCAGGTGGGGATGCGACCTGCTGCTCCAGGAGCAAATCCTCTGCGCTCAGTCCCCATCTCCACCTCATGCACAAAGCAATGGGAGATCCCGGGTGGGACTTTCCTGGGGAGGAGCTGGTTTTGGTGGAGGCTGTACATTGATTTCCCTATAACACAGAGCCAGAAAATTGACCCCCAAGCTCTGTGGAAAGCCAAGATGTACAGAAAACAACAAACAGGAACGCTGCTCGCCTGCCTTCATGGGGAAATGGGGCTGAGAAAGTCGAGGCTCAGCTCCAAATGGAACCATGGGGACCACAGGGTTGTGCTCAAGGGGATGGGTTCATCCCCATCCCCATCCCCGAGCTCCCAGCACACACAGGCAGCCCCACCTGCCAGCTCCTTGTTCACCAAGGCCCAACCCCAGAATTAGCACCAGGTTCATGCTTTTCATTAAAAATGAATACATACATTCCTGGTGGCTGCCGAGAACAGCAGAACGCCATCCCCAAAGGCTCACAAACCAGAAGGCGAATGCGGCGCGAGCCACCGCATTTGAAGCTGCTGTGATTTTTTTAAGCTAATCTGTTCCTATCCTGGGGGGGGGGGGAGAGGCTGAGCTGGTGGTGGTGGTGGCAGCGTGATGGACGGGGACAGCATCCTCCGGGCCGCCCGCCTTTCCTGCTTGACCTTTCCCCACTGCTCTGATAGATACTTTCTGACAAAAGCGGGGACGTCGCACACCTTCCGCCCTTGCTCCGTGCCTGGCGCGGGGACATCGCCACTAGCAAGTCCCTGTCACTGGCTATTAGGGGAGAAGGTCTCCAGCATTGCCGAGCTCTTTCCACATCAGTACCAGGCTGGGGGTGCCTCCGGCCCCGGGACGCAGCGCACGTGCCCGACTTGGTGGTTTATAAATGCAAATCTGTTTAACAGCCACACGCGCGTTTGTTATCTCCGAGGATGAGCCCGAGCTCTTTGAAGTCAACATATGTATGTGATTATGCACATATGTGCGTGACCTACATTCGGGGCTGTGGCACTTTCCCCCTCGTCCCCGCACCCACGCCGTTCCTTTTTCCACCATTGCCGTTTCCCCACTCGGGTTTGACTTCTCCACCCAGCGCAGCCATGGAGTTTCCATAGAAACATGAAGATATTAAACTGTAAATAATAATTTCTCCATAAGGAACAAAAAAAAAAAGACACCAGCAAGGGGGAGGTGGGGGAAAAGAGAAAGGAAAGGCAGAGCGCACGGCATCGGCACAGGGTGGGCATTGGGGCTGCCAGTGGGGAGAAGGCAAAGCTCTGGTTGGGATCACGGTACCCTGAGCTCACACCCATGGGTGAGGGTCCCCAGTATGTGCCCTACATGCCAACTGCTGCTGCACTGCTCCCTCCAGCACTGCTAGCTCTGGGCTGGGGGCTTCAGTCTGACCCCTCAGCATGTCAGAGGTGGCCTGGACATCACTGTGGCTTTGGGTGGATGATCAGAGCTCTCCTACAGCAGTGACACACACCTGGCTGGGAGGAATGCTTATTTACCACTGTCCGTTCAATGGTTATTTTTCTATCTTTAGATGGCCTGAAGTTAAGCGGTGCTTTTCATTTTCTCCCACTCAGGGCTATGCTGTTGTCGGGGGCTTTTTGCCTTTCTATCTGTTTAAGTGATACTTTTCTTTACTATTAGACATTTCTCCCCCCTTTCAGAGCTACCGAATGCAAAGCAGAGTTGGAAAGCCATCACTCCATGAGCAGAGGGGATGTGGCACACAGGGATGGGTTTGGCACCTCCGGGCACCCACGTGTGGCACCGGGATGGCTGCAAACACAGCTCCCACCTCCCGTCCCCATTTAACACCCCCAGCTGATCATGGCATGGATGGGGACATTCCCAGCGCTCCATCCTCGCCGTGCTGAGCCCCATTGGATGCTCAGAGCTGCTCCCCTGATGGCATTGGGGACGCAGGGACCGCAGCCAAGTCAGGGGTCTGGGATTATCTGTAGCATAACATTCCCTGGGAATAAGATTGCGGCTTAGGGCCTAATGGAAAAGAGGAGAGAGATGGGATTAAAAGGGAAATAATGACTATTTCTTTAGTGAAGGCAGGGAAATGAGAAGGGGATTAACGTCCTCTTTACCAGCAGACCCCAATCCTGCTGGGCGGTCCCGAACTCAACGCCCACACTCAGCATTGCACCCAGGCACCTCTCCCATGGGTGACATAGGGATGAGCACCCACCCTGCCACCCCTCTGACCGCCTCTGCCCCAAACGAGGCCAGTTTTGCCAATATTGGCCCCCATATTGTTGGTTTATTTTTTTTCCCTCTCCCTGCAGATTCACCAGGAAATATATATATATATATATATAAAATATTCTGCAAGGAATAAAACACTGAAAATTAAAACTTCACTTGCCGAGGCACAAGCCTGAGAATAAACCTGAAAGGCTCCTTTCTCTCGCCTTCGGTTGCACACACCGTGCTTTGCAATTGGCTGCTTTCCTGGAATAGATTCAGTTGCTATGATACCAAGTTTGCTTTTAACGAACCCCAGAAAATTAATGGCATTCAGCAGATAAGTCCTTAAAGTGGAACCTATTTTAAGAAATTCTTTCTGAATGGTTTACAAGTAGTCAGGAGGGAAGAGAAAGCTTCCCGAGGGCGGCAAAGCCCGCGCTCTCTCCCTTGCTCCCAGCTGGGGTTTGGGGTGTTGTTTTGGGATGCTTATTGGTCCAGGACCTGGGGAAGCAATGGGCAGTGCCCTGCATCTTCCATGCGCATCCTCACGCTGCATTGCTTTGCTCCCTCCCGGCTGTCCCCACACGGCCTCACCGCTGCCACGACCGCGCAGCCGCCTCTGCTGATGCTACAGAGCCGCGGGCAGATCCCTGCTGCCACCCGGCACGTGAGGCTGTGGGATGCAGGGAAGGGCCATAGGAGTGGTGTTGCTGCAGACCCCATGCTCGCTCAGAGGAGCTCTGCCCACACGCAGCTGAGAGGCTGTGGGGTGGCAGCGGCTGGTGGATGGGGTGCGTGCCCCACAAACCAGTGCGAGGCCAATGAGGGGCTCATCTCGGTGTCCCCAATGAGGTATGGGGGATTCCAAATGCAGGAACAGCAAAAGCTTCCACCCAACGTTGGCATTGCTCTCCCATTCCCGTGCCATGCTACAGACAGAGCTGCAGCCACCTTATGGTGCCCAGTGCCTCCAGTGCCATTGTGGGTTGGGGACACAGAGCTGAAATCCCGCTGCTCACTTGCTCTGCTACAGAGCATGGAGAGGACCAGGGAGCATCCCTGCTTTATCCCACACCCTTCGGGCTTCAGGTCCACGTCCTCCCTGCCCGGAGCAATGCCCCAAAAGGATCAGCCTGTGCCAACCCTACATGCTGGAGAAGGATGATTGCTGAGACTCCCCAGCACAAGCCCCCTGCCCCTCTAGCCAACCAAACAAAGCAAAAGAGCCATCAAGGAGCAGAAAGGTGCACCCCTTCATCTCACACTCCAAAATTCTCCCCGCTCCCATCTCCCTGCAGACCCAAGCAATGTCAGTGGGAAGAGGAAGTGCGATCTCAGGCAGAAGCAAAACTGCAGCCGGGGTGAATGGGGCAGGGAGAGCCCACAGAGCAGGCACGGCGGGTCACAGTATTGGCATTAGGAGTGGATGCTCTTCCCCTTCCCTCCTCTCTGCTGGGGAGGAGATGCACTAAGCAGTAGAGCAGTGTGTGGGCCATGGAGGTGCCCCAGAACCACCGCCCTGTGCCGTGCCCGCCTCCCATGGGCATCAGCACGTGCCACGACCCATTGCAGCTCCATGACTGCAGCCGTGTCCATCAGCAGAGCTCTGCCCAAAGAACTGGGAGGAATGGAGCTCCGTGCAAAAACACCAGCGCAGGAGAGGAGGCCAGAGAGAGGCCCCCAAACCCACCTCACAGAACAAAGCTGCTCCATCTCTGCAGGCGCAGAATAACTGACGAGCAACGACGATTTATTTCCCTTCCCTGGTAGATAAACCGGCCTCGGAAACGGGCTTGCTCTACATTACAATTTGCATGCAGTAATATTTTTAAGCAACTTTCCTTCTACTTCGCTACAAACAGGGTTTCTCAGGGGGGTTATTGCTGAGCTGACCCCGTTTCATTTCTCTCCGGTACACCGGGTACCACTGAGCTTAATTGTCGATGTGGAAATTAAAACCTCTGCGGAACAAAATAATAACAACAATAATAATAATAAAACAAAAGGTGCCGGGTTTGACGCTAGCCTGAGGAGCACCAGGTTGGAGTAGGAATAATCACCCAGGCACGGTCAGTGGCTCTGGGCCTCCATAAAAATGATTAAAGACAAAACCCTGCGGAATGCCCACTCTACTGCCGCGGCGCGCTCGGCTCCGCTATCCCCTGCGAAGGTGCCACAGTGGAGGGCAGGGATTTACCCGGAGAATAGCGAGTGGGTTTTTACATTCGGTTCTCTAGCTTTATGATATCACATACACTCATACAGCTAGATAACCAAAGAGAAAAACCAACCCAAGGTTCTTAAGATCTGGCCTCAGCCGTGCCGCGTGCCCAGGAGCCGCGGCCACACTGGAGCCCCCCACTGCAGCCGTTGTCCCCATTCCCTCAGCATGAGGAACGAAGAAACCCCAATGGTTTTGGTGGTGCAACGCATGGCCCTGGTGCTCCCTGGTGCCCAACTGAGTGCTCTGAACAACGCCTGCACCCAAAGGGCCGCGCGTGTACCCGGAATGCGCTCAGCCCCGCGGCCATAGCTGGGCACAGCATTCAGCCCCAAGCCATCTCCCAGCTGCTGCCAGCACCCAGCGACCCTGCACCGTCTGCAGCCCCCAGCTCTCCCCCAGACCCACCCCGGAGTCCGTTCCCACTTTGAAATGACTGGAAATTACTGGTGGGGAACTGCTGAGTCATGAGAGATGAAGGTGAGGGGATGGACCCGGCAGAAAGGGCCCTGCGGGGTTCCCACCGCATCTCTGCTCTGCACTCATCTTCCTCCTGTCCCTCCCACAGCCCCTGAACAGACACCGTGAACGGGGGGGAATCAGAGCCTGCACTGCCGCGGGGGGGCTTACACCCATAGGGTACCCATCACATCCTCGGGGACCGTTTTGGGGGGCACTTCACATTTTCTGGGGTTCGGACACTGATGTCCTGATATCAGCGTTCAGGGGGGCTCTGTCCTCTCAGTTCTGCCTCTCCTGCAGGTGCAACCCGAAGGGACCCCGCACCGAGAGGCAGTGGGGCGGCTTCGCTTACGGGGTGCGGAGATGCCCCGGCCGGGAGATTCCGGCCGTAATCGGTGGAAGCCCGGCGGCACCGCTGTACCAGGTACGCAGAGGAGCAAAGCTCCCCCGGGACAGAACGAGGAGCGCGGAGAGAAATAGGAATCCCCCAGGAAGGGGAACCGGAGAGGGGAGAGGAGAAGGGAGTGGGGAGCGGGTACCTGCTCACCCCGCTGGGGCCGGTGCTGCCCGCGGTCTCCATCGGCTCGAAATCTCGGCGTCCTTCCCGTTCTGGCAAGGTGGGGATGAGGCTGGAATCCCCCGCCTGATGCCGTTGCGGGTCCCGGCCCCGCTGCCGGAGACTCCGGGACCTGCCTCTAAAGTTGAGGCAGAGCCGGCGGCGGAGGGAGGGCGGGGAAGGACGGGAGGAGGGACGGGGCGGCCGGCGGGGACAAAGCCCGGGCGGTGGGGCTGGGACAGCCCGGGCGTGGGGCCGGGGCAGGGGTCACCCCCCGGGGGCAGGGCCATTCGCCACGGCCGCCGCTTCCCCCTGGGGCCGGTCCGTCTGCTCGCTCCCCTTCCCCACCGCCCCTTTCCCGGCCGCAGCAGGCCCGCCCCGTCGGGGAGGCGGCGGTGCCCCGGGGCTAACCCCGCTCGGGCCGAGCTGCGACGGGGCCGCCCCTCCCCGGGCGTTAAACCCGACGGGGAAGGGCTGGGGCGGGGAAAGAGCGGTGAAGGGGGAGGAGGAGGGGGCGGCCGGACCCTCCCGTCGGGGCTATGCTCCAATTGCAAAGGGGAAAATTGGCGGCAGCTCGGGAGCAAAACCAGGCACGATCCTCGGGTCGGGACGTAACAGGACCTCCCCCCGCGACGGGCCCGGTCCCGGCTCTGCCCCCTGGCCCGGTTGGGCCCCCCCTGTGCCCGGAATAAAGTGATGCCGCGTCTCCTTTGCGCTCCGGGACGGAGCCCAATTCTCGGGGCCGAGGTTCGGCTCCACGTCCCCACCCTGCGGCCGCCCGGGGCCGACCCTGCCCGAAGCGGAGTACCCGCTCCTCTCTCTGGCACAGCGGGGCAGCTCCTGAGGCTGGGCCGGGGTCAGCGTCCCTTCCCTGGAGCCCGAGGCGCTTCGCACAGACACAACCACGACCCGCGTGTGCGAGCACCGAGTTGCCCCCGAGCACCGCTCCTGCACACCCACAGCCCCGTGCACACCCAGCAGCACTCCTAGCCCCGAACACGAGCTGCTGCACACGCCCTTGTGCGCACAAACCCTTGTGCTCGCCCGCCTTGATGCCCGCCCAGCTTTGCACGCGCACCCGTGGACGCCCGCTGGTACACACTTACACACGCTCAGGACAACCTGGTTTCTCCCCAGCCTTCCCCGCACTCCCACAGCTTTGTCCCACCTCGGCGGCATCCACAACACTCCGGGGTCGCTGCATCGCGCCTGGCTCCGGAGAAACGGTGGAAAACGAAACCACCGCACGGCCCGGGCACAGCACCGGCTCCGCCAACCGCCGGGCACGGCCTCAGCCCCGCTGCTCTCCACCATCACCCCCGGGCCGGTCCCAGCATAGGGCCGGGGTTGTGGGTGCAGGCACCGCCGGGCCGGGGCTGGGTACTGCTCACAGCACTCCGTATTTCGGAGAGGCAGGAGAGCTCCAAAGGTGCACCAGCCCGTCCTGACCCCCCTGTCCACACCTACCCTTGTATATATATACAGAACAATTACATCTATCTAAGTACGTATAATAGGCATCTAAATATCTGTATCGGAAGGCGCTAGGAGCACGGCGGCGGCTCGCGGAGATGCCAACCCGCAGTTCAACGGGAGGAGCGGGGCTTTGTGCCTCGAACGGCGGAGATCCGGCCCCGGGAGCCCTCGGTTGGAGCCCGGAGGGGAACGGGAGGAGATCCCGGCGGCACCGGGCACCGGGCTCCGGCCCCGCCGCTCTCCGTGGTGCTGAACGGCCGCGGCGGAGGCCCCGGAGCCGAGCAGCGCTGGTGCCTCCTCGGTCCTTCGATGTTGAAACCGACACCAGTTCATGATTAGGATTAGGATTATTAATGATTCTCGTTATCATCGCCGCCCTTCCC
Source organism: Excalfactoria chinensis (assembly GCF_039878825.1). Lineage (NCBI taxonomy): Eukaryota > Metazoa > Chordata > Aves > Galliformes > Phasianidae > Excalfactoria > Excalfactoria chinensis. Next base: position 375,534 of record NC_092850.1, read on the forward strand.
GTCGCTCGGGTGCGCGGCGGCACGGCGAACCGTTCCGAGCGAGAGACGGTGCCACCGAGGCAGCCGGTTGCCGAATTAACGGATCGTTCCCCCGCAAGCCCGCTGTCCTCCCGTGGGCTCGTACCTCGCGTGGGCACGGACACACCGAGCCGGGGCCGTTCACTTCAATACCACCGGGCTCCGAAACTCCGCCACTGCCAGGGTTTGGGTCTCGGCCCCACTGCCATTACCCCACTGCCCGGGCTCTCACCTCTAAAAGCTCCTTCCCGAAATGGCAAAAACCCCACAACGACTGTGGCCCCAAAAGCTTCTCCGAGGGAACGAACGGGAACCACGGAACGGCCCCGCGGTTCCGAGAGCGGCCTCCGATCTGGAAGGGCCGTTACGGGCACCGGCGGGGCCGGGGTTCAGCTTCCCCTGTTCCTCCGTCGCCCGCGGGCCCGGAGACGCCGTGCGGGGCCGGGGGGAGCCGCAGCAGCTCGTTTTGGCCTCGCCAGTGCCCGGCCCCGCTCCCTTCTGCTCCGCACCACCGAGGGGAGTCTCGGCAGAGCCGGGGCGGCCGCTCCACGCGTGTTCGAGACGCGAGGTGGGCACGGGGCCCTCCCGGCTCCGCTCCTTCCCAACACTTACCGAGCGCTCGTCCTCCTCCATCCCTCACTCGGCTGCCGCGGGCACCGGTACCGGCCCCGGCGCCTTTCGTCCCCTTTCCTACCCTCGCCTACACCCTCGTGTGCATCAAATACCTTCACTACAGCAGCCATGTTGGGCTCCGGTGCGAGCACGGCTCTCGCCGCAGGAGCCGCCTCGGCGGGATGCAGCGCGGCTCGGCTCGGCCCGGCCCGGCCTCTCCCGCGGCCCCGCTCCGCCCCGCAGCCCGGTAACTTGCAGCCGTACCGGTAACGCCAAGGCCGGCGGCCGCGGGTGGGTCGCGCTGCCCGCTCCGTCCCGTCCCGCATCGCCGCTGCCCTTCGGGGTGCGGGCTCTGCCCCGGAGCTGCGCTGAGAGAGGGGATGGGAGAACCGCAATTACCTCCTGGTCGGGCGGGCGGGTCCCGCGCTGCAGCCGAGCTCACCTGGGAGGGAGAAAGAGAGAAAAGCGAATCCGTGAGGCGAAGCGGAGAGAGCGACGGCTCCAACTTGGAGCAACTTTGCCGGCAGCGGGGGTGGTGCCGGAGCCCCCCCCGGTAACACCGAGCTCTTCCCCGGGCACCCGGAGCCGTTCTCCCGTCCCTTCTGCGGGCAGAGCTCGGGGTGCCGTGCCCCGAAACGTGCCGTGCCGGGACGCGGCCTCCGCCGCCGCAGAGATACGCGCAAGCCCCGCGTCTGTCTGTCTGTCTGTCCGCCCTCCGTCTGCCCGTCCGTGCCGAGCAGCGACAGCGCAGGGCCTGCAGCCCCGGGGGCACCGGGCACCGCACCGCCCCCCGCGCCCGCTCCCCCCGCACCGCGGGCACCGGAGCTGAGCGGATCCGCGGAACCATCAGCAGCCGCAGCTCCCCGCCCGGCCCGCGCCCCTCGGAAAAGGATTTTCACTTGATTTTCTTCCCTTTATTTGTGGGTTTATTTTTTTTCCCCCTTCCCAGAAATGTACCTTTTTTTGTTTGTTTGTTTGTTTCCTTTTTCCTTTCCCACCCCCTTCTCTTTTATTATTATTATTATGATTATGATTTTATTACGCCGTTGTCGCTGGGAATTATTTGCATTTAAAACACAACGACTCGTTCCCCGCACGTCGCTTCGCGGATCAATTGAGGCCGCACTGCCGGAGGGGGGGGGGGGGAATATAATGGGGAGGGATGAGGACGACCCCCAGGAACGGGGAGCCCGAAGCTCCGGCCCAACCCGCCCCGATCGGCCGCGGATATCGATGTGTGCGGGAACTACGGATGTACCAGCGGCTCGAAGTGGTTTTATTTCTACGGCCGCTGTCACCCAAAGATGTGATGGCAACAAAGACTGCGAGGTTATTTGACTCTCGTCTTTTTGGCCTGCTCCCCGTGCGGAAATATTCCCTCTAAGCCCTGAACGCTTTGCACGGATCGCTCTCTCTAAAAGCAATAACATCGCGCTCCGGAAAGTGCTTAAATAGATATATATAGAGAGAGATAGAGAGAGAGAAATGAAGGAAAGAAAGAAAGAATATCTGATTTTCTATTTATCCTCGCGGCGCTCCTGAGCCCGTCGGAGGACACGCGGGATCTCACACGGTTCGGGTCGGGCTGAGCGCTTTACCCGCAACCGCGGAGATATCCGCCGTCGGGAAACAACGGAGCTCTGAAATCCCCTCCGTGATCGCTCGGACAAGAGCCGGGCGCTTCAGCACGACAGCAGCCCGCTTACTTTTCTTTCGATAGGAAACGACGAACACAAAAAGAGATGGACGGATTGTTTTGTTTGTTTGTTTGTTTTTCCTTATTCCAATTGAAGCCCGATTCAGCTCCGGCCCTTCGGGTCGGCGTTTCCCCGCCGTCTATCCTCGCAGCTCGGATCGCCTTCAGGCACTGCTCGGGGGTACCCCGACCACCGCCCGGCGAGGCTCCGGCCCCTTCTCCCCCCCCTCCCCTCGCCCCCCGGCCCCACTGCCCTTCCCCGAAGCCCCCAAAATCGCTGCGGACACACCGCAATCGCGCTCCGGCAGCCCCTTACCTCGGGCGGCGGGCAGGGCAGCGCCGTCCGGGCAGCCCGGGGCTATAAACCCCGGGTGGCTTTTGTGAGTTTGCCGGAGTTTCCCCCGGCTGTCCCCTTTTGTGTCCCATTTGCCATCTCGAGGCCCTGATTAATTAATTTCACACTGGAGCCCGGGAGAAAATTTTCCCACAAACAAGTGGCCGGGGAGACGTGGAGCCCCAAAGAAAAGGAGTCAACATCAAGTTCAACAGCATGCGGGAAGGCCATTTCCATCACAATCGCGTCTGAGCGGCCCGGGCGGGGGGCGGCGGGCGGCGGCCCCCGAGCCCCCTCCGCGCCCCCTCCGCGCGTTCCCAGGCTCCGAACAATCGCGCTCTGTTTGCCTCGCACATGCCGGCGTTTGGGCACGGAGGCTGCCTTGTGATAACAGAAATAATGAGGGGGGCTCGGGGAGGGGGGCAGGCCGGCGGAGGGGGTGGGGGGGGGTTGGGGGGGGGGGGATAATGGGGATGAGGAGGTGGGGGGAGTTGGAGGAGGGTGGAGAAAAAGGGAGAGGAGAACGAGAGGAGGGCCGCGCACCTGGGCTGCCCGGTACCGACCTGTTGAGCCCCGCCGGTGCCCTCGGCGGTGTTAGAGGCACAAACCGGGACGGGTTCGGCCCCCAAAAGCCGGGAGGGGTCGGGGCGGGCCCCGAGGGGGGACTTTCCCTAAGTTTGGTGCCATCCCCCCCCACCAGCCACGCGTTTTCCCACAGCCCCGGGGGAGCGGGGCCCGGGGTGGCCGAGGCGGTGGTGGACGTGTCCTGCAACCCAAGCAGCTCCGCTCCGCCGGGCATTGTCCCCACGGAGCCCGTGGCCATTGTTCCCGGCGCTGCGGGAGCCGGAGGGAGGGCAGCTTTCCACGCCTCGTCCCCCCCCCCCACCCCCCTTCGCCCCCACCTCAACACTCGCACACCGGACTGGCGGGACCGCAGCCTCTAAGTCGGGGGAAAAATCAGCAAAAAAATTAAAAAAAAAAAAAAGACCCCAACCCCTCGGAAAATAATAATAATAATAATAATAATAATAATAATAATAATAATAATAATAATAATAATAAAGGCCCAGGTCGGGGGACACGGGATCCCCTTCGCAGACTTCCTTCAAGTTGGGAGAAGCGGGGAGGGGGCGGGAGGCTCTCGGTCCCGCAGCACCCTGTCCCCGTGTCCCCCAGTCTCGTGTCCCCCTGTCCCCGTGTCCCCGTGTCCCTGAGGCCGCCCCGGGGAGTTGGCAGCGGGGCAGGGAGCGATAGGGGAGTGGGGGGGTATTTACCTCCCTCCGCACATCCGCATCCTTAAGGACTTAGCGGCAGGCTCGCCGCCGGGACACCCTCCGGGGCGGGGACGGGGGGGGACGAGGCCCCGGCAGCGGGCACGAACCGGAGCCCGGCGACATCCACCCGATGCGGAGCTGCGGCTCCCGGAGCGGACTGCCAGGAGGAGAAGGGCTGCGGGAAGCGGAGCCCCCGCGATCACGTTGTCTGTACGTGGGGTTAAACAGAGACGTCTGCCCGCGGCTCCAACGCTCCGGGCCCCGGGCAACCTGAGCAGTTCGGCCGGGCCCTGGGGCGAGGATTCCAACCCCAACATCCATTTTGTTCCTTTTGGAAATGGAGATGGGAGAGAGAGAGAGAGAGAGAGAGAGAGAGAGAGGAGGGAAAAATGCTCTGCTTTTTTTTTTTTTTTCTTCCTCTTTCTCCATATTTTACTACGTAAGGCATGACGTCCTCACGTCGGGAGCGGGATAGGTTAGCCCTGCGCTGGTGGGAATGCACGGGGTTTGGGGACGCGGGGGGCGGCTCTATGAGTAGAACCTAAAAATAACGGCGATTTTATATATGTAAAAAAATCGTACCGATGCTGCTGAGCCCACCGATGCGGCCCCGTAAGGACAGAGGGAGGCTGAGCCGCTGCCCCCCCCCCCCCCGACCCTCCCCCTCACGCCCGCTCCACTCCGCTCCCCTCGGGACCGGGAGAGCCCGGGGAGCCCCGCGGGGCCGGGACAGGAGCGGGGGGAGTGGGAAGCTCCTGCCTTCCCCACCAGAAGGGGCTGCTACAACGGGAGGAGAGTGACGGGGAAGGGTTGGGGGGGGTCAACTCTGTGCCCCCGCTGTGCCCGCACCCCGCTCTGCAGCCGGTACCGGCTAATTCGTCTGTCGGTGGAAATGAAGCCGAAATCGACTAATCTTTAATTTAAAAATATAGACAATTAAATAAGATTCCAGCAAAGCCTACACCGGATGGTAGCAGCCCCGAGCTCCGAAGTGGAGCTCAGGGCCACCCCTCTTTGGCGCATCGCTATTTTCGGTGTGCTTTCATAATCTCTGCCTGTAACCGCGGCTCCGCGCAGCTCCCGACCGGGCCGTGTTCTGAAAGATGGCCCAGGGAGGTCTGGGGGTGGGGGGAACAAAACACGCACGGCACCAAGCGGGGAGCGGGGCCGGACTCGTCGGGATGTGCAGCCCCAACGCTGCTGCGGATCGGGGCCCGCTCCGCGCTGTCCCCATCCGCTCTGAGCTTCTCTATTTTCCCCTCAACGAATATTTCTCCTTGCGGGACTGCGGCCCGGGACCGGGACCGTTCAGGACCAGGACGGCCCGTCCCGATGTGGGGCAGCACGAAGCAGGGCCGGGCCTGACCGTCGGCGGCCCCCAAGCCGCGTCCCAGTCTCCAGCCCCGACGGCGCGGTGCGGCTGTGCCCAAAGCTCCCGGTGCCGCCGCCCTCGGGCCGGGCCCGACTCCTCCAACGGCAAAGTACCGGCGGGCCCGGTCACCCCTCGATTTCGTCTGGATTTTGGGGTGGGGGAGCGGTGTATTTGGGCTCCCCGATAAGGTTTGGATAAAAAATTCATTAAGAGACACTCGGCGCAGCGCTATGAATATTTCAGGGTTTGTGCTAAACAACCGAGTGGGTTTTCGGGGGAGGAGGGGGCTCGGCAACACCCCCGTTCCCGGTGCTCAGTTCGTCCCTGCTTTGCTGCGATGGGAAACGAGAAGGGACCGGACAGCACCGCGCTGAGGGATCCCAGCCCCTCGTCCCCAGCCCGGGGCTCGAACCCTGTCTGTTAAAGGGTGTGAAATGGAGAACGGCCCCGGTCTGCCTCATCGGGTGGCTGCGGGGACACGCAGTACTCAGCCCCAGAGCCCTCCTGGCACTGCTCCGTGTTTATACGTGGCCATAGGGATCTGACAGGAGACTGTCCCCCCCACCTCCTCTATCACCACAACCCCAAGGAACACAGAGAATCAGCCCCTACCCCTTTGGACTGTGATCCAGTCCTATAGGAACGCTCCCATGTCACTGTGGGGTGGGGACCCCAGAACCAGACAGACTGCTTCTTTTCCAGCAAACAGACCCCAGGGCTGCAAGATCTGCAATGACTCGATTTGAGGCACACAGAGTTCTGCCCCAATGCAGCTGCTGCCTGGATATGGAGGTGTCACAGCACAGGGAGGAGGACGAAGCTCCAACCATCTCTGCAGCTCCCAGAGCACAACACACTCCTGGTACAACACACTCCCTGGCCACGCTGGGCCTGCAGGTAATGGGTTTTAATGGGGTGGCTCCCCAGCTTACTGGGATGGAATGCAGAACCACAGAGGTGGCCCAGATCCTGGAGAACCATGGCCTTGAAGGATGGGTGGGTGGGGGATGCAGAGTGATGCTTCATCTCTTCCCAGTGCCATCCCAAGCACTGTCCACCTCCAAAAAGCTGTAGGTTCCTCACTGTAATCTTTGGGGTCAGCACAATGTGGCACCCCACAGCTCTGGGGGGGGGGGGGGGGGGGGGGGGGATCACAGCAAAGGGAGGCAGGTAGGAGCACGGGGGGCCGAGATGGGGACAGCCAGTGAGAAAAGCCTCCCCACAAAACCAAAGCGGGCTGAGGACACCCCGGGACACCCCCCCTTCCCTCCCGTTTGGGACCTGTCGCAATAGGATGTTACTGGACCTGCAGGCAGCCAGGGGTGTGCAGCTCCACTCGCTCCCGGTCTCCCACCGCTGCCCTCCAGTCTCCTGGTCGTTCCTGTGTCCCCGCGGTGCGATGTGGTTTGTGTCCCCCCCCCCCCCAACCCAGCAGCCCCAGCCCCTCCTCGGGGCTCACCTCGCCCTGACATTTCCTGGCGTTCCTTCCATGCCAGCGGGTTGCCATAGCAAATCTAAATCTTACAAACAAAACGAGGAGAAAAGCCTTATTAGCATATATTCAAATGAAGCATGCAATAATGCAAACCATAAATCATGCAGTCATTGCTATTCAATCAGTGTCTCTTACCCCAGCCCCCACATTTTCCGCGGGTGTTTCAGCTCCTCTCTGCATTCACAATCTCCCTCCCGACCCGGGGAACGCAGAGGGGACCATCCCCACTGTCTGAAGGCACCTGGGCTGCAGTCACCTCTGCCACCCAGAGCCCAGATTTGGGGTGATCGCTGCCTATTCCCATTGGCTGGGCACAACCTGGGGCTGGGGGATCCGTATCTGTGAGGCAGCAGCCCCTAATCCTGGCTGGTATTTATACCACTCGCTGGGCTCTATTAAATAGGAAAAACTCTCCCCAGGATTAATCTCCCTGTCGTGTTTTAATCTCGGGGCTCGGCTCCCTGTAATCCCCCCATGAGCTGAGCTCAGTGCTGCTGAGCAGAGAGGCCCCATCCTCACACCACTGTGATGCTGCAGTCCCCAAGCAACACCGGGGGAACCACACCTCCTGCCCCCATTAACCTGCAGTGTTTACCCTCTCCCTTGCTTGCCATGGCCGTACCCAACACACCACAGTGCCCACAGGACATTCCCCTGCACAGGAAGCAGCAAAACCCAGCCTTGAGCTGGGCAGGTGCCACCAAACATTGTCCCCACCGATGCTGGTATTTGGGGTGCAGGAGGGGCTTTTGTCCTCCCATCAATGGGAATGCTTCATGCACCCACAGCTCCCTGCAGCACGAGGCCACAGCAGCATCATTTTGGGGTCCCCCAGGGTTCATGGCTCGGCCCCACAGAGACACAGAGTCAATCAGAGCGGGGTGACCAGCTTGTCACCCATACCTGCACAAGAGGTGGCTCTGAGCTGCGAGGGGACACGGGAGAGAGCAGCGAGGAGTCAAAAGAAGCCAGGGCACGGCTCAGCTTTCCCTTTGGAGACATTAACGACCTGCCACCTCGTTAGGCACTCCGACCCCAAGGAACTCACACCAGGCACCCCGACACCCCCAGCTGTTTATTGGTGCGAATACAATAAATAGAGATAAAGAAAAGAGTCCCAGGGCAGCTGCCCCGGCTGTTCCCCCACCCTGGTCGTTGTAGGATGGGGCCCGCTGCCATCGCTGCTGCTGCTGCTGCTGCTGCTCTCAGTCCTGCTGCCACCCCGTGGCACTTCCCAGGCATTCCCACTCGGTGGGGACACGCAGGGACAGAAGGACGGACACAGTCGCACAGTGTCCGGCACTGGACATTGCACCTCTTCTGGGGGGGGGTCCTGGCTTCGCCGTGCCCTGCAGGATAAAAGCTGGGGGCAGAGCTGCAGGGGGATGCGGCGGTGTCCGGGGTGGGGAGGGGGCTCTGCTGGCAGCTGCATGGGAACGGGACCCCGTGGGAAGCCCCAGAGCTTGGGGACTTCTTGGGGGTCTGAGGTTGGGGTGGAAGCAGGGGGCTGCCTCCTCTGCACCCCCGCAGCCTCGCTATCTCTGCCACACATCCTCAGCCTGCGCCCGCCGCGTGGGGACCGGGACAGTGGCAGTGGACCTCTGCTCCTCTGCCAGAGGCTGGGGTGGGGGCAAGGGGTAAGGGTAACCCTTGGTATAGTCATCCCGTGGCTGGAGGTCTGCAGCACCTCGGGGGGCTTCGCTCAGGGAGGTCAGGCTGCCCGGGGAGGGCTGTGGGGCACCTGAAGGGCAGCCGAGCCCTGGGGACACCCGCTCCGACTTGATGCTGACGGTGTGGGGCTGCGGGGAGCTGCCTGGGGCCAGGTCCTCAGTGGGGACAATCCTGCTGCTGGCCCTGGGGTGAGAAAGAAGGGTAAGTATAAGGTCACTTCATGCAGCATGAAGGATATGGGGTAGAAAGGGACCCATTCCTGGGTCCCCATTCCCCTCAATTGGGGCTGAGAACCACCCAACCCATCTCGTGTTCCAACTCTGTCCAATTTCTCACCCCCAAGTGCAGCTGAGGGGGGGCGAGACATGCCCAGCCCAGTGCCTGCTTCCCAGGCTGCCATCCACCCACATGCTGGCACTGCTGCTGGGAGCCTGGTGTGCGACAGCGGGGGATGCAGGGACCAGGTCCCTGAGGGAAATCCATCTTTAAATAGGCTCTGGGACCGGCTGGGATGTGGTGGGTGGGGGGGTTCCCAGGGGCATCCCCATGCACCCCAGTTTGGGGTGAAGCCGGATGGCGCAGGGCTGTGCTTTGAGCATCCAAACATTGGGCTCAACACTAATCTGCGTTCACCTCGTCCCTCATCCCATTGACAGACCCCATCCCCTGCTGTATCCTGTCACCAGCCTGATTGCAGTCCTTACCCGAGTGCTGCCATGTCCCGCGGGGGCTGCCATGGAGCTGGAGGGCCAGGCTGCAGGAAGCCAGGAGGTGGTGGGACCTCACCAGCCCCAAACTCTGCTGAACAGGGGGTGGAAAGTGAGCAGGAGCTGAGAGGTTGTGACCAGGGCCATCCGACCATCCAAGGGTGTGGGGCCAGGACTTACCTGCTTGTGCTGGAGTGAGGAAGGGGAAACCAGTGAGGCTGTGGCTGGGGATACCAGGGCTGCCAGAGGTGAGCACTGGGCTCAAGGTCTGCAGACCAGAGTACAGCGGCCGCTGTGGAACATGAGGGTGCCCCTGGTCAGACACTGTGCTGCCAAACCCCCATGGGGGCTGTGACGCCTCCTCTCTACCCACAACCCCTTCCCACACCCCCCAGCAAAGCCCTGATGTTGGATGAGGAAGGGAATGGGAATATCCACACATATGGGTGACTTGCTGGGAAGTGCCTGGCTGCAGAGAGCTGAGGGCTGGGTGGAAACAGGGAACCCCTCAGTGCTATCCTCCATTGCACCCCTGCTGGGAAGGAGACCCAGTGGGGATAATGGCACTGAGCATCCTGCTGGCAGCTGCAGATCTGTGGTCTTGCATCTGTGAGGCCACTCTGGGGCTGGATCCTCCCCTGGCAGCACTGTTCCCATGTGTCAGTCTCAGGTGTCACAGGACTGAGGTTAACCCTTGTCACTCACTGCTGCACTGCTGCTGCTCCGGCGCTGCCCATCAGCTCCCAGGTACAGCGGTGGTGGGGTCTTGGTTGCTAAAGCTCGGTTCAGGCTTCCAGCAGGGAACAGGGGGTAGCCAATACCTGAAGGGATAGATGGACAAGAGGGTGGCACTCAGGGATGTGGAGCCCTGTGAGCTCCTGTCCTCGGAGGACCCTGAGTTTGTGGCTGGTGGCCTCAGTGTCCTCGTCCGTGGCAGGCGCTCATGCATGCCTGCTCAATGCTGCTATGAAGCCACTTCCTGCCCTGGCTGCACCTGGGCTGTGGCCACGGCCACGTGCTGTGAGCGGAAACGAAGGCGGTGGTCAGATCCGGCCCCAGAGACCAGTGGGGTGCAAACCTCCATGGCCAGACCCTGCTGTGGGGATACCCTACGGCAGTGCCACCACCCTGCACTGGGAGCACTGTGGCTCAGCTAACCCTGTTTGTGGCCAAACCACCCAGCATGCTGCTGCCCCCTTGCCACCTCCTACCCACCGGGGGGGATTTCCACTGGTCCAGCCCCAGCATCACTTTTTCCAGCTGCTTTTGCCCCCCAGGGCTCACTCAGCAGCACCCATCTCACAGGACGTGGAGTACCCCCCAAACCCAGCTCAGATGCAGCAGGTACAGGCTGTGTGGGGCCACCTGGGTGCCTCATGGCAATGACTCAGCAGTGCAGGAAGCAGCTGGAGGGAAGCAGCAGCCAGTGGCATTTCTGCAGCTGGGGCTGTGCTCCCTGCCCACGCAGCCACCCCAGCCCTGTTCCCGTTAAACCCCTGGGAGATGCTATGAGAGGAGCTTTGCATGTGGTATCCGGCCTGGAAAATCCCTATGAGAACTCCATCAGTGGGACCATGTCCTCGTTGTGATGCCACCAACATGCAGCCCTGCAGTGCGGACCTACCTGGGGGCATCGGTCCCGGAGAGCGTCCCGATGGCTTCGGCACTGTGGGTTTAAAGGTGGGCAGGCGACCCTGGCTCTGCGGGGAGCTGCTGGCACTGCCCAGGGCTCCATCACTGCTGCTTGGTGGGGAGCTGCTATAGGGGACATCAGGCAGCGGCACCGGGCTCTGTGGGGTGAAGCAGAGAGCTGGGCTCTGGGTTTGGGATGGGAACACACACTCTATACCCCTGTGCTGGGGTGCAGAGGCAACTCACATAAAAACGAGGCCGTGCCACCGTCAGATCCATGCCCTCATTCAGCTGCCGCAGCTTCTCACCAGGATCCAGCCCCTCTTCCAGCTCCAGCTCGTGGCTCTCCAGCCCCAACCCTTTGCGCTTCAGCGTCTGCAGGGAGTGGGGTGGTGAGTGGGACCCCCACCCTGCCCAACACCCCCCGCAGCCCCCGCTGCTACCTCGAGGATGTCGGAGTTGGTGCGGCTCTCGTGGGGCTCGCTGTACTCCGTGTATTTGAGCAGCACTTTGTCCATGTCAGTGCTGGCGTACTGGAAGAGGCGGTTGGTGCTGTTGAAGATGATGAGGGCGATCTCGCAGTCGCACAACACGCTCAGCTCATACGCCTTCTTCATCAGCCCGAATTTCCTCTTGGTGAAGGTCACCTATGGGGAAGGAGACACAACGCTGCCCCAAACCCACCACCGCAGCCCCATTACACTCTATTTCCCTCCAGCACCCAAACCCCTCCATGCTCCAGAGCACCCATCCCATCCTCGTAGCTCCTGATCCCTTCCCATCCCCCCCCACCTGCCGGTTCCGCTGATCCAATATTCGGCTGATCTGGATTTTTTTCCGGCCCATTTTGACTTCTTTGGCTCAAGGAGAGACTGAAAGAGAGAGAAAAAGCCCTGAGCACCCACCTCGAGCACCCCGCCTTCCTCACCCTTCCCCCATGGCACCTCCCCACGGTCCCTGCAGTGCTGCAGAGCACACAGAGCAGCCTCAGCATCCCAAAGCTGCACCCCACACTCGTCCCCACGAGGGTTTATGGGGGCTAACGGGGGAGGGGAGTTATAAAAGAGGCCGGGCTGGCTGCAGGGAGGGCTGTCCATAAGACGAAAGGGACATTTTTAGGTTCAGGTCTTTGTGTCTATTTCTTTTTTCTTTAAATTATTATTTATTTTAATATAGTGTGTTTTTTTGGGGGGGGTTTTGTTCTTTTGAATGCAAACAGACTAAATTTGATCTCAGCCGTTCATGGGTCAGGAAGTGGCTGTATGAGGAGACAGCAAAGCAAAACCACCCACCTCCTGCTGCCACGTGAGCCGCTGATGGGATGCGGGTGCTGCTCCTCGTGCTGCCCCCCCCCCCCCCAGCACCCATCAGCCCAAACCCCCTCTGTGATACTGCTGGGGCGCCACAGGTGGCAGTGAGATGTTCCCAATGGAATCCCTGCACCCACCTCCAAACTTGGAGCAGCCCTGCACCAACGTTGTCCGTAGAGTCCCCAAGCCATGGCCATGGGGCAAGAGCTGACCCATAGTGCTGGGACTCTGCACAGCTCTATGGGGGATGATGGTCCCCATGTCCCCATGTGAGCCCCACACTGCAAGGATCAGGGTGCGGGTAGGGGAAGCACCAACCCTTTGCTCTCCGATGCCCCAACCCGACCCGTTTCCTTCTCTCGAGCACGTTGCCATTTACCATCTTGCTCAGCTTCTATATTTAGCTGATCAAAACTAATTTTAATTTATGGAAGGAAATTGCACTGCCGTTCCCACGGCCCTGCTGCCACCCCACATCCCCGGGCCCACGCAGGGCGTGAAGGTACAGGGGGTGACGCGACCACCCCGATCCCATGAGGAACAGCCAGGAAAAGCCAACAGTTCCCTGGTGGCACCGTAGAGGTTTCCCAAGGATGTGCATGGTCAGAGCCAGCCCCACCTGAACCATAGCACAGTGCATCTCTTGGGTGGGGGCTCAGCTCCCACCTGCCCACCCCCAACCCCAATCCCACAAGCTATATGTTATCAGGGTGCAGAAATATGAGCTGTTGCCATCAAGCTCTGCTCGCAGCCCGGTGTTGGCCCACAGCATCCCTGCGAGTGCAGCACGGCTGCACCCCAAGGGGCTATTTTTAAAGGCTCGCAGACCTCAGTGGGGAGGAGAGGTTGAGCAGTGCAAGCTCAAAGGTGCTGGGGGGGGACAAAGGTTGCGTGCAGCAGGGATGCTGAGTGCTACCCATGACCCCTGGGATGCTGCGGTATCCCCACACGGCTTCAGCCCCCCATCATCCAGCTATGACTGCAGGTGGGAAGCTCAGGGTGAGCCGATCCCCCTCTCTCCATCCCCATTCTCAGTGCCCCACGGTGTGGCCTCGTGCAATGAGTGGGATGGTTTCATCAGCCTCCTCCTTGAGTTCCTCGTTAGGGCAGCTCCACTCCTCCTGGGGCATCGCCTCGGCCCTGCAGGTCCTGATATGGGGCACTGGGCAGGGATGTGCTGTTGCCCAGAGGTGAGGGGTTCGGACACCGCAGTGCGGCACAGCTCCTCCTGCCCTCCCCCCCCCCCCCTCCTCCCCTCTCCCCCTGCAGGTATTAAGAGCCGCGGAGGGAGGGGGAGCTCATGCTTTGGATTTTAATTGCTGTGATGAGGTGATAAGCAGCGCTCCGGCTGCAGGCGATTAGCGAGTCGCTTTGCCACATCCAAGGACAGCACCAAGGGAGCAGCACCGCGGTGCCACAGGGACAGCATCACCCCAGGGGAGAGAGGGATGATGAGAGTGTGGGAAAGGACGCGCGGCTTTGGGTGCTCCCAGCAAAACACAGCGGAGCTCTCAGACCTTCAAACCCAACCTCGATGGTCTCTCACCCTGTACCAGGCTGGGTGAGGAGCCCGCTGTCATCCTCCGCCTTCCCTTTAACAGAAGCTGCTGCACTCCTTGGCGTCCCGCCGGCCCCGCTGCCTCCCACACACAGGTATCTTTAGCTCCGGCCCTGCTCTCTCGCACGCACTCAACCCGCATCCCCCAGCACCACGAGTTGTGACCCCCCCTCCCCCTCCAAACATGACCAAAGCCCCTCCAGGACTCACGGCCCTGCAGCCACCGTGGTGCTGCCCCAGCCCTCTGACTGCACCGAGGTTTATAATTAACTCCCCGTTTCCTGTGCGTCTTTTGGGGGGTCAGTTGCACCACGACGGAGCGTGCAGGGCTTCCGAGCTGCTCTCTTAATCAGCTGCAAAGCGGCCTCTGGGAGCAGAGTGTTTATTGACACGTTCTGCACTATGTGCAGAAGCAAAGCCCCACGGTGGCTGTAGGGTTTGGCTGTGCTGGTTTGGTCCTGGGCTGGTTTGGTACCATGGTGGCACACATTTCACACCAGGACTTTTGCACTATTATGTCCTTCTTAATCACTAGTGACCCCAGAAACAATGAGTGCAGCAAGCTGGACAGATTCCCCTCATGTACAGCCCAGAGGGCAGCTCTGCAGTCATGTCCTGTGCCCAAAGCAGGGATGCAATGAGGGAAGGGATGCAATGAGGGAAGGGATGCAATGAGGGAAGGGATGCAATGAGGGAAGGGATGCAATGAGGGAAGGGATGCAATGAGGGAAGGGATGCAATGAGGGAAGGGATGCAATGAGGGAAGGGATGCAATGAGGGAAGGGATGCAATGAGGGAAGGGATGCAATGAGGGAAGGGATGCAATGAGGGAAGGGATGCAATGAGGGAAGGGATGCAATGAGGGAAGGGATGCAATGAGGGAAGGGATGCAATGAGGGAAGGGATGCAATGAGGGAAGGGATGCAATGAGGGAAGGGATGCAATGAGGGAAGGGATGCAATGAGGGAAGGGATGCAATGAGGGAAGGGATGCAATGAGGGAAGGGATGCAATGAGGGAAGGGATGCAATGAGGGAAGGGATGCAATGAGGGAAGGGATGCAATGAGGGAAGGGATGCAATGAGGGAAGGGATGCAATGAGGGAAGGGATGCAATGAGGGAAGGGATGCAATGAGGGAAGGGATGCAATGAGGGAAGAGACGCAATGAGGGAAGAGACGCAATGAGGGAAGGGATGGGGGTGGTCATGGGGGATTCAGTCCCTGGGGCTGGAGTCGTCCCCAGTTTAGCAGAAGGGACACACAGATTCTGCTTGCCGGGGCTGGATGTGCCTTTCTGAACTTGGCAGCATTTCATTTTCCCACCCCACAATGTGGGAATCAATGCGGAAACTGGAGGAAAAAATGAAAAAGTAATAAGAAAAGATGAGGATTTCGTTGTCTATGGGTTGTAATGTAGGTTTGACCAGGAGCTGCAGCATGCAGAGGGACCAGACCAACAGGATGGGTGCATCCATCCGGTGGGAGCTGCCCCGCTCTATGCTGGGGATGTGGCCCATCTCCATGAGGATGGTCAGTGCTGGGGCTCAGTGCCACCCCGAGGCTGGCACGGGGAAACATCGACGTTGAGCAGCGTTTCTGCAGACGGGGCCTTCTGCTTTTTATAGGTTGTTTAAACAACCAACCAGTAGGAACCAGAGCGGGGCCGGCAGGGGGGAAGCAGGAGGAGCCTGCCGGGAAGGAGAGCCTGGGGGGACAGGGGGGCAGCTGGGGGCATGGAGCTGTGGGGACAAGGGGTCCCAGCAGCTTCTTCCCTATCTCACATACACACACACACACCATCAATTGAGCCTCCAAATGCAGCCACGATGAGCACCACTCCAGCACCATGCAAAAAAAAGTCCCTGGGGGCAATTAAAATGTGTGTGTGTGTCTGCTGCTGCAGCACAAGGCTGGGCAATAGCACTGCCCTGCATCCCTCCAGAGCCACATCCAGGCTGGGGGTTGGGGGCCGTGGCCTCATTGGGGTGATGCAGAGTGAAAGTCCCGACAGCGCCCGGCCCTGCTGAGTGAGGTGCAGCATCAGGCAGGGGCTGTTTGGTTCCGAAATGACTGTGTGGGAGGAGGAAGGATGGCAACGACCCCCCACCCTGAGGCAGTTCTTCCCCTTGGGAAGGCTGATGGACATCTAACCCCCCCCTGGGGCCCAGGCCATCCTTTCTGCTCGGTGCTGGCAGTGCTGCCCGCAGCAGGAGCAGGCTGTTGCTGCAGAGCTGGGTCACCCCGTGCAACAGCTGAGCATCAGTGTAGGGAATGATGTCTGTTTGCTGCTGGATGGCTTGCTGGGGCAGCCATGAGGTTGGCGATGGCTGAGCCCACCCTCATGGCCCCAGATCTGTGTGCTGTACAAACCTGGTTTGCTCCTGGCAGTCCTGCTGTGAAGAGGAGTGAAATTCAAGGGTCTTAAACAAAGCAATCCTTGCCCCGCTCCTGGTCTTACATCACCCCATCATGGCTTAGTGAGTCTGACCCCCCAGCCCCTTTGCTGCTGCAAGGATGTGGGTGTAAGCAGGAATCCCCCTCCCTTACACTGTGCAAAGCTCTCTAACTCTGCTTCTCACCCACAGCACCACACCGAGCACCAAAGTACCCCCAGTGCCCAAGACTTGGAGGCAAGCAGGAACATCTGAACTCTTAAATCAAACCTAGGGCCTGCATCTACATGCCAGATCCCACACCCTGAGCTGCACAGGTTTTCCCCTGACCTGTGTGTCCTGTCCAGCTTGCAGTCAGGAACATGGGACAAGGCCAGCAGTCGGCTCCCTGCTCTGCTCACCCACGCTGCCTTCTCAGCAGGGGCAGCAGCCCACTGAGGGTGCTCAGCCCATCACTGCCCTGCAGCTCACCTACCAGCTGCCTCCTTAATTCACTACCTGCAAAACTCCATCCCTGCAGCCACAGCAATGGGAAACTTTCCATCATTAAAAGAGTAAAGCCCCGGGGATGGGGACTTGCTGGCAGTGGGCAGAGGACTCAGCAGAGGATGCACCCTGCTGCCCCTGCATGATGGAGAGGTTCATATGAGAGGGACACGTTGGAAGTGCCACATGTGGGCAAGACAGAGCCGTGGATGGGGGACATCCCTCAGGAGCAAGAAAGTAACCAAGCTCCAGTTTAGTGCCAGACCAGCACATGATCCCAGCAAAGCCATGGGGAGATCGAGCCCAGGTTGGGGTGTCTGTTCCCAGCCGGGCTGTGCCGTGCCTCAGTTTCCCCGCAGCACAGCGGGTTCAGCCCCACCACTGAAAGGCCTGGGGACCTGGGGTAGGCAGCCACAGTGCCGGGCAGGGCGGCTGCCCGCCAGGCTGCACTTTTGGGTTAAACCCAGGCGTTCCTCTGAGCGCAGACACGAGTAAAAATAACCGGCCGGAGCGCGGCGCAAACCACAGGCTTTTTATAGCCCGCCATCCCTAGACGGCGGGGCGGGGGCCGGGGCTCCGCCGTGCTCAGGGCAGCCCACAGGGCGCCGTCCCGGCCGCACCGCACCCCGAGCCAGACGGGGCCGCCCCCTCCCCCGTCCTGTGCGCACCGACGGGGCGGCCGCTGCGGGGCTGCCGGCACCGAGGGGTCCCGCCGAGGCTCGGGGCTGGGGCAGCGCTGCCCGTTCTCCCCGTCGCTTATCCCGGTGCCAGCCGCCGGCTCAGCCGCAGCTCCCGGTTTCCCCACCGGGTGCGGGGGTAACTCCGTGCCCCCGTGCGCACGGGACCCCACCTCTCCGCCCGGGACACGCACCTGGACACCGGCTCCTCCTCCTTGCTACGTCTCCGCCGGCACGGCCGCGGGTGCCTGGCTCTGCAGCGGAACCGGCCCGGCCCGGTGCGGTCCCGCCGCGGTCGGGTCCCGGTGCCGGTCCGGTGCCGGTGCGCTCCCGGGAGCCGCGCGTTACCCGCTGCCTGCTCCAGCCGCACGGAAACATTTGCATATCCCCGCCCCCCGCGCGGTTAAATTTGCATAGTGCTGCCGGGCTCGCTCGCCATTGGCTGCTGAGGAGGGGCTAGTTTGCAAACCCCGCCCATTCGAGGGAAAGGGGCGGGGCGAAGGGCGCGCGTTGCGCCCCGAGGTTGGGGTCGGTGTTTGGGGCCGTGGGGGGGGCTGCCATAAAGGTGAGGTTATGGGGTTTGGAGTGTGAATGCGAGGGATGGGTGGGCCCTAGAGATGGTCGTGTCCTCACTGAGGTGGGACAGGTGCAGTGTTAGGGCTTCCCAGCATCGCCGGCCCATCCGCCATAGGGCTGGGGTTGTCCACAGCCCGGCCCTCCCCGTGTCATAAAACCACAATGAAACCTCATATGTCCCCTCAGCCCTATAGGAAGGACCGACAGACACCGTGTGGGGCAGCCCCGGCCTTTGCTCAGCTCGGGGACGGTTTGCTCAGCACGACCCTGCCCTGCAGGGAGCGGTGGTGCAAACCGAGGCGGGGGGTCGGTGAACCGCGGTGACATAACGTGAGGGAGGCGGAGAGGAAGCGCTGGGTACGCTGAGAAGAACCTCGATGTGCAGCCCTGTGGCCTCAGAGCAAAGCAAAGCTCAGAGCATCACACGCTGCAAACCCCAATGCTGCCGTTCTCTCTCAGTGTGTGTGTGGGGGAGGAGGGGTCAGGCCTTGGTGACAGCCAGGAGATCCCAGCTGTGATTTCCTGGGCACACAGTATGGCAGTGGGGCAGCTTCAAACAAGGGAGAACATATGTGTCTGGGGATGCTGCAGCTCCAAACAGGTGAGGGACGACCCCAAATGCACTTTGCAGAGCAAAGCGAGATGCTGCTGCATTGCATGGTGACAATGCAGTGGGTGGTTCTGGGCTTGGGGGGACACTGATGTGCTGGGACTTTGCATCCAAGCCCCCAGGTCAGCCCCAGGGAGGAGGAGGGCACTGCCTGCCCTGGAGCTGCTCGTCCCATTGGGAGCAGCAGTGTTTACAGCAGGGAACTGATGCAACACTGAACTCACGTGCCCAGGCAGCAGGTGGGAAGGAGCTGGATGGAAATGAGCTCCCCAGGAGGTGGGATGCGTCCTTGTACCTTGCCATGCTGGTCCCAGTTCCTGAGCAGTGGGGGCTGGATGGAAGGAGCCCCCTTGGATCACACTTTCTGTGGGGTTCGTGCAAGCAGAAAGGACACGACATCTTTCTCAGAGCTGCTTTTAAAGCTCGCGATTTATAGAGGGCTTCAGAGTGCAATTAGCAGACTGTTAATTAGCCCTGCTCATAATCCTAATTGATCGTGGAGAGGAGGTGGGAGGGAGAGCAGGAGTGCAGGAGAATCAGGAGAGCAGCATCCGGCACCAACGTGTCCAGCTGTCCCCAGCTGTCTATTCCTGCCCCTGCTACAAGGCAGGGACACACGAGGTGGCCTCTTGTCTGCTTGGAGCATGGGACCTCCCTGACCCTTCCTTCACCTTTTGGTCTCCTGGGGCTTGGCTTGGCCTGGGGCTGCTTCCAGCTGAGCCTTCTCTTTGAGTGCGGGACTGTCCCTGGGGTCAGGGGGTGCTCTGGGGGTTGTCCAGGCTCTGGTTGGCTGCTCCCAGCAAGCTTAAAAGCTTTGAGCTCCCTCTTGAGGCCCTTCCTGCCCCCAAATCCAGGGGCTTGGGGAGACCTGAGCTGAGCCCTGAGTGATGCAGCCACAAGGAGGGGATAAGGGCACCGACCCTGACCCAAATACCAGGGATGTGGGCCTGGGGACTGCCATCCCCCATAGGCAAATATGTAAGCGGGGCTGGAAATGAGCAGAGAGCCAAACCCTCAGTGCCTGCCAAGGCCAACAACGCCAGCGTTCAAAATAGCCCCATGTCCCACGCGGCTCCAAAGCAAAGGGTGCCAGCAGGAACCACCCACGCAGGACAGGCGGCTTGGACGGAAAGGTCACCCATCCTGATCCCACAGCTGGGCTGGGCATGGGCCCAAATGCTGATGACACCAGGTTGGTGGCATACCCCATCCTGCGTCCTCATCCCGGCCCTGGCAGGGCACATGCAATGTGAGTGGAAAGGCATAGCCCTTATCTCCCCTTTTTTCCCCATACAGGTGGGAAACGGCCTCTCTGGGGACTGAGGGTTTGAATGGGGATCCTCTGCCTCAGTTTCCTCGCTGTTCCTGAATGTATTCCCAAAATAAAAGGGGATCTGCAGAGTGAATGTTTCCAAATGGGGTTGCAGAGGTTGTTCAGTGCTACTCCCTCCTCCCTTCCCCCTGCCCCCTCACTCGTAAGGAGTGCGCTGCAGAGGGCAATTCCCAGCCATTCCCAGGGGAAGAAGCGCTTTTGCTTCCCAGGATATTTATAAGGCACGGGAAAGTTGGGCCGGCCCCACGTTCCGGCGGCTGGCGGTCCTTCCTCAGCCTCACAGGGACGAGTTTCGGGTGTTCACTCCTAACTTGTGTCTAACAGCTGAGGCCAAACGCACCTACCCGGGTGTCCCCTTCCTCGACTCGGGGCGGCTCCCGGTCGGGAGGGAGCTACGTGGGAACGGGGCGAGAGAGGGCCGAGGGGGCGGCGGGGGGTACCGGTGGGGTACTGCCAGCCCCCCCCGTCCATCTGACCCCGCAGCCCCCGCCCTGTTCCTGCCCCTTTACTCTGCGCTCCGACCCCGGGGGAGGACGCGGGAGGAGCCGCTCCGCGTTGCCCGGGGCGGGGTGGCCCGGTTTTGGGGGGAGGTCCGGGGGCAGGACGGGCTGAGGAGGGCAGGACCGCCCCGTCCGGGCAGCGGTGCGCGGAGGGAAGCGGCACTCCCGTGGTTCAGCGCTCGGTCCCGGGGCGAACTGGAGGTGCACGCCGCTTCTCCGGCTCTGCCCGGCGTTCCCCGGTTCGCGGTGCCGGCCCCGCCATGCCCTCCTACCCGCAGCGGACCCTGACGGTGCTCCTGCTCTTCGGCACGCTGTCCGCCGCCATGGCCCTGCTCGCTTCCAGCCTCATCTTCCAACTACCGGCGTGGCGGACCGCTCCCGGTATTGGTCCCGGTGCCGTTCGAGGGGCGCTGCCGGAGTCCGCG
Source organism: Excalfactoria chinensis (assembly GCF_039878825.1). Classification (NCBI taxonomy): domain Eukaryota; kingdom Metazoa; phylum Chordata; class Aves; order Galliformes; family Phasianidae; genus Excalfactoria; species Excalfactoria chinensis. The sequence continues at coordinate 396,213 of NC_092850.1, forward strand.
GCCGCCGTTTTGCTGCCGGTGTCGGCCGTGCTGGCCGCGCTCTGCCTCGTGCTCAACGTGAGCTGCCTCCTTCTCTGCCTCCTCCACGGCTACTTCAGCACCGAACTGTGCCGGGGGCAGCTCGGGCCCGAGCGGTGAGAGCGGGGGGCACCGCGGTGGGAAGGGGGGAGCACCGGGGACTGGAAGGTGTGTGGGGGGGCACCGGGGTGCTCTTGGACCTCTGGGGGCACAGAGAAGTTCGAAGGGGTTTTGCCGCTCCTCTTCCCCCCCCTGCGATATTGGGGGCTCCCTGGGAATGGTGAGCAGGGGGGAGCTGCAAGGGTTGGACCACTCTGGGTTTGGGTGAACGCTGAGCAGTCATAGCCCAAATAACTCCCTGCTGCACCCTGCCTTGAAGTGGGGTTACCTCTGGCTGATCAAGCCTGGGGCTGTAAATTTGCCCCCTGCACTGTTGCTGCACGTAGTGACTGCATTGATGAGCTCACAGCCGCCCCGAGGAACCCAATGGAGTTACCCAAGAGCATCCCTGGGTGATCCCAGCCCTCATTGCTGTCTGCACTCTAAGCCACCTGGGTTTGTCCCACAGCACAGCGGTGACCGCCAGGTGACCGCAGGCCCAGGTTTGGTGACCAGCAGACATGTGCTGACTTAATCATTACCAGCACATTTACACTTGCAGAACTGTTTCCAAAGCTATTAGTTCCTCTCTGCTTCCTCCACCACGACCAACCTGGCTTTGGTGGGTTGCTCAGCTCCTGGGTGAACCAAAAATAAAAGCAATGTGCAAATTAATGGCAGTTCAGTGCAGCTCAGTGGAAGCTGGACCATCCATGTGGCCGTTTTGGGACCTCTGTGAGCAAAGTCAGAACTCAGCTGGAGGAAACAGGCTCAATAGCAGCTCTGGAAGCTTCAGGTGTGAGGCAGGATGAAGCACTGAGCAGTGGCTGATGGAGGTGACATATAGACACAGTGTGAGTTGAGCAACCAGCTCCAGGGCTGGTGGGTTGGAGCTGCCCTCACCCCACCGAGCAGGGAAGCTGTTCCTAAACAATCTGACTCTCTCCCTTCGATGCCGTTTGCTGCCATTTCTCCGTGGCCCCACCGGGCGCTGGTTTCATTAGGGGACCCGCTCACGTCCCAGGGACCTTTCCCACGTTGGGGCTGTCACACTGAATTACCGCTCCGCTTCTCAGCGCTGCGTTCAATAGTCCGAGCCAGCTCCAAACAAAGTCTTTCTCCTCCCCGCTAATCCCTCCCGACTCAGGTAATTAAGAAAACAAAGCGGCTGCTCTTCCTCGCCGGGCAGCGGGTTCAGGCTCTATTAACGGCTACTGGCTGCAGCGGGCCCAGGAGGAGGTCATGATGCTGGGGCACTCCGGGGGGGGTGGAGAAATAGGGACAGGGCACAGGCGTCCCTTGGCTGCTGCGTTTGTCCTATGGGGTGTAGGGAGCCGACTGCCTTGGAAGGGCAATGTGAGGTCTGGCCCTGCCTGCTGTCCTGCGTCCTTCCAATGGGCCCCTTGGCTTCTGGAGGTGCTGCAGAACCCATAACAACCTGTGCAGCCCTGGAAAGGAGCTGTTCTTCTCACGTGGTTTAGGTACGATTCAAATAGCAACCCCCCCCCCTTCAGACAAAGGGCTTGCAATCTGAGCTGAGCAAAGAAATCCACTTCGCAGGTTGCAAAGACAACCTGGCCTTGCTTAATTCAGTGCACCAACACTTTGCTTTTCACTCCTTCTTTAGGGGGGAGATGGGCATGATGCCTCACTTTTGTTTCTTGCTTGCTCTACAAGGTTTGCTAAACAGGACAAATCATCTGCAGAGAGCCCTGAGCCACCTGAATCTCTCCTCTCTGCCCTACCTGCTTTCCATAGAACAGCCAGAATCAGACATCTCCAAATCCTGCCCCTGAGTGGGAACAGCCCACGCAGAGCTGTGCTGCACAGGGGAAAGCCCAGTTCTGCAGAGCTCCTCGGGCTTGGGATTCGGCCCTGAACATCTCTCTGCAGAAGCAGCATTTCAATTCCTCAGCAGGAGCCAGGAGACAACGCAGCCCCTTCTCAGCAAAATGTTTTCCTCTCGTTTTTCAGGGCAGATTGGTTCCTCCTGGACAGCCGGACAGTTCGCCATGTGGCCATTGGCTTGTTCTGCTGTGGGGTCTCAGTCTACCTGACAGGTAAGTGCTCAGTGCCCAGGAACACACTCTGCTGTGGGGGGAAGGCAGGGACTATGCCCAGCCCAGGCTGCTCTCTGGTTGCTGATTGCTCGTGAGCTGCTGCATTTCAACCAAAGCATCAGGTTTGCTTTGCAAATAGCATCACCCGTAGCATGAACTTTCTGCTTTAGTTGAGCAACCCCCACGGGGCAGTACTGGCCTGAACTTTGCAGGTCAGATGCATTGAGTCCATCTGGTTCCTCACGGTGTGCTGCACTTCCCTTCCAGCTCTTGCTATCTACATGCTGCTGCTGTTTGAACTGGAGGCTGGCATTGCTAGTGCCTGCATCCTCTCCTCTGGCATCATTGTGCTGTTGGTGACGGTGACGCACACCCTGATCCGAGCCTCCCAGCTGTCACGCCGCAGCCGCTCTGAGATCTCTCACACTCTGTATGAGAATGACTCTGCCCAGCACAGCGAAACTCCTGGCAGCAACCTGAACAACAAGAGCATTGCTGTGCCCCGACCCCGGCCTGAGATCCACCGGGAGTTCTCCTTCCCTCCATTCCTGGAGCGCAAATCCGAGCTGGGCTCCCCGGCCAGCAGCAATTTCACCTCCTCGGGCAGCCCTGGGGCACACTCTGAGAAGGAGAGCTACCACCTGCCCCGCACGCACAGGACGCTGTCAGCAGAGTCAGCCTTGCTGCAGGCACAGGGCAAGCCCTGGAACGGTGTCACCCATGAGATGAGGAACGTGCTGGCACGCAAATCTGGAGCCTCGGGCAAGGACTCGACCCTGGTGTGAGCGGAATGCCCATCTCATGACAGCAGAGCTGCAAGCACCACATCCAAGATCTGCGTCTCTGTTTAGAGCTTAATACAGGTCACAGCACAGCCCAGGTGTCAATGATCCCTTGTGAGATCAGGACGGCTGATTTTCCACCCTCTGCCCTCCTCGGAGGATGCTGCGTGGGCCTGTGCAGCCACAGCCACAGGTTTTCTTTGCTGAGAAGACTGGGTTCCCAGCCTTTCCTGCAGTGCTGTTGGCATTTGTGTCCCTGCAAACAAGGACAGCAGCGGCAGGGCAAAGGCTCATGCAGGACTGTCCCATCTCTGCAGGGCACTGAACAGCAGCAAAGGAAGTGGCACATGTATGAGGAGTGAGAGGACATTGTCCAGCAGCAGACCTACCCTCCTTCCCCAGCAGTCCCAGCTAGTTGCTCTAGCTGGCCATGCCTTTCTCCCCTTCCATTGCCTTCCTTCATCCTCCTCTATTCCCTCAGTCACCAGCACTTCAAACCCCAGGGCAAGACATGGGAGCTGCCCATCCTGTGCTCTGTGGGAAAACCTTGCTGGGGATTACCTGGACATCACAGTGCCAACTGTCAGTGCTGAGACCTGAGGTGCAGGAATGGTTGTGTTGGTGGTTCTCTGCTGTCTGCAGTTCAGAATGCACAAGTGCAACTGCTGCTTCTGTGAAACACGAGTGGGTTTAGCTTGCAGTTACTGCAGCCACATGCTTGGATCTTCCCCACATCCTCATCATCCAGCAATCTGTGAAGCATTTCAGGGAATGAAGGAAGGCCTCTAATCCAGATCCCCCCTCACCTTCCATGTTGTTATCCTCAGAGACACCTGTTTCCCTGAGCACAATGCAAGTACTTCTTTGGAAACCAAGTCTAGCTCTGCTTTGATTCCTGTATCCTTGGTAAATTCTTCAGCAGAACAGAACTGTTGGTTCCAAGAGAGATTAACACTGCATGACACAGAATGAAGAAAGTCCTTTTTTTTCCCCCCCAGAGAACGGGACAGTTTCTTTCTCACTTGAAAGGCTCCAACTCCGCATGTCTTTGTTTTGCTCCATGCCCTTTGAAATACACAGAGCCAGCAGGCTCCAAGACCCCCCAGCCCGAGCAAGCAAGAGGGGAAGGTCTGAGACAGAACAAACTTGTTTTCCCTTTTTATTCTTGTTCTCACTAAGACCAAACTCAGCGACCCTTTGGCACACATATGAAAAGCTCCCCTTGCAGAACACCCCCCCGAACAAGGCTGAAGTGTGCCCATGTTCAGTCTGGACACAACCATCTACAAAATACTGAAAGCAAGACCTAGTTTTCTTGAGATATTTCTGTGGCCAAAGGTTAAAGAGGAAAAACATCTCCTAGCAGTCCACCATCAAAAAGAACTGGAAAGGACAAATGCAGAATGACCCCGTTTGCCTTCCCACTTGTGGAAAGGGATACAACTGTACCCCAAAGCACCCCCCAAAGGCAGTTCGGACCCCAGTGGCAGGGTTTTCCTGCCCAAGTGCAGCACCTTGTTACTGGGAACCAAGGCAGGCGCAGGCCTCTGTGCAGCTTCACATACGTAGCAGGTTTCTTATTCCTCCATGCGGTCGGAGAACACGAAGCTGGGTCAGAGAAGAAGGCAGAGGACAGCTGGTCTTGTCTGAAATCAGGAACTACCTGGAGGATTTTTGGCTTGTGGGGCAACAGCACTGTAAAAAGAAACAGACAGTCACATCCATCAGCAGCCAGGAGAATATGAAGAACCGGGTTCCCTCCTGTAAAGCTTCACTGCTTGCAGCAGGAGAGCTGCTTAGACAAAAGCACCTTTCAGTGTTCCATGCAGACTACGTAGCAGCACACACCAGCCCCCGTGGGTGTTAGGACAGCAGTCTTAACAGCCACACCACCACAAAAGCAAACAAACAAACAAGCTAAAAATGCCCCTTGCTGCATGAGCAACTGGGGAAATACAGAGTCTGTACCAGAAATGTCTAAAGCAGAGTCATTCTGCAGAGACAGAGGCACTTTGTTTGCTGTGGTGGTTTTATCAGGGATGGACATTTAAAACTGTCTGTGGTGAGTATGGGTGTCTGGGAGTTTTCTCACTCCTAACCAGGCAGACTCCAATATCAACACAGTTCTTAGGAGAGACAAATAAACTGGACTCAGATGATCTGCTTGGAGATGTTTTAGTAGCTGTACTTCAATTGCTTAATACAAGAACACATAATCTTTGTGCTGTATCTGCCAGCACCACTAATCTCTATGGGACTTTCCTCAGGGAAAGAGTCACATGCATGACAGAGAACAGCACCAAGGGCAGCCTCTGACCTACTTCATCTCAGTAGCATCATCGCACTCCAAGTGCCTTTAACACAAAGCTTTAGTGTATTACAGAACCAAACATCCCTTCTGAAATAAGGAAATAAATTATTTTCCACTTATCTCTTCCTGTAAATAAGATGATTTGTTTCTCATGGTAAACAAAGCCAGCAGATCACTGGAAGGCAAGCAGCATGCTGCTTTAAATAATAGTCTGGCATGACATTACTGAAATAACTGCTGGGCATATTTGTTCTGGGCTGCATTACATCACCAAAGCCTCTGTCAGCCAGAAGGGTCTTTGATGAATAAGCAGGGCAGTGTCACAGTGCCTTGCTACCTGCGGCCCTGAGCGGCGTTCAGCTGATCCTTCATGGCAATGGCATGCTTGAGCAGACTGTCAATGCTCTTGAAGTACACGCTGCTGTCGGTCATGCTCTTTATGGCACTGAAAGAGAGAGGAGGACTGGTTAGCACATCGCAGACTAACAGTGCTTCACGTCTTCAGATGCTGGTTAGTGACTGGATTTACTGCGGGAGATGGGCACGATTGCACTGCAGGTTCAAGCGGGGAAGAGCTGGTGTGCTCAGCAAAGTGAAGCCCTCGAGGTTTTGAGAGCTCTGCCCTGCACCCTCACACCCCCACCTGACTGCCTTCTCCCTGGATCACACCAGGAAACCATCAGCGAAGAACCAGGGACCTCTATTTAATTTCTACTATAAATCCCGTGCTGGTGAATGCAGCCCTCCTGCCTGGGTGAGTCTGCAGTACCTGCAGGCATACTCCACAGTGTAGATGGCTCCTTGGCTCTGCTCCTCCCAGCTCTGCATGTCAGACTGAAAGAAACAAGAAGGCAGCATTAGGTGTGCACTCAGTGATGCAGCTCACGGGGATGCACTCTGGCAGGCCTGCCCAAACGAGGGCTCTGGTTGCTCTTCACTAGAAGCTGCGTTTGGATTCTGCCTACTGTTTGACAGCCTGGCTGCTGCTTGGCTCCAGGTGCCATGCACTTGTGTAACCATTATCAGAGCCACAAGCCTCCTCTAGCCTGCTCTGAAACTCTGCCTGATCCCAAGGGGCACTCAGCATCGTGCCCTTCCTTTCAGGAGCTTGGAAGGAGCCCTGTAAGCTTCATACAAGCTCAACTACGTGCAGGCAGTTCTGGCACAGGATGCAATTGCATGCTGTAGCTCTCCATGGAAAAGGAAAACCAAATGCATATACAAATCACAACGAAAGCACAGCTGAATTCAGAGGCGTTGCTCAATAGATAACTATTTCAAAAGTGCTTAAGTAGTTTGGGCACTTTGTAAAATACGTTCTCATGGGAGCTAATTCTCAAGGCTATTCTGTTGGGTCTAGTTACAAGCCAAAGAAAATGCAAGGGCCTCTTTTTGTGACTGAAGGAGGTCGGCTAGGAGCTTGGAGTGCATCCAAGATCACTTCTGCTGTTCAAAGCCTGTCCTACATCGGGACGCTTGACCACATAGCTTTAAACTACAAAAGAAAACAAGCCTCTACATGCAACACTGCAGGCAGTTCTCTGCAGGAGAGGGTCCTCCGACACGACTCACAACCCCACAAGCTGCCCTGCAGAGATCACACTCATCCCAGAGTCCAATCACGTTTTACACGACCATAATCTGTTGCTGAAAACAGGCTTTGCGAGCAGGGGCAGCTGAAAGACACAGCTATGTCCTGCAGCTCTGCAGCCTGTTCTCTCCAAGAGGTGCCAGATGATCTTTAGCAACCATTTAGAGCCCAGCATCGCACTGGCTCAGCCACCAGATCAGCACAGCACTCTCACTGCCCTGGTGAAAGATGGCCATGTCCCATGAAGGGCAGGTGACCCCACCTAGCAAACCAGCAGCACCATTTCCTCTAGCAGCAGCACAGCCTCAGGACAATGTCAGCTTGCAAAGCCCAGTACAGGATGAAGGCACAGCAGTAAAACTGGGAAGCCAGAGATGTTGATTGCAAATGTCCTTTGAAAAGGTGGAAACAATGCAGTCTGCTACAACAGCTGCTTGCCTGCGGCCCTGAGCACAAACAGACTCTAATGATTTCCCAGTATCAGCGCCAGTGATGTCCATTCTCAACATTCCCACTACTTCCTGGGAATGCTGTGCCATTAATTAGCAACAAAAGCCTTTCCCTAAAGCTCTCCTTCAACTTTTCTTAACGTCCTTCCTTAAAGTCCCAGGAGGTGCCTTCGGATGCAGTTTAAGAACTAAAGCCAGCTATTAATATACTCACGATATACTACTGTTGCTTAGCAGTAAATTAACGAGGAAATGTAAGTCCTCAAAAGATCAGGGGAAATCCAGAAAGGCAGCTTTGTGCAGAGCAGGCCTTAGCAGCACAGCTCTGACACGTGGAGGCAGCGAGGGCCCTGCATCGTGCTCCATCTTATCAGCAAGGGGCTAAATCTGCCTGGAGAGTCTGAGATGGTGAGGAAGGTATTAAGATTATTTTTAATTAAATCAAAGAAAGTTGCTTGTTTTAAAGATATGGAGGTGACCTTATTGCATACTTTCCTTCCCCCCCCCCCCCAGCTTCCTCCCTCCTAATTTTTCCTAGGTTTAATCTCCTCAGGAGCTGTAAAAGCTGCATTTCAGAACTCTGCCATCCAGAGACAGAGCTGCTGCAAGGCTGAATGGAAAGCTGGAAACCACCAATAAATCCTGTTTCCTTTATACATTATTTGCACCTTGGGACTAAATTACAAGAGAATGGATCAAGGCAGAACGCTTCTTTTTCTTCTGTTCCATTCTGAGGAATTAAACCCACCTTAATTCAGTGCCTTTGCTCTGATTTAGATAAAACCTGACAGTGCTTTCATGCTGCACAGCCCTGCTGACACTCTCCTGTTCCAGTGTCTTATAGCAGAGCCGATGGGCTTCAGCAGAGCAACCCAAAGTATCCATCCCCACCTAATCAAGGCTCCACAATGCTGATGGCCCCATCAGGGCACTGAGCGCATCTCTCTCTCTTGGGGGCTTGGCTGCCTGGTTTGCTGCAGACAGCAATGAAAATGAGAGTGGGATCAAAGACAAGAGAAAGAACCTGATCACAATTCCAGTGTCAGCAGCCTGGCAGCATGGTCAGGATGCCAGATACCTGCAGGGAGGAGAGCACGCTCCCAAACATGGCACTGCAGCCTTGGAAGAATGAATGTGGGGGCTGATGAGGCTGGAGGAGACACCACCAGCAGCTACATCCACTGTTGTTTCAGCTGCAAGAAATGATTTGCTTTCCATTTTCCCCCAGCCCTTACTACGTCAGTGCACTGCTAAACACAAAGGAACCAGGAAAGCAGTTTAAAGCTGGAAGTGCTCATGTGGTGGGCAAAAAGAAATGGATATAAACTGCAGCATCTTTGAGGCAGTGTTAGGAGGACACTCCTAACATTAGAGGGGGGAAAAGGGGTGATTGGGTGGTGCTGGGGCAGACCTAAGGCAGATCCTGTTCAGTACAAACCCCACTAACAACGAGCGTGGTGTCCAGCTCACTCACTTGGCTGCTGCTTCCGTGCTGCCCTCCTCCCTCTTATAAACCACTCAGTGATGGAAACTGATCTCTTCCCTCTGCATGACTTGTCATACAATTTGTTCAATTTCCTTTTGTTCCAGACACATCCCCTGAAACCGGGGCTATCTTGATTAAATGAAAGCAAGTGACAGCTCAGGAATAATTTTATCAACCTGTCTCCTGCATCCCAGTGATGCAACCACATCAGCATGTGCTATACATACATATACGTCTCTGTATACCTTCCCTTGCATACAGACACGTATATAAAATGTTAATAAATAATTGAATAATAAAGTGTCACAATCCAGGTTAATTTGGAAACTAGGGCTGTAAAGCAAAGGTGAAAAATGAGGCCTGACAGTGCATTAGCATAGACATGAAGCAGTAATCTATTCATGAGACATCACTCCTAATGAATCATGACTGGCAGAAGAGGGAGAAGGACAACAAGGCTGGCATTAAAGTGTCTCTGCTCCGTGCTCTGGAGGAAAGTAGGAACACAGCTGTGAGATGCGATTCATTATCCTGCCTTTCCTTGTGTGGGCTCTTCTCACTTGTTTCTTCCCACTCCCCCTTCACTCCTCCTCCTTATTTTATGAAGGAAATAAAAATCTTGCAGTGTAGTCAGGGGTAATAAGATTTAATGTCTGCCTCCCCTCCCTGCACAAGAGTCGTTTTTCTTTGTCTCCAGCACTGGGAGCTCAGGGATGTGGTTGGCCATGCAAGTTTTACCCCAGATCTATGGGTGAACGTGCAAATCTCCCTCATCCCCTCCAGCTTGGGCCAAACGGGGTCCCTTAGCACCTCCCACTCACTGCCTGTGCCCCAATGGCTGATTTCCTTCCTGAGGCAATGAGATAGGAACGACGTGGTAGCTCAGGATAACAGCTCTGGTTTGAATGTCTCAGGGTTGGTGAACTCAACTCACCTTGTGCTGAGCGAGCTCTGGAAGTGATCTCCGGACGTGCTCCTGGAGCCGGTACAGGGCCACAGAGGGCTCGTTGGCCAGCACATACATGCTCTCTGTGAACTTGTCTGTAACTGCAGAAAGGGAAACAAAAGAGTCACGGGAGGTGAGGAGCAACGAGAGGAATGCAGGGCTGGAAGGGCTCCTTTGGGTGCCATCTCTCAGTGTGTCTCTGGAAGACGGGTTCAGGGAGTCCACTGTACCTCCCACAGCACAACAGCCTTCTGATGAAAGGCTCCAAGTTTCAAAAGCAACAACGTGCCAGAGAAGAGACCAGAGTAAAACCTCAATATTCCAGCTATTAACCACGTAATGTTAATCAGGACAAGGCAAAGCACCATTACGTGGGTGGCTCGCTTTGCACTCTCCATGTCACTGCACCTGCACTGAGCTCAGCACCAGGTGGAGACACCAACCTAAGATGCTTCTGGTCCAGCAGCCACACACCAGCTGGGGTTGGCCTGGATTTAGGAGCTGCTTGTGCCTTTTCTGAGCGACCTCAGCTGGCCTAGAGATGGGAAGGAGCAGCAGAACGACACTGAACCTCCTGCCTTGGGGTCCTTCCGCCTCTTCCCCATAAACCAGCCCCAAGAGACATCTTAACCACAACAAAAAGCAGCATAAAAGGAGCTTTTCCTGCTGCTTCCTAACAGGATCCCCCTTCCCGATGGCCACTTCCACAGGCCGAGGACTGTGCAGGAGCTCTGAGCCCTTCCCCTGGGCTGACTTACTTCCCCGTGGGCAGCCCTATCGCGACAGAGCACCAGAACGCCACCGGAGCCCTTCGGAGCCCATCGGAGCCCATCCAACCCCACCCCCCCCGACCCCGGCCCCACTCCGACCTTTCTTCACCTTCAGCTGCATCTCGGGCTCCTCCATCCCTCTCCGCCACTACTTCCGCTTCCGGTGACTCCCGTACCAGTTCCGCCCCGACCGGGAACACCGCCCCCGTTACACGCGTTCCGCCTCACTCCCCCCACCCCGCCCCGACAACAGGGGGTTCCCCCCAACACCCCGTTATCGGGGACTGGGCCCACACAGCGGCCGGGCCTCGGGGCTGCCTCGGAGTGCGGTCCGAACAGGTAAAGCCCCGCGGTCGCCTTCCCCGCTCTGCACGTGTAGGCCTCGGCTGCGTACAGGCCGCGCCATCCCCCCTCCTCCCCCAACCCCGTTATCAGGGGCATCACCGGCACCTCCAAGGGCTGCGACCCCCATCGGCCGCTTATTTCCAGCTCCACAGCAGCCGGAGCTTCCCGTCTCCAGGCTGGGGGGGTCCCTACGGGGGGTGTCCCCTCCCATCTGTGTGGACGTGCAGTCCCGTTTCTGCTTGGCCCGGCAGCTTCCCCCCCTTTGCTGTCCCTTCTTTTCTGTTCTCAATGTGCTGCTGTGCGGCAGTTTCCCCATGGAAGGTGAAGAAGAGGCTCCTGTGAACGATGGGGACAACCGGGAGCTCCTGAAAGAAGAGAGTGAGAATGGAGCTGAGGGAGCAGCAGCCATGGAGGAGCCAGCTGGGACCAGAGACACTGGGGATGGTGGTGTCCCCTCGGGGCTACTGCAGATGGACAGGGGCATGCAGTGCTCCAGCTGCATGGAAGGTGACTGCTGGGGTGAGGGGGGGTCAGAGCTGAGACTGGTGCTGGCTGTGGTGCCCAGTGGGGTAGGGGTATCTGTGTGCCATAGCTGGAGCCCAGCCTGCTCTTTAGCAAGTGGCATCAAGGTCCTTAATGGCCTCCCTCCTTCCGCAGGTGGAACAAACACCCTCCTGAAGCCCCCAGCTGCCTCGATGGACAGGCAAAAGACTCCTGAGCTCTCAACCCTTGACAGTGAGTATCACAGAGCCTGGTGCTTGCAGATCCTTGGGTGCAGCCCCAATAAGAGACAGCAATGGGAGAAATTATATGCTGGCAAAAGGATTTCTCATCCTACATAGACAGCTGGGAAAAAAAGTCTTTTGCTGCTGTTGGTTCCTTTCATAATGCAGCAAGATCCAGGCCTTGCTGATGACTCATAGCAGCAGTGAGAGGTCGCTGTAGCTCCATGCAGTGGAACTTAAGATTGTAAACTCTTTCCATATTCTTTTCTAATTATACTATAGATTGCTTGTTGGAAATACGTCAGGCTTTCCAAGTGAAGCTCTTCCTCTGTAGGAGATATGAGGATGAACTTGAGTGCATCCCCAGGCTGTCCTCTGCAATATATCGTGTGCAATTATGCCATTAATGCAATTTCCCTGTCTCATGTGGTGCCCCAGATGGACTGTGCTACTCCTTGGGCAGCTGTTCAGGCTGCTTTATCTTCTCTACTCAGCTGTTGTTCCCCCACCCTGGTCAAACCTTGGTCTCCAGGCTTTTCACCTGCAAGGCAATAATTCTTCTTTTTTTGCAGGAGCAGGAAGGAATAGCTTCAGATAAGTCACATAAGGTTTACATGAGCTTTTATGAGGCTTTTGGCTTCGAGTTAGTCTCGTTCCTCTCTGTGCACAGAGTTGTGCCCTGACTCTCTCCCCTCTCTGGAACAGGTTTCCCCCTGAAGCACTCAAACACACTGACAAACAGGCAGCGAGGCAATGAGATTTCAGCCCTTCCAGCCACCCTGGACAGTAAGTAGAGCTGGGCAGATTGAGCCGTGCACCTCAGCCTTCAGATGCACGTGGGGTGTGGAGGGAGCAGTGGAACTGGAGCCTCCCTCCATCTGCTGCCATACTGTATGAAGCATCCACCCCTGACCAGCACAAAGGTGTTAATTACCCACCAGGGCTTGGGAAGCTCAGGTGGGGCTGTTCAGTTGGCACTGACTCCCCTGCAGATGGTGGATGCTGAGCTGGAAACACTGTTCTGACTGGCTGAATTTTCTCTCCCCCAGCACTGTCCATCCACCAGCTAGCTGCCCAAGGTGAGCTTAGCCAGCTGAAGAAGCATCTTCAGAAAGGTATGCATCTTCCTTTGGGTTCACGCCTCAGATCATGCAGAGTCCTGCCAGCTCACAGAGCACCTTTTGATAAACCCTTGGCTTAGTTTTACAGCCTTTGCTGAGTTTACTTAGGGGACAAGAAGCAGGGAAGGTTTTAAGCATCCTGTTTGTTATTATGCAGGTGAGAACTTGGTAAACAAACCTGATGAGAGAGGCTTCACACCACTGATCTGGGCTGCGGCCTTTGGAGAGATCGAAACAGTCCGTCACCTGCTGGAATGGGTAAGGCCACACTTCCATAGCACCTCATTATCAAGGGACTTCTCAGTCCCAACCCCTGTGGCAGCCAAAATGTCCTGCATTGCTGTGATGCTGCCTCAGCCAGCCTTTCCTATGGCATCAGACAGGACACATTTTCAGGGGTAATGGGCCAGACAATGCTGGATGCTTCTCATTGGGCTAAATCAGGAGCACAGAAGAGCTTTATCTCACAGCTAGCAATAACTGTTTGTAATTAAATATCTGCTTATTGGTAATTTGAGATCAGACTTGACACTTGGGCCCTGTAATCTGACAGTAAATGTGCTCACGGAGGTATCATTGCAGTTAATGAACTCACTGCTGCATTGTCCTCAAGAGCCAGGCATGCAGCCCTGGGCTGTGTGGAGGTGAACAGGAACCAGATCCTCCTGTGCCTTGAATCAGGGTGCTGCCCACAGCTCAGTCCCATATCCACGCATCCACAGGTGCTTGTGCCAAATAAGCACTGGCCAGATGTTGGTTCTGTTAGCAGCAAAACTGCAGTTTATTACCAGGGAGACAAACAGAACCCAGAATAATGAGGTGCTACACTGCTAAAGGATATAGTGAAATCCATGGCTAGCAGAGCTTGGAGCACAGGGTAGGTTTCTAGGTAAATCAGTAACAAAAGAGAGGGTGTGTATTGTCCAGGTACCTCTAGACAGGACCAGTATTAGTGATGTGAAAAGAGGCTGAGTAACAGGAACCACCAGGCTTAGTTTTATGACATTGGAGAAGGGCTTTTAATTCCGTACCTGAGATATTTAGTGACTAAAATACGCCTGGTCAGGACTTTGCTAAGGAGAGGTCACTGGAACTGTGGGAGCAGTCTTTTCTCCACGAAGCCATTGGGATGTGGGACCACCACCAGCCATGCCAGGGTATCCAACAAGGCTCTGCCAAGCACCCCAGTTCTCAGCAGGAGCCTTTACACACTGGGACTGATGTCTTTGCTGTCCCCAGGGTGCTGACCCCCACATGCTGGCAAGGGAGAGGGAGAGTGCCTTATCCCTGGCCAGCATGGGTGGCTACACTGACATCGTCATCATGCTGCTGGAGAGGAACGTGGACATCAACATCTACGACTGGGTGAGTGCTGCTGAGTCCAGGCTGCTGTGGGAACCACACAGCAGTGCAAACCACAACCCAGACAGGGCTTGGTGAAGCTCATTTTAAAAGGGAACAGCGAGTTCACATTGTTCTGTGCTGTTAGCAGCCACGTGTTTCTCCTTGCTGCTTTCCAGGCTCACAAGGCTCGTTTATTTGCTCGTGCAGTTGTTTTGAGAAATTCATCTGGATAATGGTTTTAAATGGTTCCCTCAGTTGCTCGCACTGGTGATGTTATGAGCCTCTAGGAAACTGCACTCAGAAATTAAGGCTGCCTTTGAAATTATTTTATGGCATACAGAGAATAAAACCCGAGTAGAGCCACTCTGCAAGAAAACACCCAACCTGGAGCTGGGAAAGGGGACAAAAAGAGCAGGGCCTGACTGCTGTGTGAGCACAGCCCCATGTGAGGCCAGCAGTGACACAGCTTCCTTCCTTCCCTGCAGAATGGTGGTACTCCTCTGCTCTACGCTGTGCGTGGCAATCATGTCAAGTGTGTCGAGGCCCTACTAGGTAATGGGGAAGATCTGCACTTAGTCCTTGGACTTGAAATCACTGCTCTGTTGGTAACCACCTTGGGGACAGAGCTTGGGGGGGAAGAGACTGAGCAGCCTGGGGGTGTCACAGGGCATTGCCCAGTCAGGATGGGCACTTTTTTGGGGTCTCCTCACCCTGTGCCAGCTCTGGAGGGGGCATGATGGGAGCACTATGCTCTGATTCCCACTGCCTGCTTGCAGCTCGTGGTGCTGACCTGACGACAGAAGCAGATTCTGGCTACACCCCGATGGATCTGGCTGTGGCTCTGGGACACAAGAAAGGCAAGTGTCCCCTCCATGCCTGGCACAGAGCCCTATCTTCCCTCCCTGAAAAGCCTCCAGGCAATTCCCAGCTCCCAGCCCTGCCTGGGGCCTTTTATTGACCTTCCAGTATAGCTTTCTGACTCCGCCATGCAGAGAAGCTGAGCCAGAGAAATCCAAATGGGTCCTATTCCCTTATTCCCCCTCTAAACCAGTGCTGTGCTGGGACAGGGGAGATCGGTGCTTTCCACCTTCCTGCTAGAAATCAGAAACCAGATAGATATGAGATCCTGCCCGCAGAGATTCTGGTTTCCCTGGGTTTCATTTCTCTTCTTTCTCCCCCCTTCATTAGTCCAACAGGTTATTGAAAATCACATCCTCAAGCTATTTCAGAACAAGGGGCTGGAGTGACACAGCAGCTCACACTGCACTGCGCTTCTCTGGGCCAACGTAGGGCTCTCCTCAGGGACCAACATGGTCCGACCCAGCGGTCCCAAAATGGGCAGCAGGAAGATGCTTCTTGCAAGGAGCACGTGGAGGAAGTTGCAAACTGCAGCACATTTCTGCCACTCCTGGAAGGTGGCAACAGCCTCAATGCCTTGCACCTAGGGACACTCACTCCTCAGGGCAGCTGCATTTCTGCTCTTGTCCGGGCTCAGCTGCTTTGTGCGTGCATTCAGGTATTGCATTTTTTGGAAATAAACTCTAAAGCAGCTGCGTGGAGCCCAGTTTGCTGCCTCAGTTGCATCCCCCTGGCCTGTCACAGCAGCCAGTCCTCAATCCCAGCACCAGCTGCCCAGGAACCATGAAGGGGAACTGGGCCAATCAACCTCTTGAAGGCTGGCACCCTCCAACTGCCCCTAAATTTCTCTCCAGAGCTGTCTCTTTGAAGAGCATGGCTTGCTCTTATGTCCATAAACTTGCCAAGACCTCCCTGCATGCAGCACTAGAACCAGCCAGGGAAATATCCAAGGGCATTAGCAAAAAACCAGCAGGAAGCATCTCCCTGCCAGCCAGCAACACAGCAGGGCCTCAGCCAACAGCTGAGCCAGCCCTGCAAACAGCTGCTCCATGTTCAGGGGTGGCTAATGAAGGCAAGAGACAGCCAGAACACAGGGAGGGGGCAGCTTCTCCCCCTCACCCATGCCCAAGCCATTCACCACCACTCTGACAGCACCGAGTCCAGGACACACACTGAGGGGCTCAGTCCTGGAGTGTCATATACCCAAAGAGCAGCTGGGAAGGAGCTGTGGGACACCACCATTTATTCAGCCATCTGCACAGGCTGCATCCCACCAAAAGACAGCAAAGTTGGCTTACAGTTCCAGCACGTAGCACTCTGTATGAGCATCTCTCCTGCTCTGCCATCCCATGGGGTGGAGGTCCCCGTTCCATCAGCACTTTGGGGTGCAGCTGGGGGTGACACATCACTGCTGGTGGGGTTTGCTGTCCCATTCCCCCCACCTGAGCAGCTCCCCCACAGGGGAATGCAGTTGACGGGTAAGCAACTGCTGCCCTACAGCTTCTCCCCCAGCACCTGGAGGTGGTACACCACGATGCGTCCAAAGAAGTCAGTGCTGTTCTCAAAGGTGATCTTCAACGTATCCAGCGCCGTCTCTTCCACCTGGAATCTGTGTGGGGCCCGTGAAGGAAAAAGAAACCAGGCAAGGGAACACTTTGACACATGGGACATCTGCATGGGTGGGGATGGCCAGAATGACTGCAGCTCTGCTGAGCTGCCAATAGCAAAGTGCCACCAGGCACCTGCAGAACTGTCCACCTAAAAGACAGCCCTGCCAGCCTGCAACGTGGCAAAGGATATCTGCATGGCATTGATGTCCTCGGGGTACAGGCTGGATATTTTCACCAGTTCTTCACCTGTTCTGCAGCCTGTGAAGGGAAGAGGCAGCTGTGCAGAGGTGCAATGGGGCTCTGTGGGCTGCAGCAGGCACAGCCCCCAATACCCTCAGCTGTGCATAAAGGAAGGCAGAGCACTCGCACCCCCAGCAGCCCCTCACCTTCCAGCTTGCACAGCCGGCTGGAGAACCCCCCCTGGAACTGGATGTGGAGCTGTGAGACCCTGACGGTGCGGGGGAAATCCAGGGTGACCCACTGGCACGAGCCCTGGGGGCAGAAGTGATACCGGGTCTGCGTTACGGAGGGGACAGAGGGTCGTGTGCGTTCCCGTCCACCCATCCTCCATCCTCGCCCGCCCTCGTGCCCCCACCTGGTCCGAGTTCCAGCACGTCTCCTCGTTGGAGTCAAACATGTGCTTCTTCCCGAACTGCTTCACGTCGCGATTCAGCACCGAGCTCACCCTGCGGGGGGGGCAGCAACATCGTGCCGGGGTCAGCGGTAACCGGCCCCGGTCCTCGCCCCCCAAGGGACCCAGACTCACCGCGTGGCCGTGTCAGCGCAGACCAAAGGCTCCGCGGGCATCGCTGCGTGCGACGGACCTGGACGGCAATAAGAGACATAACGGGAGCACGGCAGCACCGGAGAACCCCGAGAGGCACCTGAGCAGCGTTAGAGAGCCCGAGAAATAGCAACACCCGAGAGAACCCCCCATCTCACACTCACCCCGTGCAGGAAACGCCGCCGCCCCTTCCGCGGGGCCGGACCGATCCCGCCCCGCTCCGCTCCGCCCCCGCCGGTCCCGCAGCGCCCGGGGTGATGGTGAGGGGCTCGGGGGACCGCAGCCATGCGCTGACCCTACAAAAGCATCGCTCCCACCCCAGCACCCCTTTCCCGGTCCCAGCACGGGCTCAGAGCTCCGGGTTATGGGGACCCCCCCCCCAACGAGGCTGACTCAGGGCCGTCCCCGGCCCGGCGCCCTCCTAGTCCCGCTCTGTAGGTGGCAGTGGTGGAGCGCGGCTGGAAATAGCGGCCTCGAGGCACTGCAGTGAGGGAGTGCGGTGTGTGCAGGAATCCTTGCACGCCGGAGCATCGCTGCACACGGGTATCTCTGCATGCTCCACATCCCCGCACAGCCGAGCATCCCCGCATCTTCCGGCATCCTTGCCGTGCTCCAACATCCTTGCAATGGAGCATCTCACTTTCAAACACCCCTGAGCACCCCAGCGTGCTCCCAAATCCCTGCGTGACCCCAGCACTCCTGCTCCAATGCAGGAAGCAGAGGGTGACCCCAGCCCTCCCGCAGTGTCCATCCCTGCTGGGTGCTTAGCTGCACACCTCGAGTCTCTGTGCCCACAACAGCTGTGCAAGGAGCAATAGCCCTCTGCACACACATGGCAGCTGTTCAGAGTGCTCCCTCCCAGGCACACGGTGCTGCTGTGCTTTGCCCACGGCTCCGTGTCTTTGTGGCCGCTCAGTGATGCTGCCAGCCCCAATCCCTGCTGCATCCTACATCCCCCACCAACCCCAGTTTGCTGAAGGAGGTGACAAAAGCCACCACCTCCACCGCGATGATCTGCAGCCCTTTGGAGCATCCCTGGCTGTTTGTCTGCCGGCATGAGTCACGGTGACCGTGCTGAGGCTGCCTGCGCTCAGGCAACAGCAAAAATAAACCCAGTGCTGCAAAGCCCTCACCTCCCCCTCGCAGCACAGCGCTGTGCAGGGCCCGGGGGTTTTGTGTTCCTGCTTTGGACCCCCGCTTCCAAGAGCTGTGCACACACGTGTGCATGCTGGCACATGTGTGCACGCACACACGTGGCGGGGAGGACACATGCTAGCACACACGTGCATGCAGTGGCACACGCCAGCGCACACGTGCACGCACGCCGCGTGCTGCTGCACCTTCC
This sequence comes from Excalfactoria chinensis, assembly GCF_039878825.1. Lineage (NCBI taxonomy): Eukaryota > Metazoa > Chordata > Aves > Galliformes > Phasianidae > Excalfactoria > Excalfactoria chinensis. Next base: position 414,857 of record NC_092850.1, read on the forward strand.
TCCTCCTCCTCTCCTTGAGTTTCGCCTGAGAAATTGGGTCAAAAACACACAAGCCTTAAATGTCACTCGGTTAAATGCACGTCGGGGGACCGGGCTGCTATTTCTGCCTCCACGACCCACGCCTCCTCCCACCTGCCTCTCCCAGCAGCATCCCAGCTCTGTGTGGGGCACATCGAGGCTTCTCTGCATTGCTGCATCCCCACTGACCCACTGGGGGGGACACCAGGATGACATTTCCAGGATGACATTTCCCCTCCCCATGCCCCAGCCCCAACCCTCTCTTTCCAACTCAGCACCCCACATCCATCCCCGAGGCTCTTCATCCTCTGCACCTCCTTCACTCTCGAGGAATTGCTGTGGGATGCTTCACTCCTGACCGCAGCTCTGAATGCTCCCGGCTGCCATCCAACCTGCACTCAGAGCTGCCTTTATCCCTGTGGAAGAGGCAGCAGGGCAGCGTGGAGCCAGAGCCCCATCCCCACTGCTGGGAGCCCCCCAGGAGCAGTGCAAGCAGCTTGTGCCTGAGTGCAGGAAGAGCTGCCAGGGCTTTTTTGTGTGCTGGATGCTGGCGTGTGAGTTTTGCTGAGCAACCTCGGCTGGCACAGGAGCTGCTTCCAAAGAAGAAGAGGGTGTTGTGCCCTTTGCAGTTAATTACTTGCAGCAATTGATTTCCACTTCCGTGTAAACACTGGGGATTACCGGTGAATGCAGCACAGCCCATTCAGTGCCTCGGCTGCTGCCCCGCACAGTGCTCTGCCTGTTCTCAGGGAGCTCCATGGGATGCAGCTCTGCCTCCATCCCCACATGGAGGGGCTGTGGGTGCCCACGCTAAGGGGTCTGGGTGGGATTTGGTGCACTGCTGGCACTGGGGTGGGAATTGATGCTCCATAGCAGCGTGGTGGTACCTTCACACTGGGAAGGAGCAGTGCATGGCAGTGAGGGAGTGTTGCACAGGGAGGAGGGAGGATGAGGGATGTCATCCCAGTGACTTTGTTGCATCTGGTTGCAGAAGTCCCGGCAGAGTGAGCACCCATGGGTGGAGCAGAGGGTGCTGAGCACCTGGGGGACCCACAGTGCTATGGGGATGGTGGTGGCTGGATTGTCACTGTGAGCAGGTGGTAAGGGGGGATGTGTGCTGTTAATGAGCCTGGCTCTGCATGCAGGAGATGCTGCTCAGTACATGGGCAGGACCGGGAGGGCAATTACCACCAGGGCTAATAAAACAGCACCACATCTATGCTAACTGCTGCTGGTGTCAGGGGAGCTGAGGCCGGGTTAATGCCCCCTATGCCCATGCTGGAGGGGGATGCATGTACTCTGTCACCGCACACCCTAATCCCAAATCCATGCTGCACTGGGGCAGAGGTGCAGGTTTGGTTCCTTTAGAGCAATGCCACTCCTGGGAGTCCCTAGAGGGGGACAGGGATGGGTGACAGCCATGTCCCTGTGTCCCCAGGGAAGGTGGGTGCTGTGGGATGGCTCAGGAGCGAGGCTGGGCTGCCAGAAGGCCGGAGGGGGATGGGAAGGAGGCAGTTGCCATGGAAACAGAAAATAAAATCAATTCATCCTGCTGGTGGGTTTGGAGGGAGTTGTGCCTGGCCAGGGCAGAGCCCCACTACCAGCACTGAACCCAGCGCAGCTTCCAGCCCAACACTGTGGGACCAGAGACCCCTCCATGTCCTGGTCACCATGCTGGGGTCAAGTCCAGGGCAGTGCTGGCTTTGACCAGGATCAGGGACACTGCTGGGAGCAGCAGTAGGGTTGGGGACAGCGTATCTATGGCATTAGAGCTCAGCCCATCCCCTCCGGAGCACTGAGGTGTCCTGCCACATCTTGTCATCAGGGTGAGCTGCCATCAGGGTGTGCTGCCCTGCTCCAAACTCAGCACTGACACCACAGCCACATCTCACCCCAAACCTGACACTGCTGCTCACCCAGCCCCACTGAGCCATCCATCCATCCATCCATCCATCCATCCATCCATCCATCCATCCATCCATCCATCCATCCATCCATCCATCCATCCATCCACTGCCTGTCCCTGTTCCAGTGCCCTGAGCGCTGGCCCCAGCTGCGGTGGCAGGGGCCTCATTAACACGCTGCTCTCTCACTGAATGTGGCAGCTCTCCTGGAACCAGCTCCATTAGCTGGCAGCAGACCTGAGTGGAATAACAAGCGGTCCTGCAGGGTGTGGGATGGGTCCCCATGTGCACCCCGAGCGACTCAGCTGTATTGCTCCTTAACGCTGTCCCTTCTGCTTTGTGGTCCTTGGCAAGGAGGCACGCCTGGCTGAGAGCTTCCAAACTCATGCCATGTGTGGCTCCTGCTCCCTATGGCCATTCTGTAGTGGGAGGGGTGCATTGTGGCCATGCTCCATCCGCAGTGCTGGTGTCCCTTGGGGTAAGGGGCAGGTCCCGGCCCTTGGTGACAGGTCCCCGGTGCTGCACTCCTATGCCCGCGGCTGCTTCCCCGGCGCCCTCCCCGCGTCCCTGTCACAACAAAGGAAAACATCGCTGGATGGAAGCTGCAGGAGGGTCGTCACGGCAACACTGCTGCAGGATCTCACCAGAAAGCCCGTGTTCCAGCTCAAAAAGATGCGCCAATCCCCTCTGCGATCCCTTGGGCAAAAGCGGATGGGGATGAAGATGAGCAGAGCCAAAGAGCAGAGTGACCACGTGCTGCCTTACCAGGGGCAGCCAGCCTGACCCTGCTGTGCCTGCAGACATGGGACACAGCGGGCTCCAGGCACTGGGAGCAGCCTGGGGCAGAGCTGCTGGTGTCCTTCATGGGTGAGCAATGGTGTGGGGGACAGGGTGGGGAATAAGGGCGCAGATGGACCCCACAGCACATCCCAAGTCCCTTTCTTCACAAAGCATGGAGGACCGAGGACATCCCTCTGTGCCACGTGCAGCAGCATCTCCCATTCCATCAGAGATGGCAGGAGGGGACACCAGGGCTCAGCCAGGGGGCACAGGGACCCCACAGATTCACCTATTGCCCTTAGGAACAGCTGATGGTCCCCAGTGCCATCCCACTATAGGCCGGGCATGGCGCAGCTGCCAGCATGGGGGGAGCAGTGTCTATTAAATCCTCATCCATAAGCCGTGCTGGCTGGTGTCTGTTATGACATTTATCTCCACTCGAGAGGAGAGCTCCGATAACTCACCGCCAGCACCTTCGCTCAGCAAGACAAATGGCCGGCGACACATCAGCACGGCTGGGGCTGCCCATGGGGCTCACTGCTCACAGGGCTCTGGAGCAGCCATCGCACAGGGCAGGAGCTGCTCTGGGGAGGAATCACCCATCCGAGGCTGTTATGGCTGTTATGGCTGTTATCAGTTCCCTCCTGGGAGAAGGGAAGAGCTGGTAACATCCTCAGGGAGGTGCTCGTAGAGAGATGGTGAGCATTTCAGGGCTGATCCCATCCTGCTGTGCTTGAGTGACCATCTGTTCTCCTCCATGTCCCCACGCTGGGGACACAGTGTGAGGGCCCAGCCCAGTCAGCACCCATGGGTGCACCTTTCCCCTACTATTACAGACTGGAGACCTGTAGGGTGACACCTGGATGTGTGGGAAGTGGGAATAGTGTGATGTCAGCACAGTAACAATGTCGGGTCCTTCTCCCCTCTCCCACTTGGCAAACACCACGTTGCCCTTAACCCCTTTGCTTTCCCCCCATGCTCGGGCACCTTTTGGGGCAGGAATGCCAGCTGCAGTGGCATAAAGGAGGGGAACAGAAGGGCTCTGTGACAGGGGCTCACAAAAGGCAGGAAGCAGCGCCTGGGCTGTGAAGTCCCGCACAATGCAGTCGGAAATGAGAACTTTGCTCTCGGGTTTCCGTGCACCCATCCTATAGATGAGGAAAAGAAAGGGTGCCCATCTCCGGCCAAGCTGCAGGAGACAGGGTGGCATTCTGCATTCAGGCTGGCAGGTTCAGGGGAAACAAAGGCCTCCCCCGACCCCCCCCCTCCAGCTTACTGACAATCTCCCCCCCCATATTGGGGGTCACTTTTGGCATCGTAGCTTCCTCGTGTCTCATCGCTTTGTTGGGGTTATTCGGGCTTTTCCCAGGCTTTGCACATCCTCCTCTTCTTCCTTTCTGCATCCTCAACTCCTTCCAGCTGCCGTGGGGCTGCGTGGGACACGGGATGGGGGGTGGGGTGGGGGGCTGCAGGGCGCTAAGTGCAACAGGGGATTAGGGGTGTGGGGAAGGTGTCCTTCATTCGGACCCCCCCAGAAACATGACTGGAGCCGGCCGGTCCCCACGCACCAGTGGGGTGGAGAGGGCTGCAGGGAATCCATCCTGCGTGGTGACACCCCAAACCCCCCCGGGTGCCTGGGCAGGATGCGGGGCACGCTGCACGGGGGGGGGTCGGCACGGAAGAAGCCCCCTATTGAGAAAACCCGCTCCACTCCAACGGCGGGGTCTGCGGTGCCGGCGGCGGGGGGTGGCCCCGCTCTCAGGGGAGGGGGCGGCCCCGATTGCTGGGGGGGATGGAGGGGGGGGGAAAGGGGGCGGCGACGCATGCGCGGCCGCCCCTCGCCCTGCACCGGGCAGCGCGGCGGGCGCGGAGCGGGCGCGGGTTCGCCGCCGCTGCGGGCAGGTGCGGGCGGGCGGCACCGGCGGGGGGGCCGCGCCTGCCGCCAGCCGCGATTGGCCCGGCCCGGCCCGGCTCGGCCCCCTCCGGGGGACCCGGCCCCGCTGCCCCTTATCTGCTCCTCGCTTTTAAGCCCCCGGTGCCGGCGGGGCGCTCGGTGCGCGGCTCCACCGGCGGCGATGACCCTCTGCGCGCCGTGAGCACGGCCCCAGGTACGTGCGGTACCGGGAACCGGTACCGGATCCGCCCGCGCCGCGCCTCCGCTGCGGTGCCCGGTGCCGGCGGGGCCGGGGATGGGGGCGGTGGCACCGCTGTGACACGAGCGGGACGGATCGGGGCTGGGAATAACGCGGTTGTCACGGCGGGGGGATGCGGGTACGGGGAATGCGGAGGGAGGGATTGGGGCTGGGGGACATCGGGGTGCGTTGGGGTGAGGGGGGCTGGGAGGAGGGCTGCGCTATGGCTGAGGGCTGGGGATAGCGAGGGGGCTGTTGGGGCTGGGGAGCTCGGGATCGGGAGACTGGAAGGGACATCGGCTGAGGGGATCGGGAATGGGCTTGGGCGACAATGGGGTGGAACCGTGGGGACAGCAGGATGGAGGGACGCTGGGGACTCCAGGACGGGCATAGCGGTGCTCTCAGGCTGGGGACACCCGGGCTGTGGAATGCCAGCACTGAGGCCGGTAGGACAGGCAGGGCTGGAGGATGGTGGCAGTGATGCAGTGTCAGGGAGAGGAGAGCAGGGACAATGGGAAGGGTGGCAGGTGTTGGCAAATGGGTGCCCCCCCACTATGGTGTACCGTGACCCCCTTCCCAAAATTCACAGCCCCCTCCCTGCACACGCTGCCTGCTCCGTGTTGGTGCCACCGGTGTTCCCCCAGCAGAGAGGGAGACAGAAAGTTTCACAGCCCAGACACGGTGCCCCCAGTGCCCTTCTTCCCCCCCACAAGCTGACAGTTCCAGGCAGGGCTGGGTCCCAGCAGAGACTCAGCAGCACGGGCAGGATGAGTCCCCCCCAGCACGGGGACACCGCGTGGCTGCAGTGATGCAGGGAGAAGTGAGGGGTACCGTGAGGGGTTTGGGATGCTTGGAGGGTCCCCAATGTCCCAACACACCCCATGTGCTGTGGGCAGGGAGGTGCTGAGGCCCGGCCCCTTGCCAACCCCGTTGCACGCATCCTGCACCCACCAACCACTGCATTTGGGGTGGACACCGGTGCTGCTGATAGAGAAGGAGTGAGGTTTGCCGTGATGCTGTGTGGGGTTTGGGGCTCAGCCTCGCAGGGAGAGCCAGAAAGAGGGGAGGAAAAGAAAAAAAAAAAAAGCAAATAAAAATAAGAGCAAATTCTAAAATAAAGGCTGCAGACTGTCTGCCTAATAAAAATCGCACCCAGCAAAGGGCCCATATTGGACACGATCACAGTTTTCCGAGGTGCTAATTTATGCTCGCAGGATGGGGGGGGAGCGGAGCGTCACGTTGCTGTGACGGCAGCGCGGAGTGCAGAATTCCTTTGTTGTGGGCAGAGAGGAGGGGACGCGGAGCCGCCGGCTCCTTCCGCGGCCGCGCAGCGCAGTGGGGTCCGCGTGGGTTCCCCATCCCCTCCGAAGGGATGTGGGGCGCGGGGGGCACCGCGCTGCGGGGACACGGTGCGGTGCTCAAGCTCTGCGAGGTGCCCCAGGTGGAGCTGGGGACCGGAGTGACCCGTAGGGACAGTGGAGATCACGGTGCCAGCACCCGACTGGTGGGGGGGTGCGGGAATGGGGCACCCCTACCGCCGGGTCGAAGCCGAGGGTGGGGGCACCCCGTTCTCCTGCGGCCCCACGGGGGTGGCAACGTCCCTTTCCCTCCCGCTCATCCCCAGCCCGTGTCCCCCCCGGATGTCCCCAGTGTCCCCTCCGCTCACCCCGCAACCCTCCCCCCCCAACTGCTCGGGGCGGTTCGGGCCCCAAAAGTCGCAGGGTCGTTCCGGCACCCAATCGCCAGGGAGGAATTCAGCTAGGTTTCAGCTGGAGCTAATCACCAACCCCTGCTTTGCATATTCATGAGTCTGATGAATTATTCACGAGGTGACAGCTAGTGACAGATGTGACAATGTTCGCCTGGGCCGGGGAGGAGGGCTGCGGGGGGTGGGGGATAGTGCGGGGGGCGGCTTTGCACCGGCGTTATTTTAGGTTCCTCTGCCCGATTTACAGCAGGGGCCGCTCGGGGTTTGGGGACATTGCCATTGTCCCCAGCAGGGCCAGGCCACGTGGCACCGCTAGTGTCACCGTGCCACCAACCCGCGGCATCACCCACCCGCAGATGCCGGGATGCGGTGGTACTGCCGGTACCGGCTTTGGGTGCCGACATCTGTGTGTCGCTGTCACCGCCGAGGACAACACGGTGACAACCCGGCTTAGCCCGCAGCGCCCGGGATGGGGTCACCAGGGCTGGATTACGGGGTGGTGGGTACAGGAGGTGGGAGGAGACTGCTCTGTAATTAGCGGGGCGCTGAGCTGGGGACGCTGTGATAAGGAGAATCGGTGTGGGGAGGAGGGTGGCTGTGCTGGGCTCTGCTTTGTCCCCACTGGTCCCGATGGGGTGTGTGGTGGTGGCTGTGTGTTGTTTCAGTGCTGGTAGGAATGGGGTTGAGGTGCCATTTCCCTGACCTTGGGATCAACTTTTGAGGTTGCCCTGTGCTCTGGGGACGTGGCAGGGTCCTCCTTTTGTCCTCCTGCTTGAAGTGACACCGGGGATGCGGTCCCTATGTGCTCAGATGCTGGTCACAGCAGCAGGCTTGAGGCTGTGTGCCCTGTTCCCAGGTTGGGGGACACCAATACCTCACCTGGTTCACAGCCCGAGGTCCCCAGGGTGCTGATGTCCCCTCCCAGCACTGCACTGTCCCTGCTGTGAAAGCAAAACCTGCAGAAATGCTGATGTCAGGGAAGGTGACGGTCACACAGCCCCACATCCTCTCCATGCACAGGGTCCTGCTGCCAGCCTAGGGGTGTCCGTGGCACTGCGGTCCATCTGTCCATCCATCCATCCATCCATCCATCCATCCATCCGGGCAGGGCAGGCAGTTGCACATCCAAAGAGCAACTTCCATGTTTAACATTTGAATAAAATATGGCATGTTTACCCAGCGGTGCGGGCCACGTTTGCTCAGCGAGCGTCCGTCTGCAGAGCAGCAGCGCTGGGTAAACAGCAGAGAGCTTAAGGAAGTGTTTATAGGTGGGCATGTGGATGAGGCTCCTCAGGGTCCCAATAGCCTTTGGGGCTGCCCCACTGCCTTTTGTGGGCTGGAAACTGCAGGGGGTGGGTGCTGAGGGGTGCAGAAAGGGAAAATAAGGGCAAAAGACCCCTTTGCTCCTACCAAAAAAGGGACTGTGAGTGATCTGAAGGTTGTGTGCACCCATCCTGCAGCAGCATCCAGATCTTGCACCCATCACTCCATCCCCACCTGGAGGTCCTGCAGCTTTCCCTTCCCAAGCCCCTGGACCAAAGGTTTGTGCTGGGAGAGCTTCTAATGCCTTAGAAAAGCAATATCAGCATTTCAGTGGGGAGGAGCTGGAACTCCAGCCTGGCCATGCCATGCCATGCCATGCCATGCCATGCCATGCCATGCCATGCCATGCCATGCCATGCCATGCCATGCCATGCCATGCCATGCCATGCCACTTGGATATCTTTCTTTTCTGGAGCAGGAAAACAGGGAAAATTTGAGTGCTGGTTTCCATCTGGGCATCAGGGATGGGATCTCTGTCCCAGAGAGCAGAGCTCAGCAGTTCCTGGTTACCTTCAATTCTGCAGCATCCCACCCCACAGCAGCCATTGTACCTGTCCGGGCTCTTGGGCACTTTGTGGGGCAGCTGTTCCCAGCTGCTCCCTTATTTCTCCCATGGTGAGCTCAGGCTGGGGCTCAGCATGGAGCTGCACTGCAGGTCAGGTCACCCCTTTGCTTTTATTAGCAGCAGCTTTTGGAAGCAGAAATCACCACGGAGCTGTGCAAAAGGGAAGGGGCAGCCGTAGGGTTGCAGATGGTTTCTTCTGTAGAAGAGATGAAATAAAACCCAGTTCTGTACCCCCCAGAAGGGCCATTTTCTAACACTGAACACGGGGGGTGTCTCCTTTTCTTCTTATCATTTTGCTCTTTGTCTTTTCTTTCTATTTTTGTCCTTAAAAGCAAAAGGGACAAGGTGAGAAATCAGGGGTTGGAAAATGGAGCATCAGGGCACAGGGAAGCTGGGGGTTGAGCCAAAGCTGCAGCTTGGGAGGGTTGGGGGGTTCCATCCACATGCCCTGAAGCAGGAGCTCCCCATCCTGGGCAGGGGATAAGGCAGGGTCATTCCATTGCTCACTGATAGAGCTGGGGAGTGAGCATCCCTCCCGGGCTGGAGAGCAGATGATTTAGAAAGCACTAATCGGTGCTGCAGTAAAACAGATGGATGGGAGCTTTGTGCTCCAGCAGCCGGAGGCACCCTCTGCATCTTAATGCTGGAGGAGGGTGAGGGCTGCACCTGGTGCTGGGGGGGGGCGGTGGGACCCCCGAGTGCATCCATGCCTCTATAGTGGAGTTGTGGGGATGTCACCATGTGTGGCACCAGGAGCAAAACCAAACTCCCTGTGCTCGTGTGCCGCTGCTGAGCGGAGCCAACGCTGCTCCTGTGGCTCCTAAGGGGATGATGTTGCTGCATCCCTACAGTGATTTGTAGAGCACAGAGCCAAGAGGCAGTGAGCAGCTGACCCTGCTCTCCTTGCAGGTTAAGGATGGTCCATGTGATGGGGGATGCCGGCTGCTGGCTCCTGCTCGGGTTCACCCTGCTCCCCATCGCTGTGCTGGGTAAGTGAGGTGGGTGGTATGTGGGGATGGGTGCTGTCCCCCCCCCCCCAGCTGTGGGGTGAGGAAGAGTAGGGCTGGGAGAGGAGCAGGGAGTCATCTCGAGTCCCCAACACTCAGTGGCTGGGGGTGATGAGCCCCCAACAATAAGCAGCAGCAGCAGCAAGCAGGGAACCACCAGTGATAAGGAATACTTACAGGGAGAAGGAGCAGCTCAGTGGGGGTTGGGGCTGCACGGTGCCCATGCTGTGCCTCAGCCCTACAGTGGGATGAAGAAGGGTCGGCAGGGGATTAGTGAGGGAAAAGCCCCCCCGGGTGGCCATGCTCCCCCCTCACTGGGATCCCTTAAACCCTTAATCCCGTTGCTTGGCACCCCCCTCTGAGCCAACCCCCATGGCTTGCTTTATGTATCTCTGGGTCTTCTTTGCATCCCCACATTCCCCCCACAACACCAGGCCACCCATATCCCCATCCCACACAGCAGGGACACAGCAGCATTCCGCTGCTGTGGGGCTTTGTGACCCCTCTGCACCCCCAAGGCAGGAATGGGCTTGGGGTGAAGCTTTGTGGGGTGGGAAGGCAATGGAGGGCAGCACTGGGATTAGTGACCATCCCCAACCAGCTCAGCATTGCATGACCCCAGGGTGGGCTGAGAGTGATGGGATTTATGGGAGCGTGGCCGGGCCGAGCGGGATTAGTGCAGGAGGAGGATGAAGGTCTTTTCCAACCTCATTGATTCTATGAACCTAGGAATTGCTGCCATGCTTTCTCCCAGCTTGGGGGTGGCTTCCCCTGGTGCCACTGAATGGCAGCTCAGCGATGGAGCAGCCCCCCTTCAGTGCCCCATTTTGCAGCCCACCCCCGTGGTACCCCACACCTCTCCCCACAGGCTCCCAGGACGATGGGAAGGTGATCCACATCAGCCGGGTGCAGCACCAGGCAGTGCGAGTGGGGCTGGGGGAGCCCGTGGCACTACCCTGCCTCTTCCTACTGCATCCCTCCGCCTCACTGGGCCCCAACGAGCCCCCGGACCCTCCCCGTGTCAAATGGAGCAAGGTGCGCTCAGCCAGCGGGCAGCGGGAGGACGTCCCCATCCTGGTGGCCAAGGACAACGTGGTGAAGGTGGTGAAAGCCTACGAGGGCCGGGTGTCCCTTCCTGGCTACGCCCGTGACCGCTACAACGGGACATTGCTGCTGCACGCCGCCCGCTCCAGCGATGCGGGGCTGTACCGCTGCGAGGTGGTGGCGGGCATCGATGATGAGCAGGACCTGCTGCCCCTCGAGGTGATGGGTGAGCTGGGGGGGCTGCGGGGCCTTGTGCTGCCTGGGGGGGCTGTGTGAGTCCTGCAGCCAATGTGAGCTGTGCAGTCCCTGTGAGCCATGAAGCCCGTGCAAGCCTTGGACATCCTGCAAGCTACGCACAGCATGCATGGCTTATGCATGGGATGCACGTGAACAGCACGTATCTGACGAGCTGTGTATCCTGTGTGAGCTGTAGGGTGCATCCTCTGTAAGCTGTGCGTGCTGTGAGCCATTCACCTCCAGCAAGCCATGCACACCCTACAAGCTGTGCGCCCTATGTGAGCAGTGCGCTGTGTGTGTCCTCTGCAAGCTGTGCATGCTGTCAGCTCCCCCTGAGCTGTGCGCCCCTGCAAGCCGTGCACACCCTACAAGCTGTGCATGGTTAGCTGTTGTACTGAGGGATATGGTTTAGTGGGGAAATATTGGTGGTAGGTGGGTGGTTGGGTTGGATGATCTTGGAGGTCTTTACCAACCTTGGTGGCTCTGTGATTCTATGCTCTCCGTGAGCCGTGCACCCTATCTTGCATGTCAATCTTTCACCCCACGTACCCCAGCAAGCTGTGTGCCCCATATCCCCAACACTCTGTGTGTGAGCAGTGCTGCTCCCTTCCAGGTGTTGTCTTCCACTACCGCCCTGCGGGCTCTCGCTATGCTCTGACCTTCGCTGCCGCCCAGCGTGCCTGCATGGACAACTCAGCCATCATCGCCTCTCCCCAGCACCTGCAGGCCGCCTTTGAGGACGGCTATGACAACTGTGATGCAGGCTGGCTGGCTGACCAGAGTGTGAGGTAAGTGAGTGGCACCAGCACCCCTCAACCACTGCTGGCACAGAGCTGGGCACCCACCGCAGCCTGTCCTGCAGGTACCCCATCACACTGTCCCGACCCGGCTGCTATGGGGACCGCAACAGCCTCCCTGGGGTGCGCAGCTATGGCCAGAGGGAGCCCGGTGAGCTGTATGATGTCTACTGCTATGCACAGGAGCTGCAAGGCAAGCAGAGCTGGGTGATGCATGGGACGTCCCTCGGTGTGTGCTCAGTGGGATGGGGATGGCCATCCAATGCACTGTGCTCTCTTGCAGGGAAGGTGTTCTATGCCACAGCCCCAGGGCGCTTCACCTTGGCGGGGGCACGGAGGCACTGCCGGAACCGTGGGGCTGCGTTGGCTACCACGGGGCAGCTGTACCTGGCCTGGCGTGAGGGCCTGGACCAGTGTGACCCAGGCTGGTTGGCAGATGGCAGCGTGAGGTACCCCATCCTGACTCCACGCAGGAAATGTGGTGGTGAAGCTCCGGGTGTCAGGACTCTCTACCGCTTCCCCAACCGCACCGGCTTCCCCCCACCCACCTCCAAGTTCGATGCATACTGCTATAAAGGTAACAAGGATGGGATTTGGGGCCATTGCTGTGTGCCAGACGGCAGCTCACCCCTAATCCCTATCCCTGCAGGGGACACGGCGGGTGCTCCCGATGCAGAGCAGAGGGAACCAGAGCCACTGGGCAGTGACAACGTGCTGGTGGAGCGTGAGGACATGGCCACCTCTGGGGACAGCCCACGTGCCGGCATCCTGCCACAGCTGGGGGCTGTGGGGCCGGGTGGTGCTGAGGATGAGCAGTTGCAGTTGGCAAGCAGCGTGACGGCAGCATGGCGTGGTGACATCCCCAGGGGCAGCAGCATGACCTCTTCATCTTCCCCTTCCTCATCAGTGTGGCCGCTCGAGGATGAAGCCCTCAATGCGCTGGACCAGGCGCTGCGGGGCTCCCCACAGGAGCTGTTTGGCACCAGCTTGGCACCACCAGAGCCCCTGTTCACCCTGCATCCACAGACCCAAAGTCCAGCTCAGGAGGTCACCAGCTCACCACCAGCACCACCAGCTTTGGGGACGGTCCCCACCGTGGCAGCAGAAACCCCCAGCACCCCAAAACAGAGCGGCTACGCTGGGCTGAATGGGCGCTACTTCCAGCTGCAGCAGCAGAGCTGGGACCCCTCGGTGGCCCAGGACCCCACAGTGGCTGATGACCACACAGTGGCTGGGGACCTGGTGGGGACAGTCACCCAGGCCCCCATCCTGGCCCTGGAAGTGAAGGGGGCTGCAGCCAACACGGTAGAAACGTGGAGCATCACCCGTCCCAGTGCTGAGAGCCCCCATAGAGGAGATCCCTACCCACTCTCCAATGAGGTGGAGGAGGAGATTGGCCACAGTAAGTGATGCCTGGGGCGGGGGGGGGGGGGGGGGGGTGTGGCATTGAGGTGCTGCCACCCCACCCAGGGGACTCCACAGTGCTCTTATCTTTTACAGAGCTGCTGGCACCATCCATCACCCCTGTGCCTCCCTCCCAGAGGGATTTACCACAGTGGAGCCCCCCTTCAGCCCCACATGATCCCCGTGGCCCCACACGGACGTCCCTGCCATCATCCCCACCCACTCCCGTGGCTCCTGGTGACATTCCTCACCACCAGGATGTCAGCACAGGGGAGGCTCAGCCCCGCGGTGACTCCCCTCAGCCACCTGCAGATGTCACCGAGGACTTCTCCGGGGATGCTGCCCCCAAGGAGGACGACAGCCCCATCCTGCCATGGCCCCCACTGCCCCCAGCCCCACTGGTGGCTGAGGACCCCAGAACAGCCGCCCAGCCCAGCAGTGACAGCAGTGGGGCACTGGGTGATGGCTCACTGGAGAGGCAGAGGAAGGCAGTAACCTTTGACATCCCACCCATGGGGCTCCCTGGCAGCCCCAGCCCTATTGTAGTGTCTTCTCCCCATCCACAGAGCAGGCTGAGCCCCACAGATCCCCAAGGGGCACTGGAAATGGGGGCTGAACCTGCCCGTGAGCACCTGGATGTGGGGATGGGGCCGCGGGATGAAGCAGCCATCACCCCAGTGGCTCCGGATGTCCCCTCAGCTCCCCCCACAGACAGTGAGGTGACCCCACAGTTGGGCTCCGAGTGGCCATCAGAGGGCAGCGGGCGGGTGGGGGACGGCCCTACAGCTGCCCCAAACCCCTCTGCTCCAGTGCTGGAAGGAGAGGAGTATCCACACCCCCCAGATCCCCAACAGCCCCCCAGCCCTGGCGAGGAGGACACCTCAGGGGAGGCAAAGAGCGAACCCCCTCCCGACATGGCCACCCATCCCTCAGCACCCCCTGATACCCACTGGCCATCACCCACTGCCCCTCACCCATGGGTGCCAGAGGGGCCTGAAGCCCCGAGTGCAGAACCACTCTTTGAGCCCACCACACCAGGGGGGGCAGGGGGGACTCTGCTGCTGGATGCTGACAGTGGGAGCGGCGAGGAGCCCATGGTGGAGGAGCGGGAGCTGCTGGTGTGGGCAGACACGAGCAACAGCAGCCAGCATGGTGAGCACAGGGCACTGGGGTTGGGTTTAAGGCAGAGGTTTCCAAGCCGTGGGGTTCAGTGAAAGCATCCTCCTATGTATTTAATATTTGTGGTTGCTCATAGTAATAGCAAGGGAGGGGACTCCTGGCTGAGGGTGTCCAGCACACACAGCCTTTAGTGTCTACAATGAGGATAGATTTAAAGTGTAGAGGCACTGAGAGGTGGAAGCACTGCTGTGGTCACTGCCCTGGGACCACCATGGGGCTGCACCGTCCCCACTGTGCCACCAAAGAGCTGGGGCTGGATGGGTGTCCTGCCACATGGGGGCAATGGGGTGGGCTGGGTGAAGGGCCCCGATGACACTGCTCCCACCCCACAGCTCCAGCTGATCCATGTCAGACCAACCCTTGTCTGCACGGCGGGACGTGCCATGCCAATGGCTCCATCTGTGGCTGCAGCTGCGCCCCGGGCTTCACTGGGGAGAACTGTGAGATTGGTGAGCAGGCGGCCGCGCCGGGATGGATGCTGGTGGTGGGGAAGGGGAGGGCAGGGGATGCTGGGGGTCTCAGCGTGCCTGCAGCCCCTGACCATCCCCGCAGACATTGATGACTGCCTGTCAAGCCCCTGCCAGAACGGTGGCACCTGCATAGATGAGGTCAACGCCTTCGTCTGCCTCTGCCTGCCCAGCTACGGTGGCAGCCGCTGCGAGAAAGGTGGGGAGGGTGGCATGGGGCAGGGCAGCCCCTGGACCCCACAGTCCTGCCCTATAGGGGGTGGGGAGCTGAACCCTGGAGCTCCCATATACCCCGGGGGGTGCCCATCCCTCTCCCCACCCCTGGTGTCCCCACGTCCCTGCAGACACGGAGGGCTGTGACCACAACTGGCACAAGTTCCAGGGCCATTGCTATCGCTACTTCTCCCGGCGGCGCTCCTGGGAGGACGCAGAGCGTGACTGCCGACGGCGTGCCGGGCATCTCACCAGCATCCACTCACAGGAGGAGCACAGCTTCATCAACAGTATGGGCACATTGAGGGGGAGGTGTTGGGGAAGGGAGCAGCAGCACCCCTGGGTGGTCCCCAGCCCCGTGGATACCAGTGCTTGGGGCCACCTCTGACTCCTTTCTCTCCAGGCTTTGGACATGAGAACACCTGGATCGGGCTCAATGACAGGATTGTGGAGCAGGACTTTCAATGGACGGATAACACTGGGCTGGTGAGACCCGTGGGGCTGCTCCTTATGGGGTGAGGGATGTGGGGTTGTGGGTGCTTTCAGCCTCCTCTGTTTCCCACCAGCAATATGAGAACTGGAGGGAGAACCAACCCGACAACTTCTTTGCGGGTGGTGAGGACTGCGTGGTGTTGGTGTCCCATGAGATTGGCAAGTGGAACGACGTGCCCTGCAACTACAACCTGCCCTACATCTGCAAGAAAGGCACAGGTATTGCTCGTCTGCCAACCCCATCCCATGGTCCCCTCCTCCCCATCCCAGCGCCCCCATCCCACAGCATCCCCATCCCATGCCCCCTCCTCTCCATCCCAACACTCCTATTCTGCAGCTTCCCCTTCCTATGGCCCCCTCCTCCTCATCCCAACACCCCTATCCCACAGCATCCCCTTCCCAAGGCCCTTTCCTCCCCATCTCAGCACCTCCATCCCACAGCATCCCCATCCCACAGCATCCCCATCCCATGCCCCCTTCTCTCCATCCCAACACTCCCATTCTGCAGCATCCCCATCCCATGGCCCTCTCCTCCCCATCCCAACACCCCTATCCCACACCATCCCCATCCCAAGGCCCCCAGCCTCCCCATTACATCCTCCCTATCCCCATCCTGCAGCCTCCTGGCACTTCCTCATCCTCAGGAAACCTCTCCCAAAGAAAACTCGAGCAGCTCCCCTTAATCTCCATTATTTTTCCTTCCTCTGTAGTTAATTCTTCCCTCTCCACTTAATTTGCTTAATTTGCCACCATTAAAACTATTAAGCTCTCATTCCTTATCTTGAAAGTTATATTAACCTCCAGCTGTTCGCTGGGAGCGCTCCTCCCGCTCCCGCAGCCGCGCGGAACGATGCGCTCTCCCCAATAGGGCCATTAATTACCTCCATAAATCCTTGGGAACACCTCACTGCAGCACCAATGGGATGGGATGGGATTTATCCTATGGCCATGATGGGTGTGGGGTGTCCCCTTGTCCCCGTGTCCCCGTGTCCCCTTGTCCCCTTGTCCCCTTGTCCCCTTGTCCCCTTGTCTCCATGTCCCCTTGTCCCCATGTCCCCATGTCCCCATGTCCCCATGTCCCCTTGTCTCCATGTCCCCTTGTCTCCATGTCCCCTTGTTTCCATGTTTCCATGTCCCCTTGTCTCCATGTCCCCATGTCCCCATGTCCCCATGTCCCCTTGTCTCCATGTCCCCTTGTCTCCATGTCCCCTGCTGGTACCAGGGGTCTGAATGGGGACTGACAGGGCTCTGTTCCCCCCTCCAGTGCTGTGTGGGCCCCCCCCGGAGGTGGAGAACGCGTTCCTTGTGGGGAAGAAGAAGGAGAGGTACAGCATCCACTCGAGCGTGCGCTACCAGTGCGAGGAGGGCTTCACCCAGCGCCACATCCCCACCATCAGGTGCCACAGCAACGGCAAATGGGACCGGCCCAAACTGCTCTGCACAAAACGTTAGTGGGGTCTGGGGGGGGGGGGGGAGGAGGGATGGGCTGTGGGGATGGGGGCTCCCTGACCCCCCCACGTGGTCGCTCTTTGTCCCCCGTTAGCCAGGAGGTCGCACCGGGCACGGCGGCACCACCGGCACCGCCACAGCCACCCTCACCACCAGCATCACCACCACAAACCCCGCAAGGAGAGGAGAAAACACCACAAGCACCTCCGGCTGGACTGGATGGAGGAGGGTCATTACTTCTAGGGCCGGGGGGGGAGCAGTGAGTGTGCATTCCCCAGGAACAGCCGTCCGTGGGACGGGACGTGGTGACGTCCCCCTCCGCCCCCCGACCTCCTCTTTTATAACCCCCCTTTGCTTTAGCTCCTAGGATGCCCGGCCCCGTAGGGAATAGGACCCAGCGGGGGCGGCTGCGTGTGCGTCCCCAGCCCTCCCCCTGCATGCCCCACCCCGGGGTCGAGCCCCTGACCCCAAATGGGGACCCCGAAATCCCCGCTGGGTCCTAAGGGGGGCTGCCCCATGGCGGCCGACGGCCCCCCGGGCTCTGCTCCCCTCCAGGCTGTGGGGGGACACGCAGCAGCCCCCATCCATCACCCCATTGCCCTGCGGGGGGCTCCGTTTTTTTAACAGCCCCCCCCCCCCCTCCCGTCTTCCTGCCCCACCAATGTCCCCACAACCAGCACGGGGTCCCTGTCCTGCTTTGTGGGACCTTGTGGGCTGGATTTTGGGGTTGGATTTCCCTTTTTCCATTCATTGTCGGTTCCCCATTGGAGTTGGCGTGTGTGTGTATGGCGCTTTCTGATCTCAGCTGTTTGCGATGTGACTGCAATGTCCCGTATCCCCCTTTCCCCTCCTCCGTGGCATTTCTGACTCTGCGTTTCTGTACTGCTGGACATTTTAATAAATTTTTTTAACAGTTGAGCAGCTCCCCAGAGCCTTTGCTTTAATGGGGACCTCGAGGAGGTGGGATGCACTCCATGACACCGTGGTGCTCTCCATCCGAATCCATTCATTGCTAAATCCAACCACGACCCTCCTCACACCAGGGCTGTATCACCTCCCCATTGCCATTTGTCACTGTGTGACAGCATCACCTGGGGCTCTGGTTGCCACCCCAGTCCCCTCCCTGTGTTCTTAATGGCCACACGTGTCACCTCCTGGCAGCTATTTATTGTCACCAGCACTAGAAGGGCCGTGAAGGTGATGGATGCACTGTGCTCAGCTTTGCCCAGCTCAGAAGCAGCTGCTGTGCCCCACCAAGTGGGGGACATGGGGTCTCCAGCCCATGCCCCACTGACCCCATGGTGGCTCAGGGGTCCCTGCTGGCAATGTGCTGCTGCAGTGCTGCTCCCCACACTTGGGGCTGGTCTTGATCTGTCAGTGGGGATGGGATGCAGTAGGGTTGTAGTAGGGATGCAGTAGGGTTGTAGTAGGGATGCTGTAGGGTTGTAGTAGGGATGCAGTAGGGTTGTAGTAGGGATGCTGTAGGGTTGTAGTAGGGATGCAGTAGGGTTGTAGTAGGGATGCGGTAGGGTTGTAGTAGGGATGCTGTAGGGTTGTAGTAGGGATGCTGTAGGGTTGTAGTAGGGATGCGGTAGGGTTGTAGTAGGGATGCTGTAGGGTTGTAGTAGGGATGCTGTAGGGTTGTAGTAGCGATGCAGTAGGGTTGTAGTAGGGATGCTGTAGGGTTGTAGTAGGGATGCTGTAGGGTTGTAATAGCGATGCAGTAGGGTTGTAGTAGGAATGCTGTAGGGTTGTAGTAGGGATGCTGTAGGGATGCTGCTGGGGAAGCCCTGAAACATGCCCAGCTTTGCTGGACCAGGCCTTTGGATAGAGCCAAACCAGAAGCAATGTTTAGTCGGGTGTGAGGTGAGGTGAGTGCTGTCCCACAGCTCTGTGCACCCCAGGGTCCCTTTTGCTGCCCTCTCCAGCAGACACCAGCACAAGGAGACACGTGAGCCCAGCTCAGCTCTCCGAAGCAGCTGAAGCTTTTATTTTACCTAAGTCCAGCTCACAGCACTGGGGCTACATGACACCCAGAGCTGCCCCCAGCCAGGGGTAGCAGCTCAGGGCAGCTTCTGCACTAAGCCAAGCGCGAGGTCGAAAGGCTGCTGCCCCGAGTGGGCACCACCTGCATTGGTGCCAGATTTTGGGGCCGTGCCCCCTCTGCTGTGTGTTACCTGCAGCACCCCGAGGTGGGGTTGGTCCCAGAGCAGAGCTGGAGAGCACAAGGATACGGAAGTTCAGTCCTGCGTTGCTCCGGCCGGGCTTTTTGCACATGCAATGCGCTGATTTCTAAGCGATGATTTCAGATGGGCTCTGATGCTGGATCCTCCTGCCCAGGCAGCTCAGTACTTTCACCTCCTGGTGCCTCAATTTCCCCCAGGCATCACGGGGCCCGAGCACAGCACAGCACCCGCTGGCATCACCTGAGCTCATTCAGTTCCACATGTGCAGCCCCAACCCCAGGGGCTCCCAGAGGAGTCCAAGGATGCTCCGCAGCCATGCAGGGCTGGGGGAGCCTCATGGGGAACCCCAACACTGCATCACACGCGGTTGGGATGCCCCTTACCTTGCTTCTTCTCAGGAGGAGCATCACCAGCCTTTTTAAAGCAGTACACCCCAAAAAGCTTGTACTTTTTGTCCGGGAAGCCCAGGTTACGCACACCAGGCTCCCGGCCACCACAACGTGCCCTTGGGTTGACGATGGGGTAACGGATGCTGCCATCCTCCAGCCAACCCGCCTCGCAGCGGTCCAGCAGTTGGATCTTCCAGGCAGCATACAGCTGCCCCACCTTGGCCACGGCCGCCCCGTTGTTCTTGCAGGCCTGCACTGCCTCGGTGTAGCTCAGCTTGCGGAACGTCTTCAGGAAGTAGACTTTGCCTGGGGAGGAATGGGGGGTGCAGGAAAGAAAGGGGTTTGGAGATGGGGTGCAGCACCAGCGGATGGGACATTGGGTGGGGATGGGGCTGAGCAATGCTGCTGGGAGGTGTGAGCCCCACATCCATCCCTGTGGGGGATCTAGGCTTCCCCACCTCAGTCCTCATTGGAAGGGATGGAGGAGGAGAACAGCTGGCGGTGAGGACCCCCCCTCAGCATGGGCAGATTTACGGGGCTGCTCAGTGCAGTCGGTGCTGGCGGTGCTGCCCGCTATTTATCCTGCCTGCCACCATTAAACAAACATCTGCAGAGCCCCCCCCTGCACTGCCCTGCCAGCCAGGAGGAATTTACACAGCTCCAGAGCCCTCGTGGCTCCAATCTGTCTTGTGTGGCCCGGGCCTCATCCATCACCTGGGCCACTCGCAGCTGCAATTACCTCCATCCCCTATTCCTACCCAGGGAACACAGAGCTGGGCTGAGAGTGAGTGCAGGTGATGGGGGCACACAGATGGACCCTGGTCCCAGATGGGGGTCTCCACTTCCTCATGATGTGACATGGGGATGCGCAACCACCTCCTGGGACTGGGAGCCCACAGCAGCATCCAGCAGCACAGAGAGAATATGGGGAATGGCCCCTTCTAAAGCAGAGAGCTGCCTCAGTTTCCCCACTCACCGTTGAGGTTGGAGGTGAAGCAGAAGGCATCGTAGTGCTCGCTCTCCTTGTGCCTGTAGCCATAGTTGCGCACACCCACCGGCGTGTCCTTACGGCCGCATTCCTCCCGTGGGTGTGAGATGGGGTATTGCACGGAGCCGTCCTGCAGCCAGCCTGCATTGCACCAATCCATGCCTTCCAGCCAGGCCTGGTGCAGCTGGTCATGCGAGGCCAGGATGCCGTCCTGCTGCAGACACGCCTGCTGAGCCTCATGGAAGTTCAGGGTGTAGCGACCCAGGCGGGGGTGGTAGGGGAAAATGACGCCTGTGGGGTGTGAGTGGGGCTGGGATGTGTGGGTGTGATCCACCCTTCACCCCATAGCAAAGTGGGGGTCGCGTCGACGCGATGCCATACAGAGCATCCAGGCATGGGGCTGAGCCCCTGCAGCAGCAGGCGTGCGCTGACCATACAGCACGGCTGTGAGCTGACAAAGCTTTTCCCCTTGTCTCAGCATCCCCAGCTGTTCCAGCCCGTGCCACAGCTCAGCTCCGAGCCACGTGCGGCACCGATGCTGCCACGCGCCCCGGTCTCCCCTGGTGCTTTACGAGGCCGTGCTGCTATCTATCTCCAGCCTTTACGAGCTGCCAGAGCGTAAACCTGGAGCAACAATAAAAGCCAATAACAGATGCAATAAAACACAGCACATGCCGGGACAAACAAGCAGCCGTAAAGCTGAGCCCGAGGATGCAGCACCGGGACCGGTGTCACCCCGTGCAGCACACAACAGTCCCCACGTGTCCCCATCCCCATCAGATCCAGCACCGTGTTGCTACCTTCAAGATCCAGCTTGACCATGCCGGTGTCATCCTCCAGCTCGTTGGTGACCTCGCACTCGTAGCGCCCGTAATCCTGCAGGGTGACGTTGCGGATGATGAGCGAGGCGTCCCCAAAGCCGTCCTCCTGCAGCGCCGTGCGCCCTCGGTAGCTGCCAAACGCCCTCCGTGCCTTCCCCAGAGCCACAAAGACATCCACGAAGGCCATCGGCTCCGTCACTTTGGTCCATTTGAGGCGGATCTCGTCGGGGTCGTGGGCCGAGACGTCGTAGTGGTAGCGGCAAGGCAGGATGATGGTGCCGCCCCGGTGTGTCACCACCTTCCCAGGGGCTGTCTGCACCACCACGGCCCCGCTGTCTCCCTCTGTAAGGGACACTGAGCTCAGTGGGGTCTTGGTCCCCAAAGCTGCCCCATGGCAGAGTCAGATGGGATGGAGATGCGGTGGGGCAGAGCGCTCACTCGGCTCAGGGATGGGCAGGAGAAGTTTTTGGGGAGGATTCCTCATTTTGGGGAGCTTTGCAAACCACGGGACAGTTCTGTTGTGCTTCCATGAACGTTAAACCCCACTCCTTAAAGGCTACAGAGGAGCAGCTGGTCCCCCACCATGGGCCCCCCAGCACTCACCCAGGACATGGACAATCTTCTTCCTTCCCCTGGCGCTGGGTGGTGTCTCAGAGGAGAGGACCCCCACCACCAACAGCAGCGCAGCCCAGGGCCCATGGGGACACATCTGGGGGGAGAGCAGAACCATCAGCAGAACCCACCAACACCGCAGCACTGGGAAAGCATCACATCCGACCCCCCATCCCTACAAAGGCCGGGCCCCACCTACAAGACCCCCACATCCCCCCCACCACCACCTCCAGTCACTGTGTGCCCATCTCCTGTTCTGGCAGTGCTGTGGGGTGAGGGCTGAGTGCCCCGCAGGGACCCCCGGGCTGTGAGCAGTGCTGAACTCAGCTTCACCCGCTCAGTTACAGCCAGGATGAATATTTCATGGCACGCGCTGCGGGACGGATCTCGTGAGTTATTTATGGCACATCTGGAAACTGAACTGATGGCGCCAGAGTGGGCTGCAACGCGACCCCCCCCCCCAGCTGACCCGCATCCCTTTCCCTGGGCACAACCCCGCACTGCGTCCCCGTCCCCCCCCCGGGGGCTGTGATCCCCCCGTGCCCCATATCCCCGCTGCGGGGCCGAACCCCCCCCGGCCCGGCGCGCAGAGGTCGGGGTCGGTTCGTGGCTGAGGGGCGGGGGCAGACCCCAGTGAGGTGCAACCCTTCCCCCCCCCACCCCCGGGGAGGTCCCGGTGCGGTGCAGTGTTGCAGTGCGGGGCACTGCGGCGGGAGCTCCGGGGCTGCGGGATGCGGGGAGCAGCGCAGCGCAGGGGGAAACGGCCCGAACTCCCTCCAGCTCCGGCTCCACCGAACCGCCCCGCACGCGGTGCCGGTACCGGGACGTCCCGCACTTACCGTGGCTCCGCGCACCCGTGGCGGGTCGGGGGGTGGAGGGGGGGGAGACCGCAGGAGAGCTCCGGTGCCGCCGGTTCTGTCGGTGCGGTTCCGCACAGGGGGCGGCACCGGGAGCGCGGCCCGGCCCTGCCCGGTTCCCGGAGCTGCGCAGGGCCGCCAGCTGCCAAGGTCACCGGTACCGGCACCGGCACCCCCGGTACCGCCAGGCGGGCGGAGAAACGGCGGGGCGGCCCCTGGTGGTGGTGGTGGTGCGGGGGGGTGAAGATCGACAGGGAGAACCCCCCCTCCCCGGTCTGTCCCCCAAGAGCAGCACCTGGGGGAGGGGGAGGCACGGATGGGGACCCTCGGATCGGCCGGGACGTGAATGGGGCACCCGCGGGGTATCGTTACACTTGTGCACGCCCTTCCATGTCCGCACGGCTCTACACACGTGTGCACAGCCCCGCACACACGGATGCGCACCTCTCACCCCCGCGGTGCATCCCTGCTCCACGCAGAGTCCCCCCTTCCCCTCCGCATCCCCAGCACCAAGGGCAAGGCAAGGGCAGCAAGGGCTGGGGGGGGGGGAGAGGGAGGGTGACAAGGATGGGGATGGGGACAGCAGCTCTGGGGACACCGCACACACATCCGTGTTACAAAGCCGGACCCGAACTCCTTTATTTTGTAAACAGTTTCTTTTTTGTGGCATGCTCCATGCTGCTGCATCCCAACAGCCAGCACATGGGTGGGATGGGGGGTGGGGGGGGTCCATCACTCCCACCAGTGAGACCCCCCCCACCCCCACAAAGGCCACCTAACCACACACAGAGCCCACCAGGTCCCCCCCAGCGCACCCAGGACCATAGGGGGGCACCAGGGAGACCGGAGCATTGCAAAGGAACCCCTCCCCAGCAGCATCCCATTGGAGGAGGGGGCTGGCAGCTCACTGGTGCTTCTTGCCCCCCTTCAGGCTGCTGGAGGAGGTGGGCAGGAAGAACGTGGGGCTGTGCAGGCAGCGGAGGGCGAGGAGCTGCGGCCCCAGAGCATAAAGGACGTTGGTGATGAGGAAACTCCACCAGACATCTTCGGGGGTCTGATAGGGGAAGGGCGTGCGGGTGTGCAGTGAGGAGCCCAGATGGGAGAACTGAGCCTGGGGACAGAGGAAGGGATGTTACCGAGAGGTGCTGCTGGGCCCCACGTCCTACCTAGAGACCCACAGGCTCATTCCAGCCTATTTCTGGCAAAACTCATCCCTGGCTCCATTAAGATCCGACGAGGAATAATTAATTATCGGGCTGTGGAGGCAGCTTTGGGAGCTGCTCCAGATGCGGGGTGGGTGCCCACCTGCAACCCCCCCCCCCCCTCCAGTTCCTTGCCCTTACCTGTGCAATGGCCCCAGCAAACACCAGGCTCCAGTCAAGCAGCCAGGAGCAGCCCGGGCGCAGCAGAGCGTAGATGCAGAGGCAAAGGAAGGGGAGGACGTAGAACAGGTAGATGAGCATCTGTGAGCAGAGGGACAGAGCAGTCATCGTGTCCTGGGTGGCACAGGGTCCCCACTGCCTGCACTCACCTGCACTTTGGGGTAAGCAACGGGGTCACGCAGGTAGGGCTCGTGCTGGTAGATGTACTCAAAGCAGGAGTCAGCAGGGCAGTCCAACACCACCTGCATGGATCCAAGGGTGGCAAGGAGCCCACCTCAGTGCAAGGTCTGCACCCCTTCCCCCCGGCCCTGGCCCCCCAGCACTCACCAACCCCCTGAAGAAGGTGAAGGAAGCCATCAGAAGCAGAACCAACACCAGCACCAGGTCGTGGGGCCGTTGGTACAACCACCTGCGCTGCTCCTGTTCAATCTGGGGGGAGATAAGGGTTGGTGATGCCCCATGGTGCTGGGTTGTGCCCCATGGTGATGCCATATGGTTGATACCACCCAGCCCCTGCCCCATTGATGCCCACCTGCTCCGCTGTGAGGCACGGCACAGTCCTGGGCTGCTGGAAGAGCCGCGTGCCGGCCCAGATGGGGATGAGGATGTAGGGCAGGTTGAGGAGGAAGGCAGTGCTGATGTCGGAGCTGTATTTGCCTGAGGAGGAGAACGTGGGATGGGGACTGAGCATCGCCCAGCGCTCATCCCTGGGACAACACCATGAGGAGCAGTGGGTGTCGGTATCCCCCCCACAGCCCCCTACCTATCAAGTTCCCAAGCAGGAAGACGAGGATGCTCATCACCAGAGAGCCCAGCCAGAAGAGACCCAGGCTCCTATAGCTCTTCCTGCAGAGGCAATGAGGTCAGTGCCCAGCACATAGCCCACCCTCCCCTACATTCAGCCCCCCCTTGGCCCCTCTCACCTCTGGCTCATGGCTTTGATCATGGCGAGGTACAGCCCGTAGTGCACGATGCCATCCCAGTAACAGATCATGATGCCGTGTGCTGTGCGCAGGTATGGCTCACCCTGTATGGATGGGGAGCAACACAGGGTGGGGGGTGAGCACCTTTCCCATCCCCCCTCAAGGTTCCTGATGGGTCAGGTGCTGCTTGTGGCCACTCCAATGGTTGTGATGGGGTGGTACCTCTCTCACGTAGACCTCTGCAAAGCCTGAAATGAAGCCATCCTCCTCCAGGGAGATGATCAGATCGACGGCAGAGACAAAAGAGAACACCACGAACACTGCAGGAAGCAGCAGGGAGGGCTCAGTGTGTGTGACCCCAGTGCCCAATGGAGGGAATGGGGCTGCTTGGAGCCTCAGAACTCACCACAAAACAGGGGGTCCTGGAAGTAGCTCCCAGCACTGGCAAAGTAGATGAAGGCGAGCAGCACAGCAAGGAGCAGCACAGCTGCCAGCAGCAGTGGGTTACTGTGGGACAGGAGGGGGAGGTCAGGCAGGAGGGGGGACACCCTTGTCCTCCGTGTGCCTCGTTTGTCCCATCCAGTTTGCTGGTTGTAAAATGAAAATGCAATGAGGAGGCAAACAGTGCAAAGGAGGTGTAGGGAAATCCATCCTGAGCTCAGTGCTCCCCTCTCAGAGGGAACTGCATTAGCGGGGGTAGCCAAGGGTCTGCTCCGGTCAGTTCTGCTTCTAACGCTCTACAGCTGAACACGTTATGGCATTTTTGACTCCAGCCTTTAACCCCAGCACCAAAGGGACGGAACAGGGGAAGCGCCGCTCCTTGCACACAAAAGCATCGCCGTGTGCCAACAGCTCACCCTGTTGGAAACTCCCATCACAGCCCCAGAGACACCCCTGACTCGTCTGCTTTGTGCTGGGGAGGGGAGGACAGGGATGGGATGGGATGGGATGGGATGGGATGGGATGGGGAGGTTATGGGATGGGCATCACAGCGGCTCTGAGTGGGGCTGGGGTTGTCCTCACTCCCCCGTATCCAAAACTAACAGGTATTCATTAAAAACAATTAAATCAACACCAAAACAATCAGATGATTTAACTGTCAGCGCATCAGTGCATTATTAGTAGTGTATAATTAATTACTACATGACTAATTACTGCCATGGAGCGATTCGTTCACAATTCAAACACAAGAAGGGTGATGGAGCAGCGTGAGGGAGGGCTCCTGCGGTCACCATCGGGTGTCCCTCTGTGTGATGGGGCAGGGGGGGCATGCGGGGCTGCATCCCTACGGGGCAGCATTAGGGTCCGCTGCCGGGTAGGAGTGGCAAAGGGGGTGAGGATGGGGCCGGTGTGGGGCAGAGGAAACGACCCTGCCGGGATGACCCTGGGAGGGAGAGCAGGGAGGTGGGGGAGCGGGGTTCAATGCCGGAAGGGGGGGAGATATGGAGCTGAGCTGGAGGGGATGGGAGTTAGGAGGAGGAAGCACTGAGCGCCCCGATCCCAGCGGTGGGTGACCCCAACTCTGCGTTGTGCCACGAGCCCGAGCCGCCCCACATCCGGGGTGAGAAGCCACGGGGACGTTCTACGGGCTCGGCCGGGGCAGAGCAAACATCCAGAACCCGAAGTGCAGCCCTTCCATTGGCCCGGGCAGCACCGAACCCCCGCGGCAGCGACCCGGAGCCCAACACCGCCCCACAACCCGCAGCGTTGTCCCAACCCCGACGTCGTCCCGCACCGCCCGAGCTCCATCCCGGACCGAACTCACTCCTCCAACGCCGCAGCGCCGCTCAGGCCGAGAGCCACGGGGAGAGCGAGCAGAGGGGGGGCGAGAGCGCCCGGCCCGGAGCGGAGCTGCATCCCGGAGCACCGCCGCAGCCCCGACGGACTTCGGCCCCGGGTCGGACCCGGACAGCGCCCTTAAAGCGGCAGCGAGGAGAACGGAATGGGGAAAGAGGGGGGGGGGGTGTGCAGCAAAGAGGGGGCTCAGAGCCCCCCGGTACGGGGCTGGGATGTGAGAGCTGCAGTGTGTGTGGGGGGAACGTGGGGGCTTTGAGAATTGGGGGTGGTTTTGTGTTTATTGGGGTTTGTAGTTGTTGTTTTCCCTCTCCATTCTGGAAACTGGCATTGGTTTGTATTATATATGTGTATGTATTTTAGCCAACTCATTCTGGAGCTCTTAAGCACTTAACGGAGCCAGGAGGGCACGGCTCTTCACAGCACATAGGGGAGAGTGAAGAGCATGAAAGCCAACGTGGGTCTGCAATGAATGGGGCTGAGCAGAACGCTGCGCTCTGCACCCTGCTGTGAGCCGGGCAACACTGCGACCTGCCCATCTCAGCCCTCCTTCAGCAGCACTGAACCTCCACAGCGCTTAGCAGAGCAGCTTTCAACCTTTCCCCTCTCTCCCAACGACTTCACAAATGTGCCACTGTGTCAATCTTCTGCCCTTTTGCTTTGGAGTCTGGGGAGGGATGGAAGCTGCTCCGTACTTTGCCCCGGGTTGGGACGCAGAACACATCATTGCCTCGTCAGCATTGAGGGCTGCACGGCTCAACGTGGACCTCAACTCCGGGTATGGGGAGGGACAACACAGCCCAGCCCTGCAGGAAGCAGCACATGGGAGAAGGGAGGCAGGTGGGTACATAGAGAGATGGGAAGGGACAAGCACAGCATGCAGACAGCCCTGCTTTAGCCTCAAAGGGAGGGGGACCCGCTTTCCCAAGGCACCAAGCAAGCCCAGATGTCACACTGATGTCACACCGATGTCACACTGATGTCACACTGATGTCACACTGATGCCACACTGACCTTCCCTATTGGAGCACGATCCCTGCCACATTCCCTTTCTCTCCCCACCTCCCACACTCATTCCTTGTGCTGATGAGCTGCAGTGAGTGCATGGTCCCTATGGGCAACTCAGTGCAAAACACCCCCCCCCCCCCCGCTGCTCACATGGAATTCCTATTGACTTGATAGCTGTTTTTATTGAAAGCCAAACCCTGGGCTGGATGCCCTGAACAAAAGAGAATGGCACCCCAAATATTTGGATGGAAGAAATGCAAAACAAATAAACAAGGGGCCCAGAAGCAGCTCAGGCCATAAACAACAGGACTGCTCCGTGCAATGAGGCAGCCATTCAAAGTAAGGAACAAACGAGCTTTCATTTTATTTACAGAATGAACGAAGGAGGGAAGTTTCTCCTTATGACAACAAAACGCCCAATGGCATTTGAAAACCCGTGGTGGAAGGTTTGCTTCTTTGTCACCCATGGGCAGACACGCAGCTTGCAGGCAGCTCAGAAACTAGGGGTGAGTTTAGTATTCAAGGGCTGTTGGCTGAATGAAATCCCCCCCCCTTGTGCACCTCAGCCCTTGCAGTCACACTCCACATGTTGCTCCCAACCTCCTCTTGCAGAGGGCAGAGGTGAAATGAGTAGGCACCGGTTGTGCAACATCACTTGGAGGTCAGGCTGTACTTGTGGCTTCATGACAGTATAGGAACTCAGTTTGACAGGGAATAAAGACCAAGTAGGAGCCCCCAGAGTGGGGTCAGCCAGCCCCTGTTTATCTCTGCTATTAGAAAGGAGCAGCACGGGCTGCGGATCTGAATAAAACAAAGGATCTATCACTACATGAAAAACACACCCTTGGTCAGTAACACAACGCTGAGCTACAGCCAAAGGGAGCCCCCAAACTATTCCTCTCTGTATCCCTAGAGACACACATCTCCATCCTCACCCACTCTGAATACCAGGTCTCATTCCAGTGGCCATCATGATGCTGTGAGTGGGCCTGCAGCCTTTCTCCTGGCTGAGAAACGCCGTCGTGAGCTCAGGAAGTTGTCCATATCAGCAAAGAAGAGAAGGATAATGCGATTTCCTAACGTTTCACAGTAAAAATGACAATTGGTTTGAAAACACATCCCCCAAAATGAAGCATCCTCAGTAGTAAGGTCGCCGTGGATTGTTCTGCGGGGAATAAGAGAGGGGAATTAATCACAAGTGCTGCCTTTACAGAACAACGAGCATTTTGAGCTTCCTTGTGTGAAAAAGCCACCGAAACGTGACATTTCTGACAGTAAAACCTGAGGTTTCCCCATCACAAATCACAAAGGCAGCTCTCTAGATGCACTGACACGCTGGATGTAACAGGCAACTGCGAGCTTATGAGCCTTTCACAGCCAAGGAAACAATGATTCAAACCAAGCCATGGATTCACAGCCAACCCAGCTGCCTCCTTTGTGTGCAGTACCTCCACATAGCACAGAAAACTCAAGCCAGCCCCATCTCTCTTATGAGATATCTCAATGCATTTCTATGTGTGCATGTTCTGGTCCTGGGATGCCTTACCAAAGGGTTGGGTCGGAAGCGATAGGCGAGCATCATTCGTTTCCGGAATGCCTCGTATTCATCATCTTCCTTTGTTAGCTCTGCGGGGCGGTCAATGCCAAAGCCAGCACCATCCACAGCAGTAGTTCCCCTGTTCAGAAGGATGTAACAAAGCTGCTGAGCCAAGCTCACTACAAACACCCACACCAAGAAGGCAGCAGGTAGGACCGATCACGTCATCGCCTTGTTTCCATCGCCACGTTTCCATGTCGTCCTTTCAAACCATGTCTGCTATTGTTAGTTGGAAGTATTGTGGATGTATTTGCTCACCCTTTTAGAGCTGGAGCAGCAATACTGTGCTGCAGGCCTCCTTACCCAACAACGCTCAGACAAGCAGACCAACCTTGGCTAGCCAAAGCTGCTGGTTTGTGCCCTGCTGATAGAGGGAGGCAACTGCTCAGCATCCATCCCTCCAGAACAGTCCAGGAGCGACACCAGCTCATTTCTACCTCCGTTACCGCCTTCTCAGCAATGCTGAGATGGCAAACCCAAGCAAAGCACAACCCTGGTTCAACCCTGTGACAGACAGAAGCGTCTTCCTTCTGCTGTTTTAAAGCCTTGCTGTTCTGAACACAGCGATCTTTCATCACGGGCCTCCTCTGAACAAATAAGCACGCTGCCAGAGAGGAGATCTTCCTGCAATAAGCAAAGAAGTGCTTTGTAGAGACACTTGGTATTGCTCAGTAAACAAACTGTGACTGATAAAAGGATCTAATGCTAAAGAATAATTCAGAGCATTTCCTACCACCAATTCTGAAGCTCAGCATATGCCACCAGCAGATGATCCATCCAAAAAGATCCGTTCATCTATTTTTGGATGGAACTCTCCTGAAGCTTTATTATCTACAAAATGTGATGGAGTCAGTCAACTCCTGTGTCATAAAGAGCTGCACAATCACACACAGCGCTCACTGATGTGAACCTCAATGTTTCTCAGATGGGTGCACCAGGAGCATGTACTGTATGGATAGCCAGGAGTGCTTCAGATCCTCCTGAGGGTTTAAAGCAAGTCCTGGGAGAGAGGAGGTGCATACGTGGTGTTATCCCTGTGTTTATAGAGGGGGAAACTGAAAAGCAGGCAGCAGAGAAAAAGCACACTAGGCAAATTGAGATTGGAAACAAAACGCTCCTGGGCTCAGATCGTATCTTCTGCCTTAGACAGCAGTAACAAATCCAGACCTGGCAGGGAGAGAACCCCAAAGAAATCAGAAACAATTTTCCTCCTCTGCTGAGAGGATTCCATATTCTGTGCAAGTGATGAATTACAGCCACATTCATTGCAGCTGCTTCCAGTAGGCTAGAGCAGGAGCATCAATTATCAACCTAAGAGGAAAGGACTAAATCAATAGTAGAACTCTGCTTACTTGCTGACTGGGTTTTTAATCCCCTGTCCATCCGAGCCAAGCCCCTCGCCTTCCTTCCAGCCCATTTTCATTAGCATTTGATAACCTATGTTTTCCACAGTCAGTTTGAACTCTTTGTACTCGGAATAATCTGGTTCACGTCCTTCCTGCAGGAAGACAAAAGGTAGAGCTGGTTGGTTTGTATGTGCACAGACAGACCTACGTTTGTGGGTCAAAGGAGGGAAAAAATCAGCTTCAGCTACTGGAAGTCAGGACTGCTCTGGCAAACAGTTAATAACCAGCACAATCTCTTGGGACTCCATTTCTGCACAAACACAGAGAAGAAAACAGGTAAATGATAAAGCACTGCACAGTCACACAAGCCCTGTAACAACCTGCAAGGAGCAGGGAATGCTACTGTGAGATTAAGCTGAGACATATTCAGCTTCTGAATTTCAAGTTGCTCACTGAATCAAGTTTCAGATACGGCTTCTATATAAACCAGGATCTCCAGGGAACAGAGGAACCCATGCTGGTTGCAAGAAAACATTATCAAGGATGCCAGCATCAAGAAGTTCAACAGCTTAGGAAGAATCGACAGCTATGAAGTATTTTTTCATAAGCTTTTTGTGCGCTTTATGCTTTTACCTGCTGCAATTGTCTGGATAAAAACTTGAATTTTCCCTGTTTGGCATCAGCCACCACTTGTCTTAAATGGGAACTGCAGACAAACAGTGGGGAGCCTGAGAGGTCTGTCTCTAATTCCAGCTAACCCCCCAAATACCATCTGAACAGTTTGCTTTCTAGTTTACTACCACTGCAAAGAGCAAACACCTCCAGAAGGAGCATGGACTGCAGGGTGGTGAGGGCAGAAGTACTTCAAAGCTGCATGGTAGCAAACTGCTCTGACAAAGGGCTGAGATTCCACCCTCATTGCTGCAAATCTCTGCCTTTACCTTCAGAGCTTTGAATGTCTCCATGAATTTCTCCAGCTCGTCCGGTGGAAGGAAGTCTCCAATGAAATGCTTCCCTCTGCCCATCTGGGTCAGCTGCTCAGCCCACTCTGCCCAAGATACAGAAGTGAAAACAACAGTTATGCAGCATTCTTTGCCTTGGATTCTCAGAGGGTTTGTGAAGCATGACACCTCACAGGAACAAACTGCTATCACCTCCACCCAACAAGGAGGGAAACCACAGCACAGACCAGTGACAAGCAACCCTGTGACTGCCATGCTAAGAACACAACCTCTAACATCCCCCTCTGGAGGCCTCTGCACAACTGCAGGGCAAACAAGGTGCTTGCATGACAGCTCCCCACACACCTCGTGTCTTGTCCATCTCCATGCGTCGAAGCTGATGCTCCCACGTTCCCAGCTCACTGTCCACTTCTTCATCACTGTCGTAGCCATGCTGGTGCTGCTGAATTGCCTTTTCCCACATCATCTGCATTTCCTGCATGGCTTGCTTGTGCTTCATAATCATGTCATACATCTGCTGCATCTAGAAGAAGAGATGTGACAGTGCAATCAGTAACACAAAACAACACAGGCAGCACAGCCAGAGGGGCTGTGCAGCCCCCCACCCCAGCTGCCTCCCAGAATGTAGGTGATGACAACCACAGATCCCAAGGGGCAGCACAGCTGCTTGATCTGATGCACTCATTTCTCAGATCAAACAGGAGCAAGATGTGCTGGCTCCTCCGAGAGATGCATCTTGATTCCAGCACTGAAGACTGCTGCCATCCCCCCAAATCAACCCCATACAGTCTGAACATCACCCTCATGTTCCAGCAAAAGCAAATCCTGCTCTCACTCCACCACAGCTTGCACGCATGCCCTCACCCCCCCCACTGCTAAAGCAATACATAACCAGCTGCAGATGAGACACCACAGACCTTATAGATTTGGGGTTTTACTTTGGTAGCACAGCAATTGGCTGGCTTAGTTCGTATTCCCCAAAGCCCTCTAAGATCGTTCTGCTGACTGCAGCACCACATGACTCTCAGGCATTCAGCACAAATCCCAGAGATTTATGTGGAAAACTTTCTTTGCTATTTGTGACTTCCCCCCCCTCTGTTCTCCCACCTAACGCTGCCACGCTGCAGCAAGAGATGCAGGCACACAAATGAATAAGGAAAGCATTTCAGGGCATTACCTCCTGCTGCTCCTTCAGCTGTTTCTTCTGGGCTTCGGAGAGCTCCGTCACACCCACCAAACCAACTGGTTTCCCTTTTTCATAGCCAAGGCCTTTGAGGTCTTGAACTGAAAGAAGCACATGTAAAAGACTCTCATAAATCAGAGCCAACTGTTGAGGCAGTGAAGCCGAATCTCCAGGACCCCTCGTGAAACTTCGGACCCATTTCATGACTGCTGCATTCAGACACTGAACTGCAGAGCAGCCACTCAAAGGCAGAGACAGGCAAGCCAACAGCATGCAGTGGCTCTGCCAGCCCAGAGCCCAGATCATGTTAGCAGAGTGGGAACCAACATCTCACACCCCCAGAGGTCACTCTGTGTGGCAATTTCCTATGGCACGCTTGAAAACATCACTGCTCCTTTAATCTTAATTCCCCTCATAAGGCTTCTTTATGAACCCAAGCCACTGCAAGGAGTGATAATTATTCCTACTGCATCCCACGAAGATCTGAGCCTGTCACCATATTGCCCAGCCTGTGCACTCAGTGTCTGCTGCTTGCTACGTAAACAGCAACTTCATTCACAATGAAAAGCAAATGACCACGTTACAATGAAGACACGAGCATTGTGCTGCTTTGGAAGGTACCATTCCCCAAGGAATCTGAGCTCCTGCAGGCTGAAGAAGAGCATTGCTTGGGTTTCAAAGAGGAGACATTCTAAGCCTGACAGCCCCACCGATTCATCCTCCTTTTCCTGCTGCATCCCACTTGGAAGCTCCTCCTCTGGACTGACTCTCACTGTTGCATCAGGTAAGCTCTGGAATTAGATCCTAAGATTATGTAGGCAGGGAAGGCACTGATTGAAACACAACTCTGAGTTCAAAGCATACACGAAAGGAGTGGGGATGTCTCCATGTCACTGCTGCACCATGAGAAAGAGCACTAGGAACACTGCTGGGGCTGCAGAGAGAGATTTGCAGCAGAGACTGCCTTACAAACACGGTTTGCATCTCTCTAACAGAACCAACAGCTCCCTCCCCTCCCTCTACAGCACCTCAGAATTGAGATCCCAGCGCTTAAATATTTAAAGGATTAAAAGAAGCCTCCCAGCCACACTCCAGAGCACGTTGCATTTTCTTTTCAATGACTGCAAAACCCTCCATTCGAATGGACGTCCAGACTACAGTTAAATGGCGCTTCATTCATTATTCATCATCGATTAATTATGAAGCCCAATAATAATAGGATCATTGTTTGTGACACCAAACGTCTACACAGCATGCTAATCAGGCCCCAGGAGTTGGCTTCTGCCTTTCCCTTGTTCTCACCCAGGGCAACTGATCCGAGTCCTCTTATCTCCCTCCATTCCCACTTTGCTTTTGGCCAAGCGTGCCACGATTGGGAAGCAGCTTCTTCAACTCCAGCCTCCCAAGGAGAACATGAAACAGCACATCCATCCTGCCTCGCACAGCGAGAGCCTCTGCGCCAGCAATGGGAGTCAACGCTGCAGGAAGAGTTATGTAAAAGCACTGCAAGAGCTTTCCTGAGAGCAGGAAGCAATCGGCGGCGTTGCCCTGGGCCTGGCACTGGGATCAGCAATTCCAGCTCCCAAGAAATAAGAGCAAATAGAAAAATGAACCTGTCTGCTATTGACAAAGAGCCCGATTTCTGTCTCGGAGAGCATTGAGATTTGGAGACTGTTTTAATGAACATGATATGCCATTCCATGTTCAACTGGCTATAAATAAGAATCTGGCTCCAAATGTGATGTGAGACTGAGGCAACTCCAGCACCAGCCCTCGCCAAGGATTCACCTCCTGTCTCAGGGCATGGGAAAGCTTTCTCTGAATGCACTGAGGAAGACTCTGCCCTTCACAGAGGTCAGCAGCTCTCTGGCTTCGTTCTGAATTGCATAAACACTCAGGCTAAGAGCCAGGCATGGCTCCAAAGGCCCCACGAGCTGGTGGCTTGCCAGCATATATAACCACCTTAAAGGAGAAAGGTAAGACCGTAGCATCTTCTTTCGCATCCCAGAAAGCATATGCCACTGCTGCTTCCTGTGCTAAAGCTACATCTGGTTCGTCTGCCTGCTCTGTGGCACCTCGCAGGCTTCGTGCTGGGATGAAGCTGAAAGAGTCACTGCAGAAATTCAGCTCCGAGGGATATTACTGTAGTCCTGGCCTGAAGCATCTCAATACAGAAAAGTTGGTAGAAAAGCAAAGTTCCGCCCCAAAGTCTACATCTGAGGACAGAAAAACCCATTAGTGAGTGAGATCAGTCGACACATTTGCATCAAAACAGATAAGAAGATTTATAGGTGCCTTACACCAGGCTGGCATCAGGCAAACACAATGCAAAGGAGAAGCTGCTCTCAGCCTCACGTTCAGCAGGCTTGGGAAAAGGGCGTTTTTCCTTTGAATGGCATCAGCTTTGTCTACGGGGTTGATGGTGCAGTCTATCTGCAGCATTGGCAATAGACAACCTGAAGGTTCATCCCTTCCCCACAAGCCCAAAGAAGAGCTTGTTAGAACTGAACCGAAGGTCCTTTAAGAAGAGCAGAAGAAATCCCAGCACAGAAGTGCCTGAACTTTTGCTTTACAGCCTGAAGATGGTACTCAATTAAAACGAATCAGACCCAAATCGACCCAGCATTAGGTCTCACAATATTCTAACAGCAGCCTGCAGCATCCCATTAGCCCTCAGAGTTCACTAACAGCAATACCTCTGTCCTGTTCAGCTTCTCAGATGTATTAAACCCTGCAGCACCGACGCAGTTAAGTGCTCTGACATCAATACAGTAAAGAGGAACCTCGTTTCTGTCCAGAAGAGCTACTTTTTCTCCACTCTGCAATACTGATTTATTACTACGAGCTGACAGAAAAAAGGATCACAACAGCCCTCCACCACATTCAGAACAACTGCTAAGGATAAAGGTCTGAGACGCAGATATGGAGGGAGCAGAGCACCTTGTGCAACCTGCCTCGCACAGAACCACTTGCGTTTGGAATTCTCTCCACCTGTCAGCTGGAAGATGTTAATTCTAGGAAGAGATCAGTCCATCTCAAGCAGTAAATCCAAAAAACCCTTCCCCCTGCAGAGCATTAACAGCGCATTAATGGTTGATTTGGTATGCCTAGCAAATTGTTTGCTGTCCTTTTCTTCTACTTGACATCAAGCCCTGTAGAAAGTGAGCATGAACACAGCTGGCATGTCCCACTCTAATTAAGGGGAGGCTAAAGAGCCAGGGGAGATTTCAGCAGGAAGCGTGCTGCAATGAGCACACGGATACTCTTGCAGGCCCCCATTGCAGCAGGAGGTATTAAGATGGAATCTGATGCTTGTTTTGATAGCGTCTGCCCAGCTATCAGAGCTTCATCTAAGCTTCATTACCGTCTGCAAGGAGGAAAAAAGAAGATACTCTAGAGACACAGAATAAGACTTTAGTATCTGATTTCTGGCTTACTACAAGCAGCAATTCAAGGTCAAATGAATGAGCAATCCAGACTGGTAACTCGTCCTGCACGTATGACATGCATAGACAAGAATTCTGTACTGGACAGCAATCAGAAAAGCAGACTGCATAGGAACTCCTCTTCCTCTCTATTTGAAGGGCTGGATGAGGAGATTGAGTCCTTCCTTCCTGATCTCTGCAGAATCAATGTATAACAACACATACTGCCAGCCCAACATCTCACCCAGGCCTAACAATCAAAGCTATTAATGGCTGAGCAATCACATCTCCTATAACCCAGCCTAAGCAGAAGACCCGCTGATTTGATGGAGCAACGGATTCTACAGGCTGATGATGTGCTGAGAATCTCACCCTGCAGCTCAGGAAGTCAAACCTTATCCCGTTCCATCCATTTTGCTATTGCTCTGGGGGAAAGCTCCTGTTTAGACAGGTGCTTGTTACTCTTCCCATGACTCAAGCCTCACACCATTAATATTCTCTGTTTGCCAACACTGCCTTCCTATCCTGCACCTTCACTTGCTCCTTTTGCCATCCCTTCCCCACAACACGTTAACCGAACAAAGGATTCAAAAGGCATCACCTTAAACACCTGCACCTACCTGTTGTCCTTGAGTGACTCAGTTTCTGTCTGCATCTTTAAGTGCCTTCCTAATCACCTACCTGCACATGCACGGATGGGCCACAGGAGTTCAACCTCTGTGAGCTCACTGCAAGTGTCTGGGCTGGAAGAACTACCTCCCAGCACTCCAACGTGGCTGCAACCCCTGGTGAACTTGGCAGGTGAAGCAACAGAGGCATCAGCCTCAGCACTGGATGAGGGCTGTGACTCCTACTTGTAATCAAATGAAATGAAATGGGTATAAATTGGAACTGGGAGTTATACTTGTGCCCACCGGCACCTGGGGAACAGCTATTCCTATTTAGCCTTCTGATCAGCTAGAGTGAGATGGAAGTGCTGCCCAGGGGTTTTATCCTACCGTGGGGAATAAGCGCAGTTCAGCTTTGATATTTGTTTTCTGAAGACTCTTCCTGAAGTGAAATAGCCCTAAATAGCGTGGAGGCTGAGGCTCTAATGAGCTATAGCACAGCAGGGTTTTAGAGATAGCTGAAGAACGATAAGATCCAATCCCTGGTGTCAGCGAGATAAAGTGGTTTATCTGGGTTTCCACACAGGGAGAGCTAGCTGCTGGACCCAGCTGAAAGACACGGGGCTGGCCACCAAGGAGATTACAACAAGAGATAAAGACTTGCTGGGCTTTCTGTTTACGCAGCCAGCTGAGCTAAGGCAGAAAGCACTCCCGAGGAACAAACAGTTATGCAACCCAAACGACAGAGCCACTAACCTGACAGAGGGGAGGGAGAATCCAACTGCTGAACGAGCTGCGGGAGGGGCAGTTCAACCTTGTCTTCCTCTGGCCCCCACCTGCTCTTCCGCTTCTTTTTAGTAGTGCCTGCTGCAGCTGCAGTTGTTGTTGCAGCAGTAGTTGTAGCCGTTTGATTCGGTGGGGTTGAAGAGGATGATGGTGAAGGTGAGGGCAATGGTGGGGGTACAGGTAAAGGCAGGGGCAACGGTGTGGGGACGGGTAAGGGCACAGGCAAGGGTGAGGGAACGGGCAAGGGCACAGGTGAGGGCACAGGGATGGGTAAAGGTAAAGGCAAAGGTGTGGGTGCAGGTAATGGCAGAGACGATAAGCACAGGGGTGATGGAGATGCCTCGGGACTGGTCTTCCTTTTCAGACTGGGTTCTGCAGGCACAGGAGCACTTGCAGCACTGGTTTTGGCCTTACGGAACTCCTCCAGTTTCTGTCGGTAATACTTGTAGCCTTTGCTGTTTGGCTCATATAAAAACCTATGGGGAAAAAATAAATAAGTCTGTACCAGCCGTCATACCCGGGGGATGGATACAGCAGTTTGCACAGCTTTTCCCTTTCATACAGTGCTCTCACACAAGGAACCTCGCCACTCATCTTGCTGCTCTCCAGCACCACCCTGTGTGTGTGTATGTGTAAGGCAGGGTTCAAAGTGCTGCTTCAAGGTGAACTGCAAGTCTTTGGGACCAGGAAGCGTGCTTCCTTCCCATTCCTAGGGGAAACACAGCTATTGAGTGTCACATAAGCACACCGTGCTAAAAGGATCACACCACGTTGTGGGAATACAAAGACTTCCCCCAGAACACGCCTGGGAAAACTGCGAGGGCATCACAACGTGTTGGATTTCAGCTCACAGAAGAAAACACATTCACAGCTTTACCAGTAAGGATGCCAAACCACTGCCTAAAGAAACTGCTTCCAGCCCTCTATGCTTCGAGCTTGAATAGATATTAACAGTCTGCTTAATTATACCACGATTCCTCCTTCTGTTCCTTCATACTCAACAAGAAAACTGCTTTAGTTGTTACTCCTTCCAGAAATAGGCATCTCTGACCTTTTGGGTAAAATAAAACTCCTTAGTCTCTGTAGGAAGAACACAAACAATCCTCAGTCTAGCAGCTATGCAAAAAAAAGATTAATCAATACACTTTGTTTATTATAAACACTCTCTTTTTGGGCTCCCTCCAATTTAAATACTTCGTGCAGAAACTTTGCCTATTTCTAATGCCTCTGCAATCTTCCTGCTTCAGGGCGGGAGGGTTTAAAACCTGATCTAACGCCTCCCTGTGATAGTGCCTGCTCCTAAAAGATGATGTAGGAGACAACAGGCCTTCCCCATCTATTGCTGCACAACAGCCATGGGCAAACACGAGCAGATCTCTTGACACTCTTAAAATACACTGAATTAAATCTCATGTTCTTCCATTTGAATGATAAGGGTTGGGGATTGCTGCAGGAGTGAGCATAGGGCAGGATGGGACACCCATCTGATGGGATCCCAATAGAGGAGGTAAGGTTCAACTGGGACCACGGTGGTGTTTTCAAGTAAATAACAGAGCAGCTCAGCTATCAGCACATCTGTCGGATGCAATTCACAACACAAGGAGACGACCCCAAGAGGGCCAAGGAAGCAACAAATAAAAAGCCAAAATATCAGCAGCAAAACAAGGTCCTGCTGAACACAGCACTGCTCCCAGAGAACACACCACATTGTTCGTGAGAGCAGGAACACGAACCACATATGACACTAAAGGGAGATATTAAGCAGCTGTCAGTAAGCACCAAAGAGAACAATTCACATCCGATGCACTGAAAATGATATTCCAAAGGGGGATCTAATGGTGGTGGATTGCTACCTGAACGTTAAAGATGCTGCGTAAAGAGCAAGCCAGGAAATTAATTGGACAGCAACAGTATGAAGGGTGGATGGGGGCCCACAATAGGACTCAGTTATAGGGAAGAGCTTAAAGGTCAGGATTATACCACTGGATTGCAACAGAAAGCAGGTGGGAGGGGTGGAAGTCATCAATTCATTTTGGAGATAGCAAATCGATTCCTCTCTCTCTATGCCTTGAATTGTAAAGCTTCAGAACGTGAAGGAATCAGCGCTATATAGCTTATGACTTCAGATTGACGTCCACCATTATCCCCTTATAAAGAAAAGGCCCCACCTGACCCCCCAGCAGCAAGCTTCTCCCTTTACCTGAAAGCATGGTTCTCACGGTTGTTCTGCAAGGCAATAGCTTCCACCTCAGGACCCCCGTCTGCTATGAACCGGGCGAGTTTCTCAGCAAAGTTCTTTGTCTCTTCATCCTCTGGGGGTGAAACTTTAAGCAGGCTGTCAGTACTGGGCCCAACTCACACAAGCAACAGTCAAAGCCTATCTGTTCTAAGAACCCCAAGAGCAGAATAAGGGCAAAAGGTCGAGTTTAATTTTTAGGAACATTACAGGCAAACAGAGTTTACATCACAGAAACACGACATTGCATTACAGTTGTAACAACAGTTTCGTAAGCAGAGGAGCACTCATTCACACACCACCATCCTCTGTGCCAGCAGCTAGATGAGAGCAGATTAAGGGACAAGCCAGCTTTTGTGTTCAAAGGGGGGCACTCGTTTCTCTGTACAGCAGAGGAAGTCCTTCTTCCTCGTGTCAGGCATAATATCACCTCTCAGTACTCACAATTAACTCTCATTAAAGGTTTTGCCACTGAAGTCCAGAGGTGTCAATGGGAGGAAAAAGCAGCCAAGTAGGAACACACAATCCCACGTGTATGCAGTGTCACTGCACACCTGATGGCCACTTTGAGGGTTGTAGGACAGTGGAAATTCACCATGGAACAGTCCCAGCCCTCAGATGGAAGAGGCAACTACTGCAGCCTCAGTCCAAAGGCACAGAGGTCTCAGATCTTTAGTATTAGAAGCATATCTGATGTTCATAAGGAACCAGGCAAACAGGTTACTTAGCCATGACAGCCTTATATGAATTTACTACCTGCATAGTACCAGTGCCAGCATTCCAGTGTGCTGGCACAGGACCAGGAGGCAGAAGACATGATTATAAGCCATGGGTAAGTCATAACCTTTCCTTGCTTCAATACTGCACACCTGTAAAGTATGGATAATACCGTTTATAGCTTCCAGGCTGCAGTATCAGCTGGTTGATATTGGTAATGAGCTTCTTCAGCCCACATTCTGTTGAGCCACCATTTGTCTGGGCTGTTAACTCATCAGCATGACAGCTAAATTGCATTAATACTCCTTCCCACAGAAAGGGAATCTGACAGCAGGCCTGAAACAGAGGCTGGAAGGGAAGCGATGAATGCCCAGCCTGCAGACCACATCTCATCCATATCAATTTTGGTCTCCTAATGCAGTTAACCTTGTTCCACTGCCCACAGCATCTGTCTGTTGGCAGATCACCCACTTCTGCTGCTCTCCCACCTGAAATCAGTCCCTTATTTGCAAAGGTTTATGTCCCAAGCAGGAAATAAAGGCTTCAGGTAGGGAAACAGCAGCAGAAACGAAGATTACATTCAAATAAACCTTTCTCATTGATAACAAATCCAATAAGAACATGTGAGAATAAGCACTTTTTCCTCAATGCATTTTCAGGTCAGGTCATGGTCTTAATTACCTTTCTGAGAAGAGGATGCTTGAGAACTTTGATTCTCTTTCCTTATCTCTGCCACTTTCTTTCTGTAGTAAAGGAATTCTCTGCTGTTCTTATCATGTAAAAACCTAAAGTGGAGATGAAGGGGGGAAAAAAAAAAATGGCAAAAAATATGCATCAGCAACAGCTATAAAAAATAAAACCAACACCAATCCCCTAGAGATGTAAACAGCCTGAACTACAAAGAACAAGACAGATCAATTACTCAGAACGCACTTAAACCGTGGGTTACGATGCCTTTAGCATGTTTAAACACACACAGCTCTAATCCAAGGACCTGCACCCAAACGTTCTGTCTTACTTCACAAAGATAAGTAAATAACAGTCCATCCTTCTCACATACAGGGGAATCCTCTGTCAGCCACGCAGCACAGCAATGGCAGAGAAGACAGACTCAGCCCTAAGGTGCAACACAGCACTATATATATATATATATCTACACTATACCCCTAATTGATCTGTGTGCACAGCAGCACAGTATCACTTTCTGCCTCTGTTTTCCCCAAACAAAAACACTGACATGTAACAAAGCTCAAATCCACCCAACAACAATTAAACCAAACCCCCTCCTCCCCCATGAGAACTACACATACAAGGCTGATATTCTCCCTCCTACAACAACACAGCGCCCTGCTTTGGTAGATGAGTTTGACTTACGAAAAAGCTGGGTTATCCTTGTAGTCTTCCATAGCGACCTTCTCTAACTCTGGTCCCCCTTCAGCCACGAACCTAGCCAGCTTTTCCACCACTTGGCGGGTCTCCGCATCCTCTGGGGGTAAAACTTTAAGCAGGCTGTCAGTACTGGGGTTCAACTCACACACCAAACAGGTAACAGGCACATTACTTCTAAGAACCACGGCGACAGACAAAAGTAGAATGGGAACGGGAAAAAAAAGGATGAAATGGGGGATCCGGTCTTACACAGCTGTACAAATCACAACCCTTATGTCACAGTCAGCCCCCTTCCCTCCCCTGCTAGGAAGTTAATATTCTGAGTGCTAAGGAAGGCCTAAAAGTGCAATCTGAACTGTTTAGAGTACAACCTCAATTGGAATGT
The DNA here is from genome assembly GCF_039878825.1 of Excalfactoria chinensis. Classification (NCBI taxonomy): domain Eukaryota; kingdom Metazoa; phylum Chordata; class Aves; order Galliformes; family Phasianidae; genus Excalfactoria; species Excalfactoria chinensis. Next base: position 457,170 of record NC_092850.1, read on the forward strand.
GATTTGGTCCTGATGACTCCACTCCACATAAAACACATGGTGGGGAGGAATAGGATAACCACATTAGCAACTAAATGTTATAAATCCCAGCTCACAAAGCACTGTTCTGTACCAAGACAGCAGAGACCTCTTGTGCAGCTGGAGCATGTAGCTCTTCCCACTGCCATATACCCATGTTCCAGCCCTCACTTGGAGGGAATCCTATCAGGGATATGGGGAAGGCAAAGCCTCCAGAAAGCTGTATTTCCTTCTGTGCCAAACAAGGAACCGATTAACAGTGGCTGGAGGGCTGACACAGGACATAATTCAATGGAAACTAAACACACATTTGTCTAAACAACGATATTTTGGGTATGGTGCTGAACTCAGAGCACTGTGTCCAGGAGCAGAGGTGTGTTCACTCTGATCTAGACTAGTTTTGAACCCACATCTTTGGCATTAAGGGTCCATTGTCCTGTCTTCACCCTTTGCAGCCAGCAGCTACTTCTCACATTCCTGCAGTACATTTCATGCTTGTGTTCAGACCTGCCAGGATTAGGTTCTAATAAATCCCACAGCAACAGCTAGGCATGTTTCTGTAAACATAATGAAACGAATTGTGACACAAATCTTTAGTGTGACTTACTGGGCAACACCAATCTAATTTTATACTTGATTAGTACGTCTGTGTGAAATTCACATTATTAACCAAATCTGCCCTCTGACTCCTTAGCCTATTGCTGATTTAAGTGCTGCAATTTTCTCCTTTGGTTTCATACCCTTTTCAAGCAGTTAAGGTGTGTTTTTCTATTGAGGCTTGAGAGGCAGGAACTTGGAATTTACCTGATTGCACTTCTGTGACTTATAAGTAATTTTATTCATTTATACACGCAGTTTTTCCCCCCACTCCTCAATTGCTTGTTATGCTACCTCAGAGAAAACAACCTTTCTAGATGTTACACAGATCCAGACTAACTATGGTGAATGACCACCTCCCTCACTGAGTGGGAGGGTGCTCAACCCTCAGCTTTTCTCCACAGAAATCTGCACACAAAAGCTTCACTAACAACCCACAGCACAAGGGAAAAGCCCAATCAACCTTCTAGCACTCAACTCCTACCCGCTAACAAGCAAACCTGACCCACCAAATAAACAACGTAGCAGCACAAAGCGTCATTTACCTTTGATTTCCAACCACTGCTCATAATCTTCCTCCTCATCTTCATCTGGCGACTGAAACACACTGAGGCGGTTAACGACTGGGGTCTGTTTGGAATGGGAGTAGTTCTTCGCTTGCTGCAGCATGCTGCTCAGGACCTGACCAGGGCGCTTCCCAAACAGCATAGGTTTCTTCCCAACATTTGATGCAGAAGGGTTTGCCGAGTGATTAGTAGAACTTGGGGGAGGTGCTTAGAAAAGAATGAAGGGGGAGGGGGAAATAATTCCTGTGCATTCTTATTGTTTCAATAAGGTTATAAACAACAAACTCAGGCAGTAAAACATCTGCAATAGGCCGGCATTTTCAAAGTACATTAAAGACATTGTCTGGCAAAAAGCTTCATAACTAAGTGAAAATGATGGTGACTGCAACAAAGGGAGATCCAAGCTAAAAGAAGTAAAAGATGTTTGTCTTTACAGCACCTATAGATGGAAAGAAGTGCAAAATGCATCCTGAAGGAAGACTTCCATGCAAATCTAAAGGGGTCACCGTTGCTTTAGAACTTACTCTTACTGGTAACAGCTCATAACAGGGTTTCTAAAGTGAATATACAACGGAGGCAGCTCACACAAAGCCAGCACCATCATGAGAAGGAAGGCCTCCTGTTGCTCAGAGGTTGGACCTACCAGTACTTGACTTTTCCTTCTGCAGCTTGAGAAACTGCTGGAGGAAACTGCCATCGTTAACAAACTTGTTGGAAACAGAAGCTTCGTTTTCAGCCCCATCATCTCTAAACAGGAGAAAGAAAAGAAAGCAGGTGATGGTTAAGTGACAACTTTCCTAATCCCCTTATAAACATTTCTTTTGGATAGAAAACAAGACCAAACATTACTGATCCCTTGGCACCTAACTTGGAGAACGCAGCCTTTCAGAAGCACAAGAACGATTCCATTTGCTGCTTATAGCATCCGCGTGTGCTGTGCAGCCTATTAAAACAGGATTTCTCCTTGCACAGTTGTGCTGTTAGAGCTCCAGGCAAGCAGCAAGTGGTGGAGCTGCACTAACACTTGGGAATTAAGGATGTGTAAAAAGGAGTAATTGAGGAGAAAGAAAACAAGGTAACATAGAGTTGGAAATGTTAAGACTGAAGGTGGAGAGGTTTAGAGTGGATAGAAGGGAGAAGTTCTTTAAGAAAGGGGTGGTGAAGCAATGCACAGGGTGCACAGAGAGGCAGTGGATCCCCCTATGGCTAGAGACACCCAAGGTCAGGCTGGATAAGGCTCTGAGTGCTGATAGAGCTGTGGGCATCCACTGCAGCGGAGTGGGACCAGATGGTCTCAAAGGGTCCCTTCTAACCAAAACCATTGATGTATATCACGGCCAACTCTCTGCTAACAGCAATGTGTGACACCACCAGGCAGACCCGCACACACGGAGCCCACCGCCGCCATTCCCAACGCCTCATTAGCTCATTAACAGCTCCAACCCCTCAGCGTTGCCTCCAAGTGCCCGTCAGGCCCCTTCCCACAACCCACATCATTCCCAGCCCATCTCAGCACTCACTCTCCCAGCAGCGGCAGCTGTTGGAGGCTCAGCGCGCTCTGCCGGGCCTGCTGCTCCAAACGGGCCTCGATCTCTTTCTTTTTCTGCGCTATCAGCTCCTCCTGTTGCAGGATGTTCGCCGTTGTCTTGGCCGATTTCGACTGCGAGACCCCAAACCACCGACTGGCCTTCCCTGTAAAGGAGAGAAGGGAGGCGATGAGCGCCCGCTCCAACGGAGCCTCCCTGAGGAAGAGAGGCCGCGGGGCGCTGCATCCTCACAACGGGACCGAGGGGGAGGAGGAGGCCCCGGTAGCGCCGTACCCGGAGCATCCCGGTGCTGGTGCTGGTGGTGATGGTCCATTTTGGAACTGCCGTCCCACCATGCACCGCGCTGAGCCCGGGAGGAGCCGTGCGCAACAGCGCTGCCGCAAAGGCCTCTGGGAGTTGTAGTCCTTGAGGAGGCCTCGGGCTGACCGCTCGAGATTCAGAGCGCGTTCGGACTACAACTCCCACAAGCCCTCCCGCGGCGCCGTTTCCGCCCGCCGCGCCGACGTCATTTCCGCTCATCCCTCAGAGGACTGCAGATCCCGTCACCCCCCGCGCGCGCCGCTACCGCCCCCCCTCCGGCCCCGCCCCTTCCTCCCCCCCCCCCGCCCGTGTTGTCGCGGCGGCCCTGAGATGGCGGCGGTGGCGGCGGGCGCGGCGGGCGGAGCGGCCCCTCAGCAGCAGCCGCCTCCTCAGCAGCAGCCCCAGCCGGCAGCGGGAGGCGCCGCGGGCTCCGGGGAGGCCGGGGGCGGCGGAGGGGGCGCGGGAGGAGGAGGAGGAGGCGGCGCGGGGGGAGCTGGGCCCGGCCCGGGGTCGGGGTCGGGCGGCGGTGCGGCCGGAGGCGGGGGGGAGTCGTGGTACCTGGCGCTTCTAGGCCTGGCCGAGCACTTCCGTACCTCCAGCCCGCCCAAGGTTCGGCTTTGCGTGCACTGCCTGCAGGCCGTGCTGCCCCGCAAACCCCCGGCCCGCATGGAGGCCCGCACGCACCTCCAGCTCGGCTCCGTGCTCTACCACCACACCCGCAACGGGGAGCAGGCCCGGGGGCACCTGGAGAAGGCGGTGAGTGTGGGAGCTGAGGGGGGGACCGGGGGGGGGGTGGGCAGCAGTGCGGGGCGCTGAGCTGAGCTGAGCTGACCGCCGTGTTCTCTTGCAGTGGCTGATCTCGCAGCAGGTATCCTTTCCTGGCCGCCTGAAGTCGTCCCAGTGGAGGCCCGGCGTCCGTCTGAGTTCTTAACCTACCGCTGCGGCTGTGGGCCGCTTTCTTTAGCCGCGTTGTGTTACAGTAAGGGCGGGAGGGGGGTGCCGTGGTGTTGCCGCTTTGAGTATTTACTTAACTCAGATGGTGTCAGATCCCGCAGTTTGAGGACGTGAAGTTCGAGGCAGCCAGCCTGCTGTCCGAGCTGTACTGCCAGGAGGTGAGTGCTGCCCTATGGGCTCTGTGTGCTGCTGCTGGCTTTGCTCGCCGTTTGGGTTGCAGCTGTTATCAGTGGGGTTTTGCCGGGCCGTATCCTGGGCTGTATCGATAGAGAAGTGGCAGCGGGACAAGGGAGGGGTTTGTCCCCCTCTGCTCTGCCCTCGTGTGGCCCCACCTGGAATACGGCATCGGATTCAGTGCCCCCAGCCTCAGGAAAGCAGTGGACCTTTTGCAGCATGAGGGTGCTCAGAGGGCTGGGGTGCTTCTCCTGCAGAGACAGTGCTGGGAACATTGGAATAGCCGATGCCTTTGAGCAGACTTCGGTTATGGTTGGATGGTCTTGCATGTTAAAAGCTTACATGGGTTACTTTTCATGTTATAAACTTCCTGACCTGTGAGGCTTTGGTTGAGGATCAGCACCGAACTTGTCTTATTCAGAAGCTGCTGCTGCATCAATGCTCAGGGCCCGTCTCTCGTGTTGACTTGGGTTTGTGTTTCTGTTTCAGAACTCAGTGGACACAGCGAAGCCTCTCTTACGCAAGGCCATCCAGATCTCACAGCAGACTCCATACTGGCACTGTAGGCTGCTTTTCCAACTTGCAGTGAGTGATGTTCTCTTGCTAACTGGGAGTACCGTGTAACACCGTGGCTGTAAAAACAGCTGGAAAACGTCGGTGTTACGTGAGAAATCTTGGATCTTTATTTTTTTCCAGTCATCACTATCAGTGGAGAGAGAGATCTGAGGGATTTAATTGCTCTTTAGAGGTATTCTGTGAAAGAGAGCTGGCTGGCAAGCAGTTTTGTCTTTGAAGGCTGTCTTAATAGTCACCTGTACTTGTCTTTCCGCCCTTCCTGATGAGCTTAAACAAGCAGACCAACTTCCTTGCAAAGGAACTGCTGAGCTCCTTTGTATAGGTTGGGAAAGCTGAACTGTGCAGAGCCTTTCCTATCGATTAAAGGACAAATGTTTGCTTTGCAATGAGTTAATGCCTGAGTACTCACAAGAAGCTTAAATGTTTTTTCTCGGTGCCTCCCACTGAATAGGATCCTTTCTTGGAGCTTGACATTCTTTGCTGATTTCTTTTCTGTGTGGTATTTCCTTTCTGGCTTTTTTGCTTGACCACAAGGGTCCGTATGTCTCACTGCCTCAGTCCGTGTTCATCTGCAGTTGTGTGGCTCTTTACCTGAGCCTGGAAAACATCTGAAATCTGGGAGGCTGGAAGGAGGGAGGGGTGCTGTGCAGGCTGTGCCAGCCCTTCCTCATCACCTGAGTCGTGCCTTGCAGGCTTCTTCTTCTCCTCCTGCTGGGGAGCTCCCCTCATGTAACTGTCCGAGGTTGGTTCTGTCTGAATTGATCCCGTCTGCTCTGCACGTACTGTCAGTGAATTATAACAGCTTTGGAGTAGGAAACCTGGCTGAGAAGTTCCTTCTGAAACATTACAGGCTTTTTCTGGGGAATTCCAGGTGCTCCTGGATAATGAGTCCAGCGTGACACCAAGTAATTAATGTACCAGTTTAGCAGTTATCACATGTGAAACACAGAAGTAATTACATTAAAAACAAAAGGATTATCAGACTCATTAAGGAAGATTGACCTTTTTTGGCCTTATTTCATTTCAGCAACTACATACTCTTGAAAAAGATTTGGTATCAGCATGTGACCTTCTGGGAGTGGGAGCAGAGTATGCCCGAGTGGTGGGGTCTGAGTATACCAGGTGAGTTCCACACAGCTTTGGCTTTTTTCCTTCTCTCAATACTTTGCATTGTTCTTTTTATTTGGATGTGTTCTCCTATCTCTAAATTAGAGCTGTGGCCTCTGATTGCCACGTGGGTTTTACAGGTGAAACAATATTCCTGAGCGCTCTCTTAGATCTGAGAGTTTGTTGGGAGAGGTTTCTCTTGTTGTTTTTCATACTGAACTTTGTTTTATGAGCCTTGCTTTGACCTTAGCAGCTACTGCAGCTGGAATGGTTTGAGGTTGAGGCACGGAGCTGAGAGGTTGGGTCTGTGGTTCCTGGTGCTGGGATTGGATCTCTCCATCTACTTTTATGTGCTGGATAGAGATGTGCTTTATAAATGTGCTTTATCTGGGGGGTATTTGGTGTTTCCTTTAGATTATGACCTTATTTTCCTTTCATTTCAGAGCACTGTTTCTGCTAAGCAAGGGAATGGTGAGTTGGATGTACATCTAAATTTTTTAACTAGTGTGATAAAAGATAGAAGAGAATGTAACTTATCTGAACATCAGGTGCTTATTTTAAGGTATTAACTGTGCTCTGTATATTCTGTTCACGTGAGCACAGAATCAAATGGGTCCAGAATAAGCCTCAAGTCTGTAGGATTCTTGTGAATGGGTTCCTCTGCTTTCTGTTTTATGACAAAAATGTGGTTTCTAACTGTGAATTGTCTTTGGATCCCTTGGAATTAAGGATGAAAATACCGTTCCAAGGTTGCTGCTTTTGCAAACAGATGCCTTTGAGTCTAGTTTTAATTTGAAATAATGGATCAGTGTGACTTTGGTCTCTGAGCATCGGAACTGCCAAGCACAAAACTGGTTTGTGTTCTGAATTACAGCTCCTTCTGATGGAACGGAAGCTGCAGGAGGTGCACCCTCTCCTTACCCTGTGTGGGCAGATAGTTGAAAACTGGCAAGGAAATCCCATCCAGAAGGAGTCGTTGCGTGTGTTCTTCTTAGTCCTGCAGGTCACACATTACCTGGATGCTGGGCAGGTGCGTGTAGATTGTAACAGCTGGGTCTAGCTTAAGTTCATGAGCATGGGGATTATTGATTGCTTGGCAGGTTTACTAGCTAAGTAAGTGTCCAGGTGACTGGGATGCAGGGGCTGTGTCTGAAGTGCATCATCTCATGCAGGTGAAGAGTGTGAAGCCGTGTCTGAAGCAGCTTCAGCAGTGCATTCAGACCATATCCACGCTACACGATGATGAGATTCTGCCCAGCAACCCTGCGGATCTCTTTCACTGGCTGCCCAAGGAACACATGTGTGTGCTTGTCTACTTGGTGAGCAGCTCTTTTTTACTTACTGCATATTGCTCATTAATGAGGAATTGCTTAAAAGTGGTCTAAAACCAGCAGCGATTGATTCTGCAAACCACGTGCTGCTTTACATTGTGCTGACAGCTTAATTCTGACACAGCATCTGTGAGAAAATTGCTTTCAGTGACGTCAGTGTTTGAAAAGGCTGCGTGAGAAGTCTGGGAAGTGGAATAAAGCTTCATTAATATCGAGCCAGATAATTCTAGGGGAAGGTTTGATTCTATACTGGCTTATTTTAACCAACAGAAGAGCAATCTTGACTTCACGTTCCTGAAACTGATTTGCCCCACTTCTTGAATGTGATTTTTGTTCTTAATTGATGTAAAACTGTTGTGTGAACACTCAGACCTTTCCTCTGCCAAGGAAATGTTTTGTAATCTTTCCTGTGTCCTTTGGCAGGTGACAGTGATGCATTCCATGCAAGCAGGGTACCTGGAGAAGGCTCAGAAGTACACAGACAAAGCACTCATGCAGCTAGAGAAGCTAAAAAGTAAGTGTAAGGCTGAGAATCTGGCTGATGCTGCAAGATTCCATTACTTGTTGCAAAGAGCTCTTTGTGCTGAACCACCTGCACTAGGAAGATGGTTGGGTGCAGGAGGGTCTGTGTGCCCTGGATATTGGTATTGTCTTCACTTACCATATTCCCTTTGTTCCCTCTTCAGTGTTGGACTGCAGTCCTATCTTGTCATCTTTCCAAGTTATTTTGTTGGAACACATTATCATGTGTCGACTTGTCACAGGACACAAAGCTACAGCATTGCAGGAGGTAAACACAGGCTTCAACTATTTCTTTAGCTGGGGATACATGCAATAATAGCTTGTAAATCTGTGTTTCAAGGAGAATTCTTGGGCTCAGATGGGGGTTCCAGCAGTGCTAAGCTAACAGGTGCAGTCAGGCCTGATGGTGCTTGGGGATTAGCCACCACTTAGTTTCATTTACCAACACTGTGGGGTTGACAGGTACTGAGCAGTGGCAAGAAGTGGCCCCTTCTTCCTGGTCACAATTGGTCTGGTGTCTTTTCCTTCCATTCATGGCTGAGGGCAGCTCTTAACTCTTCCCCTTTCACTTCCTTGTAGCGTTCCTGTCCTTGTTCTTCTCTGTCTTTAAGGCTCTCTGGCTTTCTGTCCTTTCTTCAGGGGGGCAAAAAAGGATGGGGCAGTGTTCTCTAATGCAAGAGTAAACTGCACTTCTTTCTATTCTCCCAAGCATTTTTAATTCCTGTCCACCCCTTATTTATAGGATTCACTGCTGCATCATCTCAGCCTGTTGTCAGCCTTCACATGAATGTGTTTAGGGGAAAATCAGCTTAAAAGAGTAGCGCTGGGCTCTTGGTGCCCCTCACAGGCACATTATCTTTGGGAGAGTTTGATTCCAGCTTTTCTGTTGTGTGCCAGCACAAAGTCTGAGCGTTTCCGAACAGATCTGGTATTTGTTTGCAGGTGGTGCCACCCTATGGCAGAGCTGCAGCAAAGCAGATCATTCTAAACCAGTTCCTGTGTGTGTGTGTGAGTGTGGGAGGAGCGTGCACAGAGCAGCACGTCCCTCAGCCCGAGGCACAGCTGGCTCTGCCATCACTAAAGAGCAGCACTAGGTCCTGAAAGTGGTTACTGCAGCTTCCTGAGTGCTGTGTGTGGTGCAGTTAGGTGGATAGAGGGCATACATCATAACAGAGCAAAAGATCTAAGATAGATTGTTTTCTTTCCTAACAGATCTCACAAGTCTGCCAGCTCTGCCAGCAGTCTCCCAGGCTGTTTTCTAATCATGCTGCCCAGCTGCACACTCTGTTAGTAAGTGTCTGTGATGAGAGAGAAACCTGTGACTCTTCGAGGTCTGTATGTTGAACAGGCACCAGAAATGAGCTCACAGTGATGCAGACAGCAGAATTTCCTGCTGAGCAATGGAGTTGGCTTTGCTGTTTGCATGTCCTGCTGTGGGGTCTCGCAGCCAGCTCTTATAAAGTGTCCTGTGCCATGATAACTGGTGCACAGTGTAAATACACAGGATATGCACTGTGCATATTGCCTGTATGTTGTGAGGACAAATATAAATGGCATTGCTATTTGAAGGTTGTAAGAAATTAAGGGCCTGGATGTGGAACAACGTGCTGTTCCCTTACCAACATCATGTCTTCTACAGGGGCTTTACTGCATTTCTGTTAATTGCATGGACAATGCAGAAGCACAGTTTACTACAGCACTGAGGGTAAGATTTTTCTTCTCACAATATTCACCGTGGTGGCCGGGCTTGTGATTGTGTGGGGCACCAGGTAGATGAGGTTGGAAGTCTGAAGACTGTCTGTATTAGTTGCATTTGTTCAGCAGAGGAAAATCTGAACTGAGTTCAGGTCAGGACAATTTGTTTGTGGCTAAAAAACAGGCATTAAATCTGAATATTTTCTTACTTTTTGTATATTTAAAGATGGGGTTTAACTGACTTTGGGTTAGGCACTGAACTATTCTGACTATGCAGTTGGTGTGCTTTGTTTTATTGCAGCTCACTACACACCAGGAGCTGTGGGCATTCATTGTGACAAACTTGGCCAGTGTGTACATCAGGGAAGGCAACCGGCACCAGGAGGTGAGAGCTCATTGCATCCTGCCTTTCTTGTGTCGTTCATTCCTGGTTTGGACTAATGAATCTGAGTCAGTGTTTGGATCCGGAGCAGCTCACTTAAATGACTGCTAAAAGTTTTCTGAGGAAGCATTAACAGTTGATGGTAACTTTTATCAAGTTTAAAAGATCATCTTTTGTGTAAAACTCGATTCTAGGATCAGAATGTGCACTTTGTGTCAGACTCTTTGCTTTTTATACCATCAGCTGTATATATGGCAGAAGCACTGATTATCTTTTTCCCCTCCTCTCGCTTTACAGCTTTACAGCTTATTGGAAAGGATAAATCCAGACCACAATTTTCCTGTGAGGTGAGAGTTCCAGGAACTGTGCTGATGTTGCATTGATGATGGTAATGCTGGTTTTGTATCAGGCTTTATTCATAGAAGACAGAACAATCCTCTTCTTTTCAAGGTAGAAGCTCTGACTGTGTGTTAAACGTACTGTTTTGTGCAGAGGTTTGGTTATGGGACACAGCCTGTGCTGTTTGTCTCTGTGCAGTGCCTCAATGTCAATGTTCTGCTTTGTTTGTAGCTCCCACTGCCTTCGAGCTGCAGCTTTCTATATCCGAGGTCTGTTCTCCTTCTTTCAAGGAAGATACAACGAGGCAAAGTGAGTACAAAGCGCTGCACCTGGAAGGTGGGGAGAAGGAAAAACCAGATCAGGATTTAAACTCAACTTGAGAATTCAGAGGCTTTGCTTTCCAAGCTCCTGGGTTCCCTGTGGGTTTAGCCAACCTTCTGTTTCGCTTGAGGCAAAGACTGTTTTACATCTCTTTTGCTCTGAGTAACACTTGTGTGGTGTTCTGCAGTGGCCCATCTGAAAGTAAGGCTTTTCAAAGTGGGGGGGGAATGTGTTACAGTCCTTCTTGCTAAACGAAAAGTGAGGTTTGGGAATGAAGCTCTTTGTTTTGGGTCACCCACAGCACGCATTTATTCCGGGGTACAGGTATTTGCTGATGGGGTTCATTGGGTTCTTAATGACATTTCTTAAAAGCATCAGGGAAAGCAGATTTGGGTTGAAGGCTTCGTGTTGTGCTCTGTGTTGGCAGGCGGTTCTTGCGAGAGACGCTGAAAATGTCAAATGCAGAAGATCTGAATCGATTAACAGCGTGTTCCCTCGTGCTCCTGGGTCACATATTCTACGTGTTAGGGAATCACAGGGTAAGCCTTCATGCGTCTGCTGCTACCGTGTGTTTGACTATTGATTTGCCAGAGCAAATTGGGGCGCTTCCACAAGTTGTGTTGAGGAGTGCTTGTATGTCGGTGCCCCACTGAGAGCTGCCAGCTCATGGATATACACCACTCTTGCACACTGAGCAGCACTGTATAACAAAGTGTTTGAGTCCTGTTGTAGAAAGGAGTGTTTCTGTAATGCCTGAAATCACTCAGAGGAAAATAAAGAATAGAGTAAGGGATAAGTAACGTGCAGAGAGACTGTTTGGAGGCATCTGTGGGTGCAAGCTCTTCTGAATTCTCATCATATGCCAGAATGTGTGAAATACTTCTATTATCTTGCACAACGCAGACACCATAATTCCTAGGACACAGCAAAATCCCAGACAGCTTTAGATGATATGTTTGGATTATTGTCCCATTAAGCATTCCGGCTTGCTAGCTAGCAATTAAATTAGGCAAAATTTCTGTCTCAAATTCAGCATCTCTTCGATATATTACATATTTGCAAGGGGGAAAAAAAATAAAATATATCTTTGATGTTGATGTCTACTCTTCACCAGGAAAGTAATAATATGGTAGTGCCAGCCATGCAGCTTGCAAGCAAGATCCCGGATATGTCTGTGCAGCTGTGGTCTTCAGCTCTGCTGAGAGGTAAGCAAGGGAAATGAGCGGCATAAAAGCATTGCTGCTCAGCATGGGGGTGCTCATCATGTAGGCTGTGACTGCATGGGAAGGGCTCCAGGTCTCAGCCGTGCAGCATCCATGCTGTTGTTGCAGGGTTTTGCTTTGACTGCAGCTCTTGCTGTAGTAAACATTTTATTAAGCTTTGCTTCCGCGTGGGGGCTTTAATAAATACAAGAAACTCTTACATCCCTCATACATAAATATTGTTTAATTTGACTTACGTGGGCCCCAGGATGCTTTGTTCAAATATTGACTGGCTTCCTGGCAGACTGTCAACGTTAATGCTGCAATTGATTTGCTTTCACTAGAAAATAAAGCAGTAACTCTACCCCTTTTCCAAGAACTTACCCCACACTTTCAGTTTCTATTAAGCTGTCGTGTTTGCTATAAGCATGGTGCTGTAAACCAAGTGCTGGGCCAGGCTTATGTTCTGCTTTACTACTTCCTTTGCTATAAAACTGCTTCTAGGCAATTGAAATAACTTCTCTCATTGGTTTCCAAGCAGTGGTTGACATACAAAACATGCCAATAATGATGAATCTGCTGTAGATGAAAGGCTGTCCCTTGTTCAGCTGTTGCTGCTCCTGTCATGGAGGCACTGTTCCCATTCTGCTTTGGTTTTTCTAAGACCTTTCCCATGGAACTGATAGGTTCTCTTTTGAAGAAGAGGTGCTCCATTAGGATCCAGCACTTGTTCACCAACAGGAGCTGTGTGCCTCAGCCCTCACCTCTACACCGCTTATCCCTGTTAGCTGACATTGTGATGCTCACTGTGTTACCAGTCTGAAATCTTGCTGAGCAGACCTCACAGGAAACAAGACAGTAGGATCTGCATTGGGGATGGGCAAAGCAGCAGGCTGTGAGCGCCTTGGAAGCAAAAGGGAACAAGGAGGGAAAAGAAATGAAACGCTGTGAGGTGTGTGCTGCCAAAGCCTGGGGACAGACTGGTGAGCCCTCGTTCCCACTAGATGGTGCCAAAGCATAGAGAGAGTGAATGCATGCAGCACGGGATCTGCTGGGTAGGGAGGTGCTTTCCTCCTTGTCCAGTTAATATAGTGTTAATGATTGGAAACTAAAATAACATCAAATCCTGCAATGTATGCTGCTAGGCCTGTTGGAAGGAGGAAGGGCTCAGATTCTTCTTGTGCCTGTTCTGAGTGGGACAGCCTTGATATATTGGCAGTTTAAGTCATTCATTCATTACTACAGGGAAGAGTCATGTCAAATTAGATGAGAAGTACCAACAGTGGTTCTCGGTGAGCAAATGAAGCTCTTTGTCTTTCAGACCTGAACAAAGCCTGTGGAAATGCAATCGATGCACATGAGGCAGCACAGATGCATCAGAACTTCTCACAGCAGCTCCTCCAGGACCACATTGAAGCGTGCAGTCTTCCAGAACACAATTTAATCACGGTAAGCAATCTTCATCTTCTGGTTATGACAACGTGCTTTGGATTTCCTTTGATATCCCTCTGGTCTTTGTTTCCTATAGTGGTTTCATTGGCACTCCAAAACTTTCATTGAATGTCTTTTGTAGCCGGTAGCCACTTTGTTTTGGTCACAGCTGCTACTTTTGAGAGAAAATTAATGTATGCTCAGGTTTCACTTTAATGTTTAGATCCCCTTCTTCTGGGGAATGCTTTGAGTACTGCTGTATGGTTTCTATTGATATAATTATAGTGTCTGTGGGTTTTCACCTTATCTATAAATCTGAATTTCCAGTGATTGACGTTCAGTGTCTTCATAGCTGCTACCTTAAGGGGTTCATATTTTGGACTTCTCACTGTCAGAAATGCTTTTGACGTTGTTTATGTATAAAGTGCTCTCTTATGCTGGAATTCAGCAATGGTGAAAGATAATCCATTCATTTAGACAGAATTAACGTCCAAATGTGAATTTGGAATGTAAGGAAACCTGACGTCTTGTCCCAGCTATTCCCTTTATGGGAGGAATAAAAGGGCTGCCAGGAAGGAGCTGATGGTTTTGGCTGCAGAGGGATCCTCAGAGCCACGTGTGCCATGCAGGCCGTGTTGGTGATGCCCACAGCCTGTCCCCTTGAGCTCCATGCTCTGCTGACTTTGCTTGCCATTGCTGGCTTATGCGTAATCCATGCTAGATTAAAAATGTGGAGGTGGAAGAGGATTAAAAACTAGGAAATCTGCCTAGTTCAGGAGATTTTACTAAATTTGAGAGGAAAGCATAAAACGGGTGAGAAGCAGAGGCTTTATTCGCTCTGCAAACACTACAGCTGCGGTGTAGAATGGGCTCAAACAGAAGCATCTAAATGGAGGCCTGTCGTTCATGCAAGTCACAGCTTCCCCTGTTCCCATGTGTGTGATGCAGAGTCAAACCTGATGCTCAGCTTGTCATGAAATCACTCATCATCTGTGTGTGTGTGTGTGTGGGCAGCTCCTTCCTCTGGCCTTGCTGCTCTTCCTCCCCTTCCCAGGTTGTGGCTGGAGGATTTTCATGCTGTTTGTTATCTTGCAGTGGACAGATGGACCACCTCCCGTACAGTTCCAGGCACAGAACGGACCCACCACCAGCCTGGCCAGTCTCCTGTGAAACACAATCAGGACAGTGTGTTTAAATAAGAATCAAACAAAACAAACAAAAAAAAAGCCAAAAAAAAAAAGAAAGAAAGAAAGAAAGAAAAAGGAGAAAAACTCATTGCAAAATCTTTTCTTCAAAGAAAAGGCAGCAAATTCCTCTTCTAGCGAGGGCCGTGTAGGAAACTGCATTAAAGACAACATACATTTCATAGACTTGCAAAGTGAGAAGGGCATTTTGAGCTACTTTTACATAACGTGTGTGAATATACAGCTAGAGTGTATATACCTACTGGTTTTAATCTGTTTTCCTCTTACTGAGAAGTAAGGTTTAGTCCAAAGGACGCTCGTTGTTCCTTAAGCTTGATAGACTTGTCTTTTAATGTGTCGCAGAGAGTTGAGAGGACTTGCACAGTTTGGAATACCAGTTGTATTCCCTGAGTTACAATGCACGCCAGTTTGAACGTCTTCTGTGCCCTTCCACTCTTGGGAACAACGGGATTCAATCCTGACTGGTTGTAGGGTGCCCTAAAGTTCAACATTTAGCTTCTGAGGTGATGTTCTTCTCCTTGTGTGTGTGAGTCGCCTTGCAGTGCTGAGGGTGGTGGGATGTGGGTTGTCAGATCCTTTGGGGTGAGCAGAGTTGCAGATCCCACAGCCTGGGGCTGTCAGTGTGTGACAGTCAGTGGCACCGCTCTGTCCCCATGAAGGGTCTCCCTTCTGTGTCCCTGCACTGCTGGCTATGCAGAAGCAGATCTGCAGCTCTGTCCATCTCTGCTGTTTTGTAGTGATTTGTACCCGAGGAGGAAATTCCTTCTCATTTTGGCCCATTTAGCATCCCGCAGCCTCACCAAGGCAAGGCAGTGTCTGTGCCTTAACCATTTCTACCAACGATTGCAGTGAGGGTTCAGCTCAGCTCGGTGGTTAAAGCCAGTTTCCCACAGAAGCAAGAG
Source organism: Excalfactoria chinensis (assembly GCF_039878825.1). NCBI lineage: Eukaryota > Metazoa > Chordata > Aves > Galliformes > Phasianidae > Excalfactoria > Excalfactoria chinensis. The sequence goes on from NC_092850.1 coordinate 472,339, forward strand.
GGTTGCACTTAGCCAAAAAGTATTTCTGTGTTAGCCTCCCTGTTTTATCTCCCTTTTTTGAGCTCTTTGGTCTCCCCGTGCTTCTGCAGCCGTCCTGAAGCAGGATAAGCACGGCCCAAATTCCTTCTATAGGAAACAGTACAGAAGTTGTCAATGCCACGAAGCAATTCCAGGCTGCTGCAGGGTTCCAAGGGTCAAATAAAGGTGGTTTTTTTTCCCTCTCCTGATAGCTCTATTTATCTTCCAGTTGAAAAAGGGAAGGGGAAAGGAAAGCTGTTAGCTGAGTTCCTCTGGTAGGTGCTTTATTTGGAGAGAGGAGGGGAGTGTTGGACCCCTTGAGGAAGATTGAACCCTGTCTTTAATGAAAACCCTTCCCTCTGTCCAGCAACAGCAAACGAAGACATGTTTTGTAATTCAAACCCTTTGGTTTTAACCACTGAATGACATAAAAGGGACACATTCCCATCCCCTCAATGGGGTTTTATGCTCATCCTACTGGACGTGCAGGGGCAATACAGATCCTGTTTTCAGGCAGTTACTCCTGTAGAAGCCGCGTGTTCTTTAGGCCTTTTTATATCTCCAGTAGGGAAAACGTGCCCTCAGTATTGCTGTAAGGAGAGTATTATTGGGCTTGCAAGAAAACTCCAAGAGGAAGGAAAGCTGTGAGGTCCGTGAGCTTCAGGGATATACCAGACACAGGGAGGGTCTGTGCAGATGGAAGCTGCTGCTGCTCACCATGCTGGTGGTTGGGATGGAGCATTCCCTGCCTGCCATCCACCTGAAGCTCAGCTCCTGTGAGGTGTGAGGAATGGCTGCAGCTGTGCAAGTCAGCACTCACGTGCTTTCATGTTTCCCACAGTCTCAATGAGATGATACAGACTCTTTTGTTTTCACTCTGCCACCCAATCTGAGGCTGTTGCTTACCCGATACACGCCCATGGCAACTGCAATAAGTGGCTTTAAAAGTCAGCCAGGAAAGTGCTGCTTCCATAAGGCAATATTGAAAAAGAAATAACCCCGACTGTAGAGAGCTGTGGTTCAGGCTGAAGTCGAGAAGATTTTGCAGCAGGAAAAGTCCCTTGGTGCAACACAGGAGCTGCATCTCCTGCCCTCACCCTCCTCGAGGAGCTGCGTCGCTGAGGACTGCGTTGTGGGAGAGCATTTTGCAGCAGCAATTTCTGGCTCCTCATCACACGAACCAAACTGCTCACGGCTCAGATCCCTGCTGGTGTTCTCAGGAGGGAATGGAGGCCCGGATGGAGCGGCTGCCTGCTTATATCTGATATCAGCACACTCGGGTTCTCAGCAGAAGCACCCGCCTGCAATGCAGTGGCAGGAAGAAGGACGTGAGTGAGATCCAAGTGTGTGACACACCAGCTTCAACCCGTGCTTTGCTTCGTGCACAATGGAACTCAGGTGCAGTGGTTGAGCTGAGGTGCTGCCCCTCAGAGCTGCCCTCGGCCTTTTTTCCCCCCCATCACAACAGTATCAAAAGTCGTGTAAATTTGGAAATAGCTCGGTGATTTTCTATCTCTGAAACTCAACGTGTACATTTGTTACAATGTACAGTGCTTTTTAACTACGCTTGTATATTAAATTATTTAATAGTTTGGGTTTTTTTTTTTTGCTTTTCAGTATCTTTTTGTATGTAGCAGAGATTAAAACAAGGACCTCAAGACTGAAGTTCTTCCTAATTTTTTGGATGTGGATGTAAAAGCTGAACAGAAAACCAGAAGTTTACAGTCATTTGCTCAGCCTGACTCCATTTGAACAATGTATTTCTAACCTTTCTTGTCCCATCATTTAATTCTCTAGAGAAACAAACACGAAGTCTTTGATGAACTTCTAAAAAAAAAAATAATTAATAATAATAATTATTATTCTTCTAAAGATGTAATTTAGGAAACTTGTACAGTTTTATGTTTTCATTTGGTCTTTTTAAACGAGTAGCAAGAACTTTACAAACACCTAATCGCTGTTTTGTAGATAGTGTAAATCTTATATATGTATAGAGAATGCAGTCTGAAGAACAGTGTTTGCCATTTCCTACAGCATGGCTATGGGGAAGGCCCGTGTACGTGTGAAATCAAATTCACTTTGGGGATAGGGAACGTAAAAACAGAGAGAGAAAACTCCCGTGCCTTTCTCTGTTGTTGTCCCAACACGTGTCAAAGATGTACACTGCTAAACGAGCCGGGCCTTCAGCTGTGACGCCGCCTGCAGGCACACGAGGTGCAGCACAACATATTGCTTCACTGCTTTTTGAGTTTTATTCAGTTTCCACGTCTGCCAGGGAGTCAAACTAGGATAGAAAGGGGTTTGGTGGTGTCCCTCCCCTCTCCCCCCTCTGTGTTGTTGGTCTCCAGGCCATGCAGAGCGATCCCGATCCTTTGGGATGCAGTGGGGACTGATTGAGGGCGCTGGGAACACGGAGGGTGAAACAACATCAGTCTGTGCTCTTCTACTGTCTTGTCTTAGCAACTGTATTTCATTGTTTCCTGCAGTGAACCTTTCAATGTTACGTCAGGTTTGTACAACGTATTGTTAAGTGTCGGTAGTGCTCCATTAAGTAGGATGTGTACCTTCTGCCAGTGCTCCTTTCTGAAGCTGTACATACAGTAACTCCTGTAATGAGGTGGAAGCGGGGGGCAGTCGTTTGGTTTTATTTTGCCTTTTGTTTCCTCTCGTTTTCTACATTAGAAGAATTTTTAAATAAAGTTTAATTTTCTTCTAGCACTTGGTGGAAATACTGGTTTCCTTCAGTCCAAATGCAGGCATTTCCTGCCCACAGAGGACCCTTCCCATCACCCTGCCAGGACCTGGATTGCCTTGCAGCTCTATCTGGGCCGCTGCCCTGGAAGGAGAACCGGAATTACCTGATAGGGAACCTGACTGCTCACCTCTGCACGCTGCTGCAGGACCAGGGAAGGCTGATGTGGCCAGGAACTTGCAGGGACTGCTGGAAGCTGGCAGATGTCAGGGTTACAACAAGGCTTCAGTTGTGCACTCAGGAAGGACATCACGTTTGATCTTCACAAACAGGAGCTGGTTTAAGAGAAGAACATTTTTCTGCCTCTTTATCCCAGAGCCGGCAGAGCTCAGGGAGGTGTTTTCACATTCAGACCTGAAATGTAGAAGGAAGAAACATTGAAGCAACGACACGCTGTGCCATACAATCCCCTTCCAAAGCACCACCTGAGCTGCTCCAGCCCTTCACATCGCACCACAGCAGCTGAATAAGGTTTGTTCCAACCAGCTGCTGGCTTCGGGAAGGCTTTAACCCAAATGATGGCTTCGGGAAGGGATTCCAATGGGGATTTCTAGGATCGGCGATTTATGGCGAACATCGCCTTCAGCCTCACGAAAAGCAGACAGACGTTAATTGTAAACGTTGAATCCGGGCTGAAAACGAAAGGAAGCAGAGCGGGCCGCGATAACGGCGGCTCTCGGACCGCCCCTCCGGGCCTACACAGACGGCGGCCTAAGCCGGGCGGCCCTCACCTGCGGCGCCGAGGGGTTAAGGCCGGAGGCGGGGCGGAGGGCCCGGCGCTGCCTGCGCACCCCGACCTACATCGCGGGAGGAAGCGGGATGACTCACCGAGGCCTGCCGCCGGGGCAGGGCGGGGAGCCGGGGGCGGCCGGCCCTATCGCGGGCCCCAGGCGGCGCTGCGCGGGCGGATAAGGGCGGCGGCGCGGCTCCTCCCCGCGGGCAGCGCCTCACCTCAGCCGGCCTCAGGGGCGGCCGCGCCTCTAGGCCCGACCCCGCCTATTGGTCAGGATGCCCGTCAATCATAAAATCGTCCCTCCTCATTCCTCGAGGCTTAGCATTGGGGGGGTGGGCTGGACAAAGGCGGGGCTGTGGCTACGATTGGCTGGTGGGATTAGCCATCCCGGCTTCTGATTGGGGAGCGCAGCCGTCAGTCTTAGAAAAATAAATAAATAAATAAATAAACGCAACACTCCGCCTCCGGGTCGGAGGGGGCGGGGCGATTGGATGAGGGGGGCGGGGCGATGAAATGAAGGGGGCGGGGCGATGAGATGAAGGGGGGGCGGAGCTAAACCTCAAGTTTGTCCAAATCTGCCTAGCAACCGGAGTGGGCGGGAAAAGCGTCCCGAAGAGGTGACGGTTGGTGGCGCGCGCGCCACCCCGGGAGTCCCGCTCCGTCAAAAAAAAAAGGGGGGGGAGGAGGAATGAAGGGAAGGGGAAGGAGGGGGGAGAGGGCGGGAGGCAGCCCGGAGCGAGGCGGGCCCCTGCGCGCGCAGCCCCCTCCCCCGCCCGCCTCCTGTCAGTGGCCACCTGAGGGAGCCGCCTCCCCTCCCCCCACGGCCCCAGTCCGGCCCGGGCCCCGCTGAGGAGGAGAGGCGGCTCCGAGGGGGTGAGGAGAGTGAGTGACAGCGGCGGAACACAGCCGGGCTGAGGGGATGGGGAGAGAGGGAAGGGGGGGTCCCGATGGAGGAGGGGGGGGGGAAGCCCAGAGGGGTCTGAGGTAAACGGGGGGGTGAGGGGGGTAATGGGGCTGTGAGGGGGGTAATGGGGCTGTGAGGGGGTAATGGGGATGTAAGGGGGCAATGGGGATGTGAGGGGGGGAAGGGGAGGCCCTGAGAGCCGCGGGGATATGGGGAGGGGTGTGTGTGTGGGGGGTACAGCCACCCAACAGCCGGTACGATGAAGGGGGAGGGGGGGGGGTTGTATTAAAAAAAAGCGCAAAAAAAAAAAAGAGGAAAAAAAAGGAAGAATTAAAGGTAGAATTGTAAAGGGGGGGGGGGGTGCGGGGCCGCATCCCGGGAGCTGCCCGCGGGAACGGCCGCCCCGCGATGGGCGACGGCTGAAGGGGGGGGAGGGGAGGGCAGCGGGGGAGGGGCGGCGGTGCGGAGTGCCCCGGGGATGGGGGGGGTGGGGGGGGGGGGGGAAAGAAGCAACTTGGGGTTGGGGGGGGGGGGGAGTGGGAAGGGAACGCTGCGTTGGGGGAGGGGGGGTGTGGGTGTGGGGGGGGGGCAGATGGGCCGCAGCCGCCGCGGGACCTAAGATGGAGGTGTGTGTGGGGCCGCTGCCAGGGCCGCGCGGTGCCCCGCGGGGCGGTGCGATGCGATCCGGCTCTTTGCGTTCCCCCGCACGGTCCCTCCGTTTCTCTCCTCCTTTCCGCCGCTCCGTATCGCTCCGGTTTATGGGGGGGGCACGTTTTGAGTTCGTCCTGGGTCCAAATAAAGTTCTATCCTGTCTGTGCTCTGCTACCTTCCACCCCCACCCCCCTCCCCCCCTACCCCTTTGGTTGCTCCGAACGCGATTCCTCATTGATCCGCCGTCCTTCTCGTAACTTTTCCTCTCCTCTCCGCGATGGAAAGCCGGGCCGAGAACGGAGGAGAGCGTGCGTGAGCGGCGTGCGCTGTGCGGAGCTGGGAGGGCAACGCAGCGATGCGGGCTCTTAGCAGCGAGTTCCCGATGAGGGGCTGTAAGGCAAAGGAACGAACGCTCTGCTTTCTGCTTGAGCTGAATAGGACGCTGAAATGTAACCGCTGTAACGAGTCAGGAACCGGCGGGTGCTAATGTTTGTTTGAATGAGTTGAGCACAGAGCACGACTGGATGGGAGAGAAAAGAGTGTGAAGGACTTCAGCCCTCTCCAAGCAGAAAGTTTGCAGGGAGAAGATGGATTTCTCGCAGCAATCTGCCTTCGGATTGAGCTTACAGGCTGAGCTCGAATCACTCTATGGCATGGATGGCTTCTTTTCTTCAGGCTTTTCCAGGACTTGGATGGGTTCAGACAGCGAATGAACCTCATAGAGAACAGCCCGGCGATGTGACCACGCAGACGGAACCATCCCAAAGGTGCTGCTCTCTGCCTCCAGCCCACCTCAGTGCTGTGAGCGATGCCAGATTGTCTGCAAGCAGCGAGTTGGGGACCAGGAAAAGACAAAAAGCAGCTTGTGTAGTTTTTCTTCTTCACCCCCCTTTTTTTGAAACAAGCCGTTGTAACTTTCGAGAGCTCTTTGAAGAATGTGAAGTAGCTTTCATCCCAAGTTAATTGCCCGGTTCCCATCGTGACAGACTGAGTGCTTCAAGTGCACCAGAGGCAGAACTGCAGTGTCAACCTCCTTAGTGCAGCAAAAAGAAGAAAAAAGCCCTGGCTAGATTTAGCTGTGAGTGGATGGCTCTCATCTCAATGGAGTTCAGCTGTTTGGGCCAAAGGGAGTTTGATGCTTTTGGCTCTGAAACTCGCAGTGTGAAGTTGGGGGGGGGGGTTCATTGAGCCCAGAGAACTCGGTGCGTTGCTGTTTCCCAAAGTCAGGGGGAGGAGTAAAAGCAATAGTGATTTACTCTGTGTCTATGGAGGAGCACCTCTTTGAGAAGAGCTTCCCCCCCATCCAGCCTGCTGCTTGTGCCCTCTCTTTATGCAGGCCGTTGGGGTTCCATCATCTATTGTAGTATCCAGTTGCACAATTCTGGCCTGTGACCAAAAATACCAGTGGGTGTCACAGCCAAGGAATAACGAGGGGATGCACTAACGAGTATCTCTTTGCTGATCAGTTCCCTTTCCTGCAATGTGGATGCTTTTGGAAGCCTCACCGATGCTGTTTGTTGCCCCCTTGGTTTGAACAGCAGGTGAGACACCAACGTACCTGCAGTGTTTGCCTTTGGGTTGCCTGGCATTGCAAACTGGTCGCTTGGTGCTCATGGAGCAACCTGAGGTGGCTCATAAGAGGTAACCATCTCCTGGTGGAGGTGGGTTGGTGCTGGGTGATGGTGTTGATGCTCTGGGAGACCCAGAGACCATCTCTTGGTGTTGGCCGTGTGTTACAGTCCAGGCTGTGGCCTGGGTTCCTATATGCAGAGCAGTTCAGCTATCCTTCAAACAATTGATTTATATAACTGAAATAGCCGGGGAAGTGAGAAATTTCCTTCCTCTTAGGACACAATGCCAAGGATGTCAAATCTCTTGGGAGCCTGATGATAAGAATTGGGCTGTTCTTCTTTGCACTTAGTGACCAAGTGTGAGGTTATGCAGCGGAGCTCGGGGTGCTGTGGGCATTGAGCTCAGGGGCTGATGTGCAGCTGATGGGCTTTGCTGGTGGCCCCTCTCTCCTTGCTCTATAGGAGCACTTGGCTTTGCAGTCAATATCAGCCTGGAAGATGGTTTACCAACAGCTGTTGATACAGTTCAGTGTTCTTCTTCCCAAACTGATTCTCATGTGCTGAGGGGCTTTGTGTGCTCTCAGCAAGCGGCGGCTGCTTTATGAATACCTTTCCCTGGATAAATCAGACCAGTAATGACCGAACTCATCAATCCTATATTTAGAATGAATCTAATTGATGCGCCTTGCTTTTCAGCAGGAAAGCAGGTTACAAGACTGAGCTGGTACAGCTCTGTGGGGGAAGAGAATGCCCTCGTGGAGCCGGGGGGGACGAGGCTGGTGTTCTCTGTATGCTGATAATAAACATTACCAGAAGGAACAGCGGTGATAAATGCTTACAGTAAACATGGCGTAAGGCTCAGATAATCCTCCTGAAGACACAGAGGTCTGCAGCCAGCGTCCACTCAGCTTCATTTTGAGCAGCACAACCTTCCTGTGCCTTCTGACACCTCTGGTTTTCCATCAGTGTGAAGGGGCTGCGCTGGAACCTCATATATACACAACCCTACCAGCAAAGGCTGCGAGTGCTCAGCATTCCAATGGGTCAGCCCTGGCTGGGCAGTGTGTTCCGACCCAATTAGTGGGATGGATTAATAACATTCAACCCTTTGGAATCACGACGACCATCATTTCCAGGATGCTTTGGTTGGATCAACACAAATCCTGCTTAAAAAAAAAAAGAAATACTTCTCAGCTATTCCAGTTTGATGGATGGAGAACTCAGCCAAGCAGCTCAATGTGGCTGCCAGGATGGAATCGAGAGCATCTCTGGTGCAGATCCTGCAGTCAGCAATGCAGCTCCATGCAGGCACAGCCCCGGGAGAGGCTAAGTTGTAATCGTGGCATCTGCAGCCCTGTGCAGCTGTCGCTCTGCTCCTTATCTCCTGTGTGAGTTAACCATTTCAGCCACCAGCACCGTCCCCTCGAGGATGAAGGAGGAAAGCTGTTTCCCTAGGAAATGGGATAGCTGCAAACAGCGCTTGGAGGGTCTGGTTCAACTCCAGAACTAGTGCAAGCCATTCGTTTATTGAGGCCATGCTTAGATTTCCCCCATTATCTCTTAATTTAGAGGGTGGTAAAGACCAAACTGTGCTCCCCATGGGGTGCTGTGGGGGGAGGCCGGGGGGTTCCCATCCTGCTGGCTTTGGGTGTGATGGCAGCAGGCCTGGATGGGAAACATTCCTGTGAGCGTGGAGGCTGGCAGCATCAGCAGGAGGAGAGGCTGCAGTGTCCTTCCCCCATTCCTATAGCTGCGATGTAGGGTCCTGCTTCACAACAGCAGCCAGAACCCCACGGGAAGCCAAGCAATGCGGGAACACTGCCGAGTTTTCTGCAACTCGTTAATTCATCTGTTAATCGGGGTCAAGTTCTGATGAGCCACGTGACGGCGATCAGTAAACACGCGAGAGGTGCCTGTTTACAGCTGGCCCTCCGTGATGGCCCTGCAGGGCTGAGTCACTGCATGCCAACCCGTGCTGCGGCCGGGCTGCACCGCCTGGCAGCCCCACGTCCCCTGCCCGGCCTTTAATAGGAGCCATGCCGGGCAGACTTTGTTCTCTCCCATTTCTGAGCAAGATCGATAGTCCATGAAGCTCTTGTTGGATTGGAGCACAGCCTTTTGTAGATCCCCCTTCCACCCGGGAGGTGCTCGTTAGGTTCAGCTTAGCACCAAAGGCTCCATCTCCAGCCCAGCTCTCTTTGCGTACCTTCTGCTTTCCCATTCCCTGAACAACTCCCCAGTCTTTCTCTCAGTTGCAGAAAAGATGAATTTTCCTGTCTTTATGGGGCTGTCCCCTCACTGCTCACAGAGCTCTCTGTGTTGGGTGATGTGCTGCAGTCCTCCATCACCATGACACACCTGTGTGCCACCTGGTCGCATCCCTGAGCTGCTGCCCACAGCTGTGCAGGAACAGAGCTGCAGCAGAAAATAAGTCAGGGGAGTTTTCTTGGTCTCGAGTCTATGGAATTCCTTTCATTCTTAGCATAAGCCATCTTAAAATGGTGTTCTAGCTCTACTTAAGGTTTGATCCTTCTTTTTGCCTTTAACTGTTTAAGGACACAGTGGGTCGCTTACAACCTCCTAGCCACAAATAGACCTCTATGAGGTCCTGCTGCTGCCCTGTGGGACACGGAGCAGAGCTCAATGCACGCACTGTGACTGCGGGATCCAGCTGTGCTGTGCTGGCAGAGCTGTGCACCCAGCAATGCTGAGCCCCAGAACCTGCTCAGCCTGTTCTGCACACCACGTTCCCATGCACCCAGCATTGCTGCCTCGAAGGAGATGACCAACTCTAACCAACCTGCTGTGGGTTCCCCTTCTTGCTGTGCATCATCTCGAACCCTGTGAAGAGGTTTCATCTCCTCCTTCCATTCCTATTTAGCCCGGATTTGACACCTTGTTCTTTTTTGGATGCGTCCCGCTATCAAATTCTGCTCTTCTTACAGCAAAATCAGCTCTTTGGTGCAGCAAACATCTATGGAAGTGCTGCTGTTTGCTGACGTGACCGGCTCCTCCAATTCCAAACCACTGAATGGAGTATTTAATTCAGATTAAAATCCAATCAAGTTTATAATAGAACAATGCCTACTTTAATAGAAGAATGGTGATGCACAGCACCCATAGCATCCACTGGGTGAGTTCAGAGCCCCAAAAGGGGACCCCCATCCCAGAGCAGCACTGGGGCTGGGGCTGGATTGCATTGCAGTGCCAGGCTGCTCCATCCCACAGTGCTCTTTGGGTGCCATTCAGGTGCCCGCTTTGGTTCCTTTGGACCCACAGAGGGTCAGCTTTGCTGTTTATATCCTAAGCACATCCAGACTGACTCTGAGGACCTGACAGCTCCACCAATTACCTTTTGGAGGTTGAGATTCCCTCAGACTCGCAGCCCCGGATGCATCACTCCAAGCATAAAGCCGTGCCTTGGTTACTATGAGAGGAGCTCCCAACTGGTGGCCTTGGGGTTTCTCTTTGCTGACAGACCCACTCCATTCTCATTGCAGCAACCCCAGCTTGCGCCTTCATTAAGTAATTAGCACGCTGCTGCACCTCGCTCTGACTCCTTAATGAACAGCCCTTCCTGTGCTGCACCTGCACCATCCCAGCGGGAGGGCGGCCGTTTGTGTGGCATAGGGCAGGTTGGGGCTGGGGGCTGAGATGGTGTTGGCAGGGAGGGCACAGGCCTGGCAGAGGGTTTTTGGGTACCACCCTCCCTCCCCCTTCAGCAGGTTTAAGGTGCCATAAACATGCATCCAGAGCCCAAAGCTCCGTCCTTATAGAGCATGGAGCGCCCGCAGCGCTGCTGGAGCCGGGGACGGGATGATGGTGGTGTTGGGGGTTTGTGCGGTGGTGCTGCGGAAAGTCCCTCCGAGGGCTGCGAGTTTCCTATCAGCAGACGGACGGACGGGCGCCGCTCCCCGAGCCCCGGCTCGCCCCGTGCCTCCCTCCCGCTCCGGTGCCCCAGCAGAGCGGCACGAGCTGCCCCGCCGTTCTCCACCGCGAGCCCCGCCGCCTCCCATCCCCCGCTCGGTGCCGCCGAGCTCCGCTCCCGGCCCTTCCCCGTAGGCCGCGGGACCCCCCCGGCAGCGCCGAACAATGCGGCGGGGCCGCCTCCGCCGAGCCCCCCGCCGCTCCACGTGGCCCCCGCTCGGCCGCAGCGCGGCGCCCCCGACCCGCTCCGCAGCCAATCGCCGCCCGCCTGCCATGTGCCGCGACCCCTCCGGCCAATGGCGCCCCGGGTCACAGACCTGCTCCACCATTGCCCGGAAGCGGCGCGGGGCCGCGCGTTGCCGCCGCTCTTCCCGGCCCCGCCGCGCTCCGGGCCCCGCGGCGCGCATGCTCCGCAGAGTGACGCCGCGACTCCATGTGTGAGAAGCGCATTATTTGGCACGGGGGAGCCGCGGCCGACAGCCCCAAACGGGGCGAGCGCGGCGGAGACGCGGGGAGGAAAGAGGAGGAAAGGGCGGCGAGGAGCGAAGCGGGGGAGAGTCGGCGGGGAGCGGCGGGACGCGGCTGTAAGTGACCGAGAGAAAAGTTCTGCTCGGGCTCATTGTCTGCGGGCGGAGCGGCGGGGGCGGGCCGGGCCGGGCCGGGGGTGGCGCGGGGTCCCGCCGCGCTCAGCCCCCAACGCGGGGCTCCGCCGCCCCGGGGTCCGGCTTTGTTCGGCTGCTCGGGGGGGGCGGCGCGGCGGCTTCGCAAAGTTGGTGCGGGCTTTTTCGTCGTGCCCGTTTCCTCCTGCTCGGAGCTGGCGGCGCCCCGACCCCGCACGGGGCCCTCGTTGCGGTGGGGGTGGTGCGGCTGGTGCGGGGCGGCCGCCCCGGGCAGCCCCCGCCGTGGCACCGGGGCCGGCGGGCGGCCAGCAGGGCCGTGTCACAATAAGAGTCCCCGTCAACCTCCCCCCTCCTTCTCGCTCAAGGTGCGCCGGGGCCGCGTTGCCCGGAGGGGCGCTTCGCTGCCGCCTGCCGGGAACGTCGGAGCGCCGCGGGGTGCGGGCCGGGCGGGGGATCGGCCGGGAGCCGCTCCGGAGCCGGGCGGTGCGGGGACACCGACAGCGGAGCGACTCGGGGCGGCGGCACAGCCCGGTGAGCGCTGCGTGACTGCGAGCGGGAGATTCCCCGGCCCTGCTCCAGTGGGCACAGCCCGGAGCTGCGCAGTATCGAGCCGCCTTCCCGGTCTCACGGCCCCGAAGTTGGGATGTGCGCTCCTTGCTGCCCCGCGGCATCTGCTTGTGGCTTTATTTCGGGTGGCTGCGCGTTGGGTTTTGCTTTCGCTTGTCCCTTTCTGCCTGCCCCGCGCTGCTGCGAGGCCAGGCAGCGGTGCTCCCAGGGTGGGTCCCCAAGGACTGACCCTCGCCTCGGCCTCAACCCCGGCTCCTCCCGTGGGTGCTCGACTTCCCCGTTCCCTCCTCCGGCTGCAGCGGCAGCAGAGCTGCTCGCAGGGAGTGTTACACAGGAAGTGAAAACTGGAGAGGGCCCTTTGGGAATCGGTGACTGCTGGCAGGCAGGAGCTGGGAGTGCATCCCTTCCCTGCTCCCAAACTGCTGAGCAGCTCTCAAACCCCAGGAGAGCAGCACAAGGCAACGGGAACACTGCGGGTGTGTGGTTAGTGGAGTGGGAGAGGAGCAGGGATAGTGCAAGTAGGGAATAAGAGGGATGCACGGTGTGCTGAGTGTGTGTGTATGCTGGATGTGGGGTCTGGCTTGTGGGAAGGAGCTGCAGCTCCCACTGTGCTGATGTGACTGAAGTTCAGCACGGTGTGTGCAGCAGTCGGGCTGCAGTGCCTGGTGCATTGCTATCCATGGGTAGGCAGCGGGTTGATGCTCTTCTACCTTCAGTTTGGAAAGAGCCCGACTGTGTTACCTGTTGGTGTGAGAAGGGCTGAGGCCCATACCTGAAGGAAGGACACCTGGATCCCAATGGATGGAGGCAGCCCCAGACGTTCCCTCTGCTCACAGGTGGGGGTGTGGAGCTGTGTTACGTGGGGTTACACCGCCGGGTGGTGATGCAATGGAGCTGGCATTGCTGCAGTGTCAGTATGCTAATAGGGGAACTTAATATAGCTGCGCTGTGACTTTTTGTAGTAATTACAGGCTGGTAGGCATACAGGGAGCTATTCGGTTGGTGTAAACTCAGGTGGTGCTCGTGGGGCCACGGTTCCATTTGCGCTGCTTGTGCTGTGCTGGGGGGAGGATGGAGGAGAACACTGGGGGTAAATTGAAAGGCTGGTGTTTCTCAGCTGGCTGGGAGGTGTGTAGAAAATGAAGCTTAAACGTCCTTCAGGTGATGTAGGGTTACTTCAGCCAGACCTGCCGAGCTGTGGCCATGGTGCTAGGTGTGCTGAGTGCTCCTATGTGTGCACAGATCCCAGTCTTAGGGCATCGGAACCTCCTTCTTGGTGTCTATTGTGCACATGGGAGCTGCTCTCTCTCCCCCAGGCTGAAGTTGCTTTTAACAGCTGCTCCTCTCCTCTGTGCTCATCCTTCCCTCAGCTCCGAGTGAGGGGAGAGGTCAGACCTGTGCTCTTGTGCAGCCATGGAGGTTTCCCTGCTGGTGGGAGGTGCTGCCCAAGCAGCGCTTAGCAGAGGAAAGTTGGACAGAAGGCTGCAGTGTGTGCCTTCCCCTGTTGGACTGACACACATGTGCAGAGCTCCCTTACAACATCAGAGACAAAGAAGTGCTGCGGAAGTTTTTGCTTCTCAGAACAGCCAGTGCTACACAGAGCTCTGTGATGGGCAATCATTGACTTCCAGTCGTGTGGAGTTGTGTTGGATTGGGGATAGGAGGGGGAAGGAATGCAGGATTTAGGAGCTGGGCGATGCCAGGAGGCTCACAAACGTGTTCCTATTACAAGAGGTTATTCATTTTGGTGATGTTTTCTCCCCACTCAGCCAGAATGTCCCACGTGCATCAGTGCCTCTGCCCGTGTTCAGGTGGGGAAACCATGAGTGAGTTGTAGACACTTGTGCCCCATTCAGCATCACCTGGGGGCTGTGGCTGGGACGGGGTAGGAAGGAATCCTCCCTGACAGCTTTCCTATGTCTTAATTACAGGCTGTGTCTTGGTTCTGCTGGGGCTTCTGAGCCCGCAACCTGCTGTGCTGTTCGTGGTTCCTCCTTCAGAGCAGGCAGGGCTGGAGGGCAGCATTGTGACCCCTCACTTGATGGGGCAGGATCTTTAAATGATCAAGAGGGTTTTGAGAGAGGTAAAAAAACATGTGGTTTGGCCACTCGGGACAAAATGTATGGGACAAAAGCAAGTGTTGTGCATCCTTAGATTCCACGTGTTGATTCTTAAGCAGAAACATTGGAATATGCTGCTGTTTTGCCATGCTGAAATGAGCTGGGAAACAGCTTCAGCCTGGTGCAGCTGTAGCAGAGCCGTTCTGTTCCTTCTCAACTCAGCAGCCTCCCTGGGGTTGCATCTTGAGACTTGCACAGCTGAGGGCTGTGGGGAATGCTCTGCTTCTCACCTGTGCTTCTCTGGAGGGGGAGTTTAGCATTGCCTTGGATAGGGCCGTTCATATGAGGGGTGGGCTGGGCTGGGAGGCCTCCGGGTGCCTCTTAGAACACATCATTGTGACCAAGCATGATCATTTTGGATGGCTCTGTGCTGGGGGTGTGGGGCAGAACGCACTGCGTGGTTCTGGTGTGGAAGCACGCAGCCCTAAAGGGCAGTGGTGATCACAGCACACACCATTTGCCTTCCTGCTGCTGTGCTGCTGCTCCATTCCACCCTTCTTGGGGTGTCTGTTGGCTCAGTGCACTGCGTGGAGCTGTGCTGTGTTTGGAAGAGGTGTCATCTCCAGCCCCTTGGCAATCATGGGGTGACTGATGACTTGAACGCAGTCTCCCTGCCTGTTTGCAGTGTTCTTTGCTATGGAATGGAGGGGGTCAGTGTGCATGGAGTTCACCATCTGGTTCTGGTGTCCTGCACCCATTCCTGGGCACAATGGGGCAAAGTGGAGTCGATATGATCCATTGCTGAGCTGCAGAACCTGCTGCTATTCCTTGGTGCAGCTCTGAGCTGCCCAGAGCATAGCTGGGATGGAGCGCGAGCCCAAGGTGGGTCCCTGGTAAATGGGGAGAGCAACAAAGCCACTGTCTACATCCCAACAGTAGTGATTTCTTGCTCGGTTTGGTTTATGCTACAAACCTGGAAGACTTAACAGATGTTATAATTAGGCAGTAAATGGGATCTTTAGGTTTCATACTCGTGCTTATTTACCTATTGCTGCAGGAGGACTTCCTTGCTGCAGCCCGTCAGCCTTGCCTGGCCACTCATTTGCTGTCGCAGCCACGTGGTTGTGAGCTTTGAAATGCTCACAAGAATTGGAGGAAGTAAACTTGAAGGCATTCATGTTTAATGGGACCTCAGCAAATCCCATCTGCAGCAGCATTGGGTGCCCAGTTCTGCATCCCCCTGGTGCTGCTGTACGTACAGATGTGCTGAGCCCCAATTCAGGTTCATTCCCAGCATCGATCTGCTGTTTGCTGGTTGTACAACAATAAAACAACTTCTACCCCTGCTGCATGCTGCTGTGTGTGCACTCCAAGCTTTGTATGCTGCTGTGTTTTATATCTGAGGCTTATCAGATGCAGCCAGAAAGCCATCCTTTTGGTTGGCGGCCCATCGTAAGTAGTGGAGAGCTTCTGTGTTCCGAGTGCTTGAGAGCAGAACTTGTTGCTTTCATTGGTGTCTGTGGGAGGTGCCTGGGTTGTGCTGAGCAGTTCTGAGGGCAGCAGCTGTCATCTCTGGGCCAGGCATGTGCTGGGATGGAGCACACATCGGTCCTTAATGGATACATGGAGTGTCCTGTGGCTCTTAAATCCCAAAGCAGGTAAACTTGCATCTTTAGGCTGATGTTCTGAGCCCTGTGACAGCACGGTGAGGTCTGGGGGTGCCCTTCTGAATTACGGCTGCAGTCTTTATCCCATCTATTTGTATTAAATGTATTTGGAAGTGATTCTGCTGTCACTTCCTTGAGCAAAGCTGTCCGGAGAGGGATGGATTCATTTCAGTTTGTCGGACCAAAACCGGTTTAAATGCGGAGACAATGGCTTAATAATGGCCAGATCTGAAGTGGTAGAAGTGGTTTAGGGAACAAAGGCAGCTGGAGGGCTGCTTGGTCACTGGTGCCTGAGAACTAATGAAGGTTATGGAAGTAGCTAAAGATGATTCCTTTTAATATGGCATGCTATTGATCCCTTAGGAGACTGACAGACACAGGGGAGTATTTCCCTTGCAAAGTGCTCCTTGCAGCCATCACACCTCTGGCTGCTCTCTGCCCTCATGTTGAGGTGGAAGTCGCACCAAGGAGTTGCAATCACAGCACCCAGCTCTGATCTCGCGCATCTCCTGTTTGCTCTCTGCATGCATTGCTCTGCAGCACCCAGATGGTTTGCTGCTCATCGCAGCCCCTCGGTCCCATGGGCTCAATGACAGCTCCGCCTCCTGTGGCTGTGGGGTCGGGGTCTGAGCGTGCACCCCACAGCCCCATAGTGGGACATTGGACTGCAGGTGGGTGCTGCTGTGCACGGGGCTCCTGCTGTAATGACCAGGGTGGCTGTGCTGCTTCCCCTGTCAATAGGTGTGGCCGCTGGGCTCCTGCCAAGCTGCCATTTCGTTCCCTTATTTGGATTGCAGAGCAGTGTCATGCTCCACGCACACCCTCGGCTTGGCTTTTAAATAATACAGGCAGGGAAGCAAAGATTGCTGTGACAAAATTATTAGCTTATGGGTTATTAAAGCACTCCTACCACTGAGATGAAGAACGTGTCGTTAGTGGAGGACGGTACCCAGAGCTCCAATGGGGGAAGAAAGAAGGAAAAGAATCCTGCTGCAACACCTCCGGGAGTGATACTGAATGAAGCCAGGTGGGCACAAATGGAATTAGCCCAGAGAAGAGGAATGCTGTGCTGTGAAGCAGGGGATGGTGGCTGTGCTTTGGCCATTGCTGCTGTTCTGTCTGCTCCATCCTTGCGCTGAGTGAGCGAGGTGATGCCTTCAGGTTCCTTGATATTCTGCCAAACTATTCCACGCAGTGCATAGAGACACCCCCTCCTCTGCCACCAACGTGGCACATATCACAGCTGGAAGGCAGTGGTGGCTCGGATCAGACAGGGCTGGTTGGGGAGGGAGGGCAGAGCGTGGCACTGCAACGAGCACTGAGGTGTATCAGCCTGGGAATGAGAGAAATCAAAACACGTTTGTGTTTCAGTCTGAAAACATCAAGTTTTGGTTGCAAGAGATCGGATGATACCAGCGATGTCAGAAGGCTCGGCTTGGTGAGCTTGATACCTTGATATCAGAAGGCTGCCTGCTGTGGAGGAAGGACACGCTGCTTGTGGATCCCCACATGCACTGCTATGGGACACGGCGGCTGTTGGCATCTGTAAGGGAATGCTGGAAAATGAGTGTTCTCCAAAGGATGGATGTGCTGGAGCAGCTGCTGCCCATGGGGAGCATTCCCTCTGTGCCCATCTCCCAGCTCCACGTTGCTGCCCCAGTGCAGGCATTGATCCAAAGGGGTAATTAGGAGCACTGTTGGTGGCTGTGTGTTCATCTCTGTGCTGGAATTTGGGGGTGAGTGATTGAGGCTCTCAATTGGTAACAGATCTGGTTTGTAATCGGCCTGCTACTCAATAAACAAGTGCTGGTGGTGTGGGGTGGCACAGAGTGGAGGGGCAGAGCTCACTGCAGCCTTCCTGATCTATGGGCACGCAGGATTCAGGCAGCAATTCCCAGCTCTTTGATGGGGTACCAACTTCTCTCTTGCATTCCAGAGCCCTGGTGGAAGCACACCTGAGCACGAGGCAGAATCCAGCCCCTCGTGTGTGTCAATATTTAGATTGAAATGTGACTCCTTTTGGTGCTGAACCGCTTCGCTCAGCCTTCCAAAAAGCACAGGGTTTTCTTATCGCTTGTTTGAGGAGCCACACACGGGGCAGTGTGCACTGTGTACCCGTGTCACAGCTTCCATGCCTTCGTCTTAAAGAATCCAGAGCCTGTCTTTCATAATATGGGCTCTTCTGAACCTTGCTTGACGTGGTGATTCTTGCCCAAGGAGGCTGTGGATGCCCCATCCCTGCAGGCATTCAAGGCCAGGCTGGATGTGGCTCTGGGCAGCCTGGGCTGCTGGTTGGTGACCCTGCACACAGCAGGGGGTTGGAGCTGGATGAGCACTGTGGTCCTTTACAACCCAGGGCATTCTGTGATTCTCTTTAGTTTTACCAACCTGTTGCTGTTCCAGGTAGTGTTGGAGGATCAGTAATGTCACTAAAAGTGCAATGCCTTTGTTCTGATCTACAACTTATGTCGCTTAGTAGAGAAAAACCCTTACTAGGTGCCATTGTGGGCTCTCAGCAACCTGAGCTGAGCTCTGTCAGGGGAAGGGATGCTATCCCAGAGCTTGGGGACCACGGGCTGGCTTTCCCAGCATGGTGGTGCTGGTGGCACTGGGACGCGTGGCTGCACAGCTCTGGCTGCTGCCTTCTGCTGGGACTTGTCAAAGCTGGAGCTGCTCCGGCTGAGTTTCACTTCCCAGTGTTAACTGCTTAAGTGCCCACTTCCCACAAGAATCCTTGCACTGCTGCTTTACCAACAGCTCCTCCAAACATCTCAGCCCCTTTTCTTTTCCCCCTGAGTGTTGTAGGGATGCTGTGCTGGAGCTGCAGGCGCTCAGAGCTCCGGCACTGCAAGGCAGAGCTGCAGCATCCCATGGCAGGGAAGCAGTTAAATGGCTCCTCGTGTCCTCGTAAGATGAAAACTATTTTAGTCCCATGACAGGAGCACGATGGGAGTTTAATGCTACAGTTTGTTAAAAATGGAGGCAGGCAGGAGCCCCAGCAGCCCGGCTCAGCTCAGACTTCCCATATCCAGAGCACAATAGAAGGGGTGATTCCTTCTCGCTCCTCCAGAATCCTTTCTCCCCACCCCCCTTTTCTTAGCAATGTCCCACCTTACAGCTTGCTGCAGTGGTGCCACAGCTATTAATTAGCACAGGAGCTCGTTGCTTCTGATGGCTTTTGGGAGGCTTTGGTGCAGCCCAACCAGGTGTGGATGCACCACAGCATGGCTGCTGCTCACGGCACCGCTGGATCCTCACGAAGGCCCTGAAGTAGCTTTAGTGGTGGTTTTCAATGGGCTACTAATTACAAAAGCATCGGACTAATAGGATGAGCTATAATTAGCAAGACCTGCCCTCTAGATAGCTAATCAAGACCCAGAACACAGTTGCATATCCATTCATTAAGTTCCTCTATCTGCAGTTTGGTAGCAATTTGTTTAATCCATTGGCACCTCTTTGGATGCTCTGGACAGCACAGCAGGCACTGGGTCGGTGCTGTGGTCCTGGTGTTCACTCTGGACCATCAGCAGTGCCTGGTGGGCTCGTTGTCCATCAGGTGTGTGGCCACATGGCTTGGTCTGATGGTCTTTTCTTACTGGTTGGTGTGCCCAGGTTCACTCTTTGTTCCCCCCATAAAGTGGGAAGAGGAAGCTGGGGATGTCGTGCTGTGTGTGCGGGATCATAAAGGGGTTTTTGTGGAGCATGAGGTGGTGTGGGTCAGCAGAACCTGTTGTGGAGCAAGAAAAACCAGATAAACACTCGAACTTCATCCATCAGAATGGATGTTACACACTCACTTGTCCAGGAGGTGATTTCTCCCTACTTTCTCTGCATGATGTGAACTTAATGGAAGCGCCTGCAAGGCAGTGGATGTATTTGCAGGCGCCGCCAGGAGCAATATGGGGCTGAGCAGTGCTGGGTTCCCAGCAGAACCCCACTGGGATTTAGCCAGCATCCATCTGGGCACGAGGACACACTCAGGTATCCTTCACATGCAAAGACAAAATCACTTGATTGCTAAATGGGGCTGGGGTGTGAGTTTGTGTGTTGATGCGTTTGAACCCTGACTTCAGTTCCTTCCCAGCTCAAACCAGAGGGTTCAATCTCTGCCCTTCCCTTGGTTTTAGGGTTGCTGTCTCAGCAGTTGCGTGCCAGCTGAAGGTCATCCCTACGTGGACCAATGCTCACCTCCTTGTCTTCTCTTGCAGGACCTGCACTGCGGTCACTTTCAGCCACTCGGTGCAGACAGGACCCCCCCCCCGTGGGACCCATGAACCCCACTGACAGGTAGGACTGGGGAGGGGACGGCATTGGGGGGGGGTGGGTCTGTCATTGGCATTGTGTGGTTCTGCTGCCTCAGCTGGCTGTAGCAGAGCTCAGGTATTGAACTCTGCCTTAACCAAAAGTCACCTTTCACTTAAGATTTAACCAGCACTCCAAAATTTGTACCTCTCAGTGATGGGCAGACAGAGGAAAGTTTCGCTTCCTTTTAGCTGGGCATTCACAACAGCTGCAGAGTATTTTCGGTCTTGAACAAGAGGAGAGGCAATAGCAAGTGCACAGAAATTCCTCCCTTGAGACCCGTGTAGATCTCGATCGTTTGTGCAACCCCCAGAAGTGAAGTGGTGAATGGAGATGAGATTCCTGTGGCTGCCCTATAGCTCTGCAGTGCTGCATGTGGAGCTCTGCGTTGGAAAGCCCTTAGGAATGGCTGTCTCGTGCTGGTGCTGCTCACCTAGAGGAGCTGTTGGTGTCGCTGCTCATAGATGGTTCGTTTTGTGTCGTGGTCAGCTTCAGAGCTCAGCCTGGATTTGTGCAGGACAGAACCACCTTCACGGGAAGGGAAGGGCCAAGTGATGTCACACCAGCACCCTCTGTGTGACGTCAGCTGGTGGTGAAGGGGTGGGAAGTAACAGTGAGAGTCACTGCAGCGCTGTGCCACGCTTCGACGTGTTGACCACAGTTGTGGAAACTTCTTAATCTGCTCTCTGGATCAGTGAGTAATCAACCTCCGAGCGCCCGCCGTGCAGCTCTGAAGCTGCAGAGATGTGCACCCAAGTGCTGTCTCCTTTTGGTTCAGCTCATTGCCTGAACGCTGCCCTTCTGAGCCCCGGATCGGGGCTTGTATTTAACTGCTGTTCTGCTCTGAGGAATCTTGGTAACTTTATTTTTTCTTTTGGTAATACAAAGCCCAGACGTAGTCATTAGCAGACTTCCTGCCCAGTGGTTTCTAGACAAAAATAGATCCATAAAACTTGGGGGAGAATTCAGGTCAAGCAAATCCCTCGCGCGGTGGCTGTGGGCAGCACCCTCTGAGTGCACGCTGTGAACCCGAGCTGTGGCCTTAACACTGATGTAACTCTAAAGCTATTTATCAAAGAACGGGGTGAGTAAATGGAGCATAAGAGAGCTCCCAGCATTGCCCAGGTCTTCCTTTTGGTGCCGTCCTTTGCATCCGGTTTTGCTCATCCCTTCTATGGGTGTGTTAGTAGTTAATAGTGGCTGAACGTGGGGTGGATGTTGCGGTAGGTCTTATCTTTTTGAGTGAAAATGAATGCTGGGTGAACAGTTTTGAAGCATCAGCTCCTGTCTGTGAGGGCTGGTGGGGCTGGGGAGGTGAGGTCAGGCTGTGTGCTGCTCCCATTGGACACAGTGATGTGAGTCCCTGCTGTGGGGGTAGAGCAGCACAGGAGATGTGGCCATGCATTCAATACAAAGAAGCACGTCCTTTCTAAGATCACTTTGGCACTGAGTGCTTCTCGGTGGTCCTCACCCAATGCCAGCAGATCAGTTTGACCTCTCAGGCCATGGCCGTTCCACATCCATGTAGTTCTCTTTGCTATCGTCTGTGGCACGCAGAGCTTTGTTAGGAATTGTGACTGCTGTGGTGCACGGAGTGCTCTGAATCCCGTGCTTTAATCATTATTGTGAGTGAATGGAGCCAAGCTGTACCGTAAATAGTGATTTCTCTTAAGGTGCATTGACACAAAAGCAGAGCAAAGCAGAGCGGTGCCTCTTTGTGCTGTAGGACCTCTGCTCTCCTGCCTGGCCAAGAGCAGAGCTTTCTGCTCGTGGTGCTCGGAGCCTCGGCAGCTGTCTGCTAATGGCACACACACTGGGTCACATGTGGGCTAATGCCCTCCTGCTGTGGGCACAGCATTGTGCTGGAGGGCTGTGGGTGCTGAGCACTGCCACGTGGCTGCTGCTGCTGTCACAGGGCTGCATGGTGCTTCCCTGCCCCACAGCTTGGCTTTGCTGCAGCCCCGGGATGCTTTCCACCATAGATCCACTGCTGTGCTGCCATCCCCGCACCCAGCAGTGCTTCTCTCACCGTGCCTCATGCCCTGGCACAGAGGAAACTTCTGTAGTGAGCTGAGTGAGGCTGCTTATCTTCCCCTGCATGCTCCCGGCAAGGGGAAACGATCCCATTGATGCACAGCGGGGTCGAGGCCACCACGACTGGGAGTGCCTCCGGCCGGCGTCGGCACACAGCTCGGCAGCGTGGCAGCCGGCGAGGAAAGGGTTAAGGGCTGCCATTTTGTTATGTAACACCCTTAATGGACATATCGGTGAATGGCACCAAAATGGCAGGGCTTAACCCTTGGTGGGCTGGCAGCAAGGGCGCCCGCTGCCCCCCACCCCACTGCTTCGGGGTGCTGCCGTGGGGAGCGCAGCCTCAGGGTGGCAAAGGAGCCCAGGTGTGGGCAGGTGTTGGGGTTCTCACTTTGATCAGCTTGCTGTTTTTATCCTGTATTCATTCATTCTTTGCAAAAATAGATATATCTATCCTAATGAGCATCCAGATCTTCATTTGGATTCCTGAAATCTACTTTTTTTTTTGTTTTATTTTTGAGGTTTTTACAGCCAGGTTGTAAAGTCCTGCGTGTGCACGTGTAGGCATGCAGATCCCAGTACAGCTCCATGCAGTGATACACGATGGGATCACCACTTTACCAAGGAGATCTGGCTTCTGCCTTCATTCTTAGTGAGTGTACAGGGGAAAAAGGCAAACAAAAAAGCCACGCAACAACTATGGCCCACTAAGAAGCAGAGCTCAGCTGCAGCACGAAGCTCATGCTGAAGCATCTTTGGGCTCTGATCAGCTGCACTTAGAAAGTAGCTGGAGCCACCTCTGGCTGCTTCTCACCCAGGGCTGTTGGTTTGCATGTGCTTTCACCTTCCCTCTTCTGTAACTGTGCCCTTCTTTTTGTTCTTTTTCCCCTTTCACTTTTGATGCTGGGAAAGAGGGCTGCTGCTCTTTGCTTTTTGGCCACTGAAATGGTGAATGCTGCAGAGCTGGGCTGCTCAGTGCTGCTCCTTTTGTTGCTGCTGGGGCTCCAGCAAAGCCTCAGGTCCTCACTTCAACCCTGTCTGTTTTCCATCTCTCTATTATAAGAACCGAGTGCTGTCGGTGCCATGCTGGGGCTGCCTGGCTTGGTTTGGGCCACATGAACATCTAGTAAACCTGGCACAGAGTGATTAATTCCCCATATCTCAAACTGGACCTTCCTTTTCCCCATTCTGTAGCTTTTCCAGCTGCAGGCAATGCTTCTCATGGTGCTTCTCATGGTGCTTCCCAGGCCATGAGCTCAGCACAGGTTTGGGCTTTGGCTGCTGGCAGTGTGCTCAGAGGGCAGTAGAACAGCGCTGAGGGCTTTGGGGCAAAGCATTGTATGCTAAACTGCCTTTGAATTGATGGTAGGAGTTAATCTGTTACAGCAATAGCACTTAAAGCTGAGAATTGGTTGCTGAAGTCCTGAGCGCTCAGCTCCGAGCTGTGCTATTTGCTATAATAAAGAGCAGAACCTCCCATAAAAACTTGAAATTTACTGCATAATTTCTTACCTACCCTTCCTCCTGTGGAATGGAAGGTGGAGTTAACGCTGTCTGCCCCTCCTGCTGTTTGGTGCCTCTAAAAGCTGGAGGAGCAGAAATGTGTTGTCCTTCACAGGGTCTGGGTGTTGTGAGCTGCTGCTCTGTGCCCACCCAGCGGGATCATCTGGTACAGATGCAGTCCCAGCATATCCAGCAATCTTTTCCCTAACGATTGCTGTCCCATGTTGCTGCCTTCTCGTTGCCTCTGCAAAATGGAAAGGCACTTTGCTGCTGCGTGCTGGCCTGGGGAGCCCTACAGCAGGATGGGAAGGTGCATGTGCTGTATGCAGCCTGTGCTGTTGGCAGGGCTCACCCCAGGGGATGCTGATTGGGATCTGCCCCACTGTGCACAGCTGAGCTGCTGTGAACATGGGTGTATAACGTGGGGGGTTGTGGTTCATTACCTGTTTTTTCCATCCCCTGTAGGACTTTGATGGTGTGTTGTTTTCGAATATCACTGTGCATGCAGGTTTTAGACCTGTGGCATGCAGTAGAGATGGAGTCCCTCAGTACAGCTTCAAATTCCCCATCTCAGTCAAAACTGGGAGTAACAAAGGAATAGAAATGACAGCATCTTGTCTTCCCAAGGAGGTTTTGCACTGATAGAGCAGCCTTGTGATAACAGCAAACCCTGCTGTCCCTCAGCTGCCTGGTGGCCCTTGGATGCAGCTCTGGCTTCATGTCCATCTGCATTGAACGAACAGCAGTGAGATCTGCAATTCCTGCCTGGGTTGTTGGGGTGAGGAGCAGCTTTGCTGTCTGCATGGCTGGAGCTGGGTATGAGCTGCTGTGCTGCTGCTGGGTACTGAGCTCAGCCCAACACAGACAGACAGACACAGACACACTGACACCTTCCTGCCCGGCTCTGAGTCCAGCAGCACCGGGCTGAGCAGAAGTTCCTCATATAACAGCAAGCAGAGAAACATGCGGTCACCATACAGGGCTCAGAGCATCCAGACTGTGGTTTCAGAGTGCTTGGGTGACATTGGTTGATAATGGGGGGGGGTGAGGGGGTGGGTGAGCAGAGGTTAATTACGTTGCGTAATTATGTTAATCTCGCTGCTAAAAACATTGGGAAGACTTGGTCCAACTATTGTGCGTCGGCCTGGCTCTTGAAATCCAGTCTAAAAAGCAGAAAGGGAGGGGGGGGGGGGAACTGTGATGGGAGGGACTCTTAATTAATTAATTAGGAAGGGGAGGGAGGGCTCCCCCAGCTCTGTGCCAGCCCTGGGCGGGCGGAGGAAGAAGAGGAGGAGGAGGAGGAGGAGGAGCGGTGGGGATGCTGCGGGCGCTGGGGTTAGCCCTGCTGCGGGTCGCCCGCTGCCGGCTCAGACTGGTTTCTGGAAAGTGCTTTGTCTCGCAGGCTGCATCCTGGGAAGGGTCATGTGGAGCCCAGTGATGTCATGGGATCAAAGCCTGACTCAGCTCCGCGTCCGAGGGGTGTCCGCAGGTACCCGGTGCCGGTGCCATGCCCACGGATGTGAGCTCTGCGTGCTGCCCCCTGCCCGGCCCTCCTCTCCTCCCAGGAGGGTCCGTGGTTGTCCAGGAGCATGGAGGGGCTCCCTATGCAGGGTGTGGTGGTCCCGAAGCCCACAGCTGGGTTTGGGTCATGGGAGAGACATGGCAGAGCTCCCAGCCCGATCCTAATCTCCAGTTTTGTAATTACGCTTATTTGCATGTCAGGCAAATCCATACGTTCTTCTTCCTGCTTCTTGGGAGAGCTCCAAACTTGCTTGGTGGGGGAGTTTGCGTGTTCCCCGGTGCAGCCTCCTGCTGCTACTCTTACAGTTCCTGCTTGTAGTTGATACTCGGAGAGTTTTTGAGCTTCTTTTTCTTGTTTTTTGCCTTTGCTGTTTGTTTTTGCTTCAACGTCAAAAAGCAGCAGCGGGGCGACGATGCCGAGTGTTTAATAGCTGCAGTCTGAGATGTGTGTTGCAGATAGGACGGGGCAAACCTACGAGCAAAACTTTTATGGCTCTTTCAGAAGTTCTTCTTTCGCAGCCGTACTTTGCCCTGTTTTGAAATTAAGGTGTTTTGTCCAACTTAACTTTTCTTTGCTAAGATCTTAACTCGTTTGGTGTCTCCTCTCTTTCCCCCAGAGCCTCACAATGACAGAGGAAGCATGCAGGACACGAAGTCAGAAACGAGCCTTAGAACGCGAGGTGCCGCATAACGATGTGGACAGCAAGAAACTAAAGATGGAGAAAGGACTGTTAGGAACTGAACTAAGTGCTGAAGGAGACATGAAAATCAAAACGGATCCCGGAGCTGGAAAAGTGCAAGGACTGTTAAAAAGCGGAGAGGTGAAAGCAACCATTAAAGTGGAGGTTCAGACGGGAGACGAGCCCGTGGATATGAGTACTTCCAAAAGGTGAGTGGGGAGGGGGCTTTGTGTGGTGAGACGTGCTTGGCTGGCACTGGGAAGGAGCCCCTTGTGCCTTAAGGGGTAGCAGGAGCTGGAATCTAAAGGGCAAACTGCAGCTCTGACTCCTGCTGTGGCATCCAGTTGCTCCTATGCAACACTGGTGCTGTGTTTTCTGTGACGAGCAGCTGGGTAAAGAAGTGTTGTCCTGAAGAGAAGAACGTACAGGCTGTAAGGAGGATGCACTATGAGCTACTGCTTGAGATTCAGAGGATTGTATTAATTGAGCTCTGATAGAGGAAAATATAATAGGTGGTAATTGCCCTAATAGAGGAGTTTGAATTGCAGCTTGATTCCTTCTGGCAGAGCAGCGTGTGTGGATATAAGTCAGAGTTTCTTCTTATAGTGAATAGTGGATTCCAGCACTGGGAGGTGCAGTGAAATGCCAGCACCCTTCTGCAGCAGTTCCATGTAGCACAGCTTCTTGGTGCTCCCCTGAAAGGCCAACATCCCTTCCATGTCTGAACACTGACATCTCAAAGCACAGATTCAGAGCTGCTCCTTGCTTTGGCACGGGAGGTTCCCTTTGACCCAATGGCACACCAGTGAATCAGGTGTTCCTGATGGAGGGACATCACCTTACAGCCTGATTCCAAGCCTTCCACTGTATCCCAACCACATTCTGTCCATAGCAGGATAAAAGCCTGGTCACCACAAAGACCTTGCTTGCTTTATGCTGCAGTAAGATGCAGCGTGATGAGCAGGAAGTCAGGAACCTCGTTTATTCCCAGTCCCATTGGAGCAACTCTGTAAGGACCGGGGCTTGCGTGCGTGCAGAATGGGTTAAACAGTTCTCAATGGTAATGAATCTGCATCTGCTTGGTTGTGAGGTATTACGGCAGTGCAGATTTGAGATGTGAAACTGAAAACATGAGATTCTTATCAACTGCGAGGGAGTTATTGGGAGGAGGGGTGCTGCTGGGAAGGCCAACGTCTTTGATGTGTAATGGCAACTCACCTGTAAACTTCTCCTAACTTTTGATGCTTGAGAAGCAACAAAGACCACAGCAGCTCTATGCAGAAATCACTTGGTTTTGTGAAGCAAGACCTCCTCCATCAGCTTGCTTGAGGAAAGAGCTCTCTACAAACCTGCTGCAAAAAGGGCAGTGAATAACTCGAGTTGCTGGAGTCGATGTCTGCAAGGTGCTCCTGTCCCGCTCAGAAGTTCTTGGGGCAGCTGGTGGTTCCCATGTCATATGCAGTGTGTTGTTCTGATAGGAGCCAATCTCTTCCAGGCATCTTTTGGCATAATTGCTGGCTGCTAATTAATGCAAGTATGCACACTGTGTGATTTTTGTTGTGTTTTTTTTCCTACCTGAAAGCGAATAAGCTGGAGTCGGGTATCCTCACTCTCTGATTGCAGTACTTGCCCCCACATGCACGTGCTCTTTGTGAATCTGTTTTGTATATATGTGTGCCAGCGTTTGTGCTTTGTGTGCTGCAAAGGTGGGAGCAAGGAGCTGCACTCTGAGCTTCCCAGAGGAGCACCAACCCAGCTGGGATGGGGACATCTCTGCCATTCCAGGTGGCTGTGGGATATGGGTTGATTTCCATTCGTGTGCAAAGGGAGAAGAGGTTTCCTCCATACCAAAAGGCTCTTGCCGTAAGGAGACGTTCTGAAAGCGAGCCCACAAAGTTAATTATAATAAACGTAATTAAGAACTTTGTGGCGCTCTGGGTGAACTCTGAGTACTGCGTGTACGTTGGGATGTTGGCATGAAGTTCTTAACAGGAGCGCAGACGTGGCACAGGGTGCAGATGCCTCCCAGGGCCGCCTGAAGACGCTTTGATATGAGGGGGGGGGGAAGCTTGGATGAATCTGATCCCTCGCATATAGAAGAGCACAATCAGTGTTTGTGGGAAGGTGGATCTTAATTTCATAAGGATGTTTGTTAATTGAGGGACTGGCATCTCCACGCCTTTGATCTTCAGAGGCATTCAGCTTTCCTAAGACCCCTGTTTTCAAAGCTGATTTTGTGAGCAGATGAATAAAAGCTGTTGCTGGAAGTGACTGAGCTACTACCAGCTCCTGGGTTGGGTCAATTTGTGCGCAGTGATATATGAGGTTCTGGCTTTTAAACTTCCTTAATGCTTTTAGAACTGAAAACATAATATTTTCCTTGGAAAAGGTGGCCAGGCGGTAATCATGGTGCGGCTGACGTCAAGCTGATAGGATGGATGATCTTTCTGAAATCGTTTGGTTTTTCTGGTCAAGATTTGAAATACAGACCTGGCAACACCTCGGCTCTGAACTTAAAGTAGATTTTTTGCTTCAAATATATATATTTCTTTTATTTTTTTTTTTTTCCTTGAACCTTGAAGTTTGACTTTAAAAATAGGATCTGGTTGGAGCGCATGTTCTGATGCCAGAAGAAACAGAAGGAAGCCTGTAGTGGTGGAAGGCTTTGGGGAGGTCATGCCAGGCCAGAGTCAAGCCTGGCTCCTTTGCGTAGCATCCCTGTGCTGCAGGGCTGGCCCAGGAGGAAGGAGCTCCCCCCTCTCCATAAGGGCATGGACCATTGGCAGTGGGATGGTTCAGTAATGCGCTGTGTGAAGGGCTTTGCTTTGGAATGCACTGCTGTGCATCAGTGCAGGGGCTGGAGGAACAGTGTGTCAGACTGTTCAAGCTCTGCCCTCTTGCCTCTTTCCTGGCCCTTTCCTCCATTCATTGTTCTGTTCTTCCCTTCCCTTCATGCTCACCACTTTCCCACCCCACTTGCCCTGTGCTGAGCATCAGTTGTTCCCTCTGGGGCTGGCACCTTCTTGGTGCTGTTCTCATGCTCAGGTCAGGCTGCCGCTGCATCGCATTGTGCTTATCGTGCTCTGCATTCAGCCCCCCTGCTCTGTGCTGTGTGCACTCGTGTGTTTATAACCTGATTGTAGCATCTCTTGAGTTGGATGAAACAAACCAGAGGCACCTGCAAGTGATGGTCCAGCACACAGTAAGCTGTGATGGACACAGTCCTGTCCTCATCCACCAACAGCTGTGTTTGTTCCTTGTGATGTCTTATGCAGAGTCCTAGTTTTCCTTCCAGTTGAAACAGAAGTCTGGCTAAACCAACCAGCCCCCATTTGGCACTTTTGGGTTATATTCCACCCCAATTGCCTGCACCCTTCTGTTCTGTCCTGATGCGTATCCCATAGAAGTAGGAAATGCCCTGAGCTCTGGCCCTCTCCAAGTGGAATATGAGCTGGATTGGTTTAAGCCACAGCTTGTCTGCCTCAATGAAAACAGGGAGGAAGAGGAGGACGAGGGCTTTGGGCATCCCTGAACTTGGTGCATTCAATGCAGCATCTCAACTCTTTATTCCTTTTAGTTTACAGCCTTGCTGGTTATAATACGTGCGCTTGGAAGAGGGTGGGGGGGAAGGTTCTGCCTTGCTCTGGACCCCCAGAACAACCATCTTCTTCTCATGTTGAGTGGTACGACTTAAATCTAAGGGGAAGCATTTGGGGAGCTGTGTGTAAGCCGGCTTCGCCACCGTGCCCTGCGTGTTCCTGATGGGGTTTGGAGGCTGAGAGTTGGATTTTTTGGGTTCTGGGTTTGGGTTTTTTCATTCGTTCCTTTTGGTTTATAGCCCGGCTTTAAAAAATAAAATAAAATAAAGAAGTAGTTTCTTGTGGGATTTTAATGCTGCGTTTTAAATGCAGAGATGGTTTGATTAAAATTTAATTTATGTTCAGAGGAAGGGCAGGAAAGGAATGAAGTTTGCTTTGCTTCGGTTGCGCACCGTGGTTGCTTGATCCATCACAACCCCTTTAATTCATGTGGATGCATCTCCAGAAAAAAAAGAGTTCTCTTTTCCCCACTGCATTGCTTGTTCTTGCCTTGTTTGTCTTCCTTCCCTGCCAAATATTTTTGGATGGGAGTATACAAGAGATTGCTGAATGGACTGAGGCAAAACTGTTGCATATTTGCTCATGTAGATGAAGCTTTTGGTCTGAGCAATGGTTGCAATGCCTCCTCCAGTTACCTGCTGCTGGGCAGAGCGTGTTGGGTGAGCACTTTGCAGACTGAAGCTTTGCAGGGCCGTGCTGTGCAGCTGGGCTTTCCATGTTTCAGGTCAGTAGTTCCGTAACTTCAATGCTGTGCTCAGTGGATTCATCATCGATTTTACTTTATTTATTTTATAGGGGGGGGGGGGAGGGCTTTTAAAGGGTGTTTCAGAGCGTGGAGAAGATGCAGTCTGCAAAAGGCAGCTTGTATTTTGTGTCACATCGTTGTCTTTGGATTGCTAGGAACAAATGTAAAGGCGTTGTGGTTCTGGAGCTCTCCCATGAATGCAGTGAAGCTCAGTGAGCTGCTCCATGGCTGACATCCCCCCTGAAATGAACCTTAGCAAAGCCTATGGGCTCTGGGTGCCTGTGTTAAGTGTTAAGATCACAGCTTTGTTTCCCTTGATAACACATCATTGAGACTCCAGTCTCATGGATGGTGATTCTGGTCACAGTGTTGAGTCCATCTCAGGTATATCAGCTCCAACACGATACCTTCAATGGTCATTTTCTGCCCCATCTTGGAGGGCAGAGCTGTGAGGCTGCATTCAGCCACCTGGCTCTGTTCCTTCCCATCACCAACTCAGCATCCCCAAGGGAATGTGGCTTTTCTGCTTTGTTTTGTTGGGTTATTTTCTTCCGGAGTCGTCGCTGTGATCTGAACTGCTGGAGGATGCTCTCCTTCCAAAGAGCGTGATGCGTGCATCCTTCTGCTGGGGGCTTTATAAGAGGGAATGGGAAGAAACGGGACCCTTTTCCTTGGGGTATTTGGTGACCTGGGGCTCCACGCTCACTGTTTTACACAAGCTTTCTGCAAGGTCTCTGTTCAGCTGTGCTTTATTGCTGGGGGATGCTTAAATAGGGGCAGCAGCACTGCTTTCATCTTCCTGTATACAGCCCGGTTTGATTGAGACAGCAACGTTTATGAAAGCTGAAGGGGGGGGAATAATAGAATTATGTCTTTATTTAACTTGAAGGACATGCCTGATGGCTTCAGAGGATAAAGGTCACGGTACCGGGGCAGCCATCCCAAGTTATTAACCGCTGGTGGCAGCATTTGTTCTCAAAGTGCTGATATTCCCATTGTCTTTCCCATTTTCAAACATCTGCTTTCCATTTCTTGCTTTACACACAGGCTGACGGAAGAACAAGGGCGAACTCCTTCCTTCTTTTTAGCTCTTTTATGTAAAGAAAAGGGGTTGTTTTGCAGGGCTTTGCTCTGGGGTTGCCTAAACCCAGCAATGCTCATTGGTGCTTCTGGGATTATCACCCCTCTTTGGGATGGAGCTTCATATTCAAGGCATTGCCCCTCTCTGTGCAGATGGGATGTGGTTGGAGCTTTGCTTTGGATGTTGTGTTGCTGCTGGAGGTTCTTGTCTCCCATTACTTCTTCCCGAAGGTGCTGTGAGCAGATTGCTGCTGATGGAGATCTCTGTGGTTGTGTGCAGCAGTTCCAGGCCTGGCTGTGCTGCTCTCTATGGTGTTTCCTTCCCAAGGTATCCAGAAGCCCAACATACCAAAGAGCCCAGCAGCAGCACAGTGGCTCTCTATGGGATTTTTCCCTTTTATTTTGCCTGTTTAACCCCATTATCTTGACCAGCACCGTCTGTCCCTTGGCACATGGATGTGGTGCTGAGCCCCATGCTTTACCCACTCCATTTTATGTGCCACCACCTGGGTCTGACCTCACCTCACAAAATGAAGGCCGGGCTTCACCGGCTGGGACCGCCCGTTGCCATGGCTTTCACCATGCTGGTCACGTGATGCTGAGTCACATGACCTCGTGGTGGTGGTGCCCCACTAGACACATGACAGTGGCGGCGCCCTGAGGGGTTTAATGGGGTTCAGCCCCAATGTGGTTTGTAGGGCTGCTGCTGTAGGGTCTGTCTTTTAGTGTCAGAGCCCCAACCCCGAGCATCACAGCGCTGGTGGGAGAGGACCTGTGGGTGACAGCACCGCTCTGCTGCGTCACTGCAGACATTGCTGCCCCGTGGTGCTGCTCTGCTCTCCTCCCTGCAGGCTGGTTGTGCTCTGAGCCATGGAACCATGGAGTGCTGTGGTTTGGGAGGGACCCAGAGCACCACCCCATCCCTGCAGTGCATGTGGGTCAGCTTGAAGGCTGGAGCCGGCAGCAAGGTCCTATGGGGTCCAGAACCGGGTGCATTGGGGCACATACACTGACCCCTCAGATCCTCATGGTTACACCAACCTCAGTTTGTGGATGCCACAAGGGCCTGGATTCCCACCTGGAGCAGCTCAGGCTGGCAGAGGGCTGCAGCCACATCCCCACCTCCTGCCTGGACCCACAGATGGTGCTGCTCCATGGCACACACTGCCACCCACCACCAGGCCCTGTTCTGTTACAGCCCATCCGAGGGCACCAGCAACCAGTTCTGTGCCACCAGGTACAGGAACACACTGGAAACCTTTCACCTGTGTCTCTGCTGCTTTGGAAGCCCTCAGAGTTTCAATGAGTCGGGTTTACTGGCTCGCTGTGCCCTCTAGAGGACACTTCTCCCTTTGTAATCCATTCCCCAACGTGGAAATTGCATTTTGAAAGCTCTCCGTGCAGTGTTCTTGCCTGGCTTTGCAGTATCCCAAACATGGCTCTTAATCTGCTGTGGGTCTCCCAGTGGGGTCTGCAGGGCATGCAGCTCTTTAGTGATGTTGCTCAGTCTGAATATCCTTTGCATCTCTAAATAAGATAATAAGGGTTAATTATTGGATATATTTGATATATGTGGAGTAGCAGTAAAGTCTGGAAATCATTCTTTAATCTGAGGAGTAATTAGCTGATAGGAAGAGGCAGAAAGCTTACGTGCCACATCTCTTACCTGTGAGTAGCGCAAGCCACGCTTCAATATTTGCTTAGCCTTGCTTGCTACAAGCTCTCCAGGCATTTTTCCTAATGCACAACTCACCACAAATTCAGAAGGCTCACAGTGTAAACTTCGTTCTTCCTACTTCTGGTTTTGGGTTTCAAGGAAAACAAAACGCAGCCGTTGTGTGTACGTTCAGCTCTTCCTGCTGTCAGCCCTTTCGCAAGCGCCGTCACCGCTCCCCGTGCTGCTCTGCCCCCTGTGCTGTGCTCCTGTTAAACTTCCCTGCTCCCAGCACTGCAAACTGTGCTGTGAGATCCCAAACCCTGGCACCAAAGGGGATCTGTTCCTGCCATCCCTGGATGGTGACCCCCTGATGCATGGCTGGGTTCATTCCCAGCTGCTCGGGAAGCTGTGATGTGTGGTGAAGGAGCAGCTCTGCTGTCTGCACGTCACGTCCTCCCCGAGCCTTTTATTTGTTTTTTAATGCAGTTTGATGTTTCCTTCTCATGGAGCTGAGAGGTGTAGAAAGATGATGTCATAAGAAAGTGCTCCAATATAGGTAGGTGACTGTGTGTGAGTTGTTTCAGCTGTTTCCTTCAGGTTTGGGTAAGTAGCCTGAGTGGGGGAGGTCAGAATACGAAATCCCTTACATTAGGAAAGGAAAAAGAGAAGGGGAGTCAGGTTCTTCCTTGCAGCCCATTAAGGAGGCAGTAAGTTGAGAGATGTGGGAATAGTGTATCAGGAGGCTGTAAGTCACACCGTGCAGCACGCAGCAGTTGTTCACTCGTATTTATTAACTCATTCTCTGTTTCCCTTCTGATTTGCAGTGAAATAAAGAGAGAGAAGCGGGTCCCCTCCCCGGATGTCATCGTGCTGTCAGACAACGAACCTTCTAGCCCTAGAATGAATGGTTTAACAAAAATAGCATTAAAAGAGACCAACACGGAGGCACTCATGGTGAGTCTTGCTTGTTCTGACACAGTTCAGCCCGGGCTGTCCTCTGTTCCTGCAGAGCTACCTGCAGCCTGGGGTCAGGGGATCCCTGACTCCATGAGGGTTGGTTTGTGGTGGGGGTCCAACAGCTGTTAGAGGCCGACGTGTGCTTTATTATTACATTCCAGGCTCTCATCTCCTTAATTTTTATGTGCTTCTTAAGAGCAGCTTTTTCAGGCTTGACTTTTTAGCCAGGTTTGTATTGGTGGGCATAGTATCCTGTACTCGGCGTTGCTGCTTGGCTCTTGAATTGCCTTTTTGTTTTTCAGTTTCATTCATGGAAATGACCAAAGCTTTTTTTGTTAATTTATTTCTTGGCCTTTGAGCTCTTTTCTCACCCTCAGTTTGTGTCCCTGCATTGCAGACATGATATTAAGACATACGTGACAATTACAAGGCAATGAGTTCTTGTTGTAACTTGCATGGTATCTGTCTTTCCCTCTGCCCCCTCCCTGTTTTCCCATCCTCTATTGCCTGCCCTGGCCCTGCAGAAAAGCAGTCCTGAGGAACGTGAGAGAATGATCAAACAACTGAAAGAAGAGCTACGGTTAGAGGAAGCAAAGCTCGTCCTATTGAAAAAGCTACGGCAGAGTCAAATCCAGAAGGAGACCACTACTCAGAAGGTACGTCTGTTCCTGCTGATCCTTATCTTCCCTCTTGGGATGAAGGGAACAAAAAGGGAACTTGACTGTGGCAATTCCTGTGACTTGCAGAGCAGAAAATAGCTTTTGAATACGGCGCGTTCTGCTTTTTGTCAAACCTTTGTGAATTAATTCAAGTGTATCCCCTTAAAACCGTTCCTTCCTGCCGCATTTTGGTCTGGCCGAGATGAGAAGACAAGGCAGTTTATCCCATCAGCTCTATTCTAAAGCAGAACGCCTTTTTGGTAACCTCAGGTGTGTTAATGAGTGGAACACACTGCAGATTACTAAGCACCGTCCTTAAAGCAGCATAGAGCTTAAAGCAGCATAGAAAGAGCTGGCACGCGTTTGGAGGAGGTTCTCCTGCATAACAACCCTGCCAGCGTGGTTATGGATGTGCTCCCATCCCCACTGCCAAGATCTGCTGTGCCAATCCCTGCCCTTCCTCTTCCTCCTCCTCCTCCCTCCCCACCCCTGCAGAAATTCCCCCTTTGTGTCGAGAAGCTGCAGTGTCACAACAGGCTCAGGGTGGGCTCCTGCTCTGTCACAGTGCTGTCTCACCTCTCTGACTTTGCAGTGCGCGGCGCTGACGGGATGGATGTTGTGCAGGGGGTGATGTGTGGGTGTCAGATGGATGTTAGCACCTCCCCGTGGCTGGATTTGCTTGTTGGTGTCTTTCTCCTGGCTTTCTGAGGTGGAATAAAGCCAATGAAAGTGCCCATAGCGTGAAGTTCCCTGCTGAATGATGAACTCGGGGTGCTGGAACTCAGCAGGGTCACTTGGTATATCCTCATCTTAATAACTGAAACCTTTAACTTATTTCACTTTGTTATGATGAAACTCTATTAGTTGGAACCAGTAGTAACAGCGGATGAGACTGAAGCAGACTGTAAGCTGAGGCTGCTAAAGCAGAGTTCTGCATTGCTGTGCTTTTGGTGCATAGGCTCTGTTCTTTTTCTGACATAACCTTATCTATACTTGCCTAATCACTTCTCCATTTAAATACGCCTGGTGAGGTGCTCAGAGGAAGCAAGGGGTGGGGGAAGGGGAAAACCCACAGCCTTTGAAGATTCCCTTACTAAGGCGAAGGAGGTAAACGCTTTTATTCCCTTAGCCTCTGTGATTCTGCCTACACCCTTACACTCCTCTGCTTTCTTTCTGGTTTTTCCTCTTCCAGCCTGCCTGTTCCTCTGGGAGTGCTGTGGCCACCCCTCCGCCCTTGGTGCGGGGCACGCAGAGTGTTCCTGCTGGCAAGCCATCCCTGCAGGTCAGTGGGGTGGGCCAGGCTGCCAGGTAGGGCACACAGCAAGCAGGGCACGGGGCAGCACAGGCCAGCAGCTCACTGCTCACTGCCAGGTGGAAGCTCTTAAGGCAGAGCCAGCGCTCGCTCCCACAGACCCCACTGTAAGCTGTGTAAGAACACTTGGGGTGGGAGATAGAGGTAGGATGTCACACGCAGGTACCCCTCCAAAGCTTATCCTCATCATCCTGAGGGCCTCGTCTGCTCTGCTGATAAATACACGCAGGTTGTGGCTGCAAACGACCTCTGGCAAAAGTGTTTTGTCTTGGGAACACCGTGGCAACGTCTTGTTGTGGGCTGCAGGTATTTAATCGTGCCTTCAGGATGATCACCTGAAGGCTGAGTGAGCTGCCAGGTTTTCCTTTTGGGCTTGGTGGCTGAATGGCACGTGCTGGTGAGGAGGGTCTGTTCAGGCTGAACTAAATGTGATGTTGGAAAGCCTTGGGGGGGGGGGGGGGGAAATAAACGATGGAGCGAACTGACATCTGTCAGCCCCATCTTCCTCTGAGTTGGGCATCTTGCTTCACTTCCAAATTTCAACCATTGCTGATGATTTACCTCGGGCTGATCTGAAGCAAATGCTTTCACTTGGAAAATAGCAGCTCTTCATCTGAGAGCCCCACAGAGTGCTCTGCACGAGGGGTGGGATGGACGTGTGCTCCGTTTGGGAGCTGCTCACAAAACTGGAGGCGATCTGTCAGCTCGAGTATCCTCTTCCTTAAGGCGAGTTGCCTTCTCAGGAGACAGCACTTTCAGAGGAACTGGACCACGAGTCAAATCCCCACACATGGGCTGTGAGACTGCAGCTCTGTGTCTGTGTGTGTGTGCACCAGTGGGCAGAGCAGAGAGCTGGGAGCTGAGGATCCCGAGTTGAGGTTCTCAGTCTCGTTTGTGGTGTTTGGGCAAATGAAGCTCACCTCCATCTGCTTTTGCTCAACTGTAAAAACTCTTTAATTCCTGTGTGTAGGAGTTGAACGTTTGGTTTCCAATTGGAGGGTGTAACAGGAGGGGATTAAGCTTCCCCCTGTCCTCAGTATGTGTGTGCACACGCTGGGAGCTCGTGGATGTGAGAGCTCCGGTGTGTGTAGTATCTTAATTCAGGTGCTCAGTTTGGGGTCAGGGTGAGGGGAGTGGTGGACGTGCAAAGCCCCGTGAGCAGGGTGGAGGGGTTTTGCTGCTCTAAGCAGCACTTCCAGACAAGGCTGCGTCGTGCTCTGCAGGAATGTAAGTGATGCATGAAACCTTTGGCTGCATTATGAGAAACTTCCAAGATATATTACAGTCCACAGCTCAAAAAAGATGATCGGTGGTGTTTTGGACCTCTCCAGCTTGACTTCTTTTGGTTTTTTTCTCCCCTTTTCTTTCCTTCTTGCACACGTTCCCATGCCAAACTCCCCCAGCCTCCTGCATCCCCAGCTTCTGTCTGCCCTTTGCTTCTCCTCGGAGCCAGCAGTGTGTATGCCTCTGTTCCTTCATCCCCCTCAGAACATAAAGTTGCTATTCATTGTTTGCTTGCTTGCTTGGAACGCTGGCTGTGCTGAAATCCAGCCCTGTGCTACAGCCTTTGCTGTCCTCGTGCTGAAGGCGGATCCCATTCATCACACCAGGCACTGAGGAGAGCTGCTCTCATGCACATCGTGCTCCTGTTGCAGCATGGCTCCCTGTGTCTCTCAGTGCATTGGTTCTTGAGCTGCTGAGCTGTACAGGGGTGCTGGATGGAGCCGTCTTTACATTATGAACTCTGTGCAGAGTGTGATGGAGCAACCCCTGAGCACACAGCCTGCCCAGCTCTGCCTTCTGATGTCTGTGTTGCTGCCTAACATTTCAGATACTGCTTTTTTTTCTTTGGGTGCTCTGAGCAGAAGAGAGCATGCATCCTAAATGCACCGGGATGAGAAATGCAAGTAAACCCTGTCCTCTGTTTTTCAGACCTCTTCTACACGTATATCGGGCACTGTTATTCCTCCTCCATTGGTTCGTGGTGGGCAGCAGACCTCTGCAAAATTAGGAACCCAGCAAAGCACGCAGATAGTAATGCCACCTCTTGTCAGAGGAGCACAGGTATTTCCTTTGTGGTTGATCTGTTCTGTTTTTTATCCTGATGTTTCCTTAGCTGTCATTCTGCTTAGCTGGAAGGAACCTTTGTAGTTTCCATTCAGTGTTTAATAGAGGTATATTGCCACTGAAGGACTGTTGCAGCTCATGCTTACTTTGCTGTCCCATGACACTCCCAGGCAGCCACAGGGAAGCCCTGTGGTGATGCAGGACACTGCCTTACTCACACTGTATCCTCCCCTGGCTGCACCAGAGGCATCTGCTTGCTTTATTACAAGAGCTGATGGACAGGTTCTCAGCTTCACCCTCTGCCTGGGAATGCGTCACCAGCATTAAGGGGAAGGCAGAGCACTCGGTAGTTCACTTTCTTTCTGTTCCAATATGGAGTAAACCTCATCCTGAGAAATAGCTTTCCTAATGCCTTTGAAATGAAGCAGGCTTAACAGATACACCTTTGAGAAGAAATTGGATGTGGGAATGTG
The DNA here is from genome assembly GCF_039878825.1 of Excalfactoria chinensis. Classification (NCBI taxonomy): domain Eukaryota; kingdom Metazoa; phylum Chordata; class Aves; order Galliformes; family Phasianidae; genus Excalfactoria; species Excalfactoria chinensis. The sequence continues at coordinate 510,395 of NC_092850.1, forward strand.
GATGTTTGGCACAGCTCTCTAGCCTGCAATGTGATGGCCTCACATAGGAGCATCTCTTTTGATGCCACATTCCAGTTGTTTCATTTTGAAAGGAGCATCCCTTTCTGACACTAATGTTAATTACCACCCTTTCTCTGCATTCCCTGCCTTGTTCCCATCCCATTCACTCCTGACATTGATCTCCTGCTTTCTGACCATTGCATCAACCCCTTTCTTTATCTTCCCAGCAAATCCACAACATCCGACAGCACTCCAGCACGGGGCCACCTCCTCTGCTGCTGGCACCGCGGGCATCAGTCCCCAGCGTGCAAATACAGGGGCAGAGAATCATCCAGCAGGGCTTGATCCGTGTGGCCAACGTCCCCAATACCAGCCTGATCGTCAACATCCCGCAGGTGAGCACTGCAAAAATCCTTTATGCCAAATGGGATGTGCTTCATTGGACGTGGTTTTCATTCCTCCTCGTTTTGCGTTTGGATGTGGAATGGTCCATTGGGATGTTTGGTCTCTCTTTATTCCTTGTGAGTGTTCTCATAAGCAGAGCTTGGGATGGGCTGGTACTTTGGTCTTGAGCAGCCTGCAGATCCTGCAGCAGCAGCTAATGGTGATGCTGCCTAAAAATAGTGTGGAAAAAAGCAATTTAAAATCATAAAGAGTGAACAGTCAGAAAGAAAAGTCAGTTCCTTATGGAAGAATTAGAGGGTTAGATGATAGGTAATGCAGTAATAGGTGGTACGCTGTTGTGTCAGTGTTGTGACCTGTTGGTCACTGCAGAAGTAAGCTTTAAGGGCAGGCAGTCCAGTCTCCCCCCCAAACACGTTCATAGACTCATAGAGCATCCCCAGCTGATGGGACTCATTGAGTCCCAGCTCCTGACGGCTGCTTGTTTCCCCCCAGCACAGCCCCACTGTACTGAGGTGGCCCAGCCACCAGGCATGTGTCACTGAGCTGTGTCTTCTTTCCTCCCAAGGCCTCTCCAACTTCAATCAAAGGTACAACGGTGACATCAGCTCAGGCCAATGCAACCACCACCAGTGCTGCTTCCATTGTCAGCTCCAATGAGTCACCCGCCAGCCGACAGGCTGCAGCCAAGCTGGCACTGCGGAAGCAGCTGGAGAAGACACTGCTGGAGATCCCTCCTCCAAAGCCACCAGCTCCAGAGATGAACTTCCTGCCCAGCGCAGCTAATAACGAATTTATTTACCTAGTTGGATTGGAAGAAGTTGTGCAGAATTTGCTGGAAACTCAAGGTGAGATGGCAGTTCCCCAGAGGTGAGGAGAGAACCATTTCCCATCCGTGATGGGAACAGCAGGCAGCAAGTCAGGCTTTCCAGGACTAAATCTTTATAGAGTCCGTCTAATCTGGGGTTCACTTCCACCACCAGTTTTCAACTTGCAGTAACTGCTAGGGTTTCCCAGAGGCTAGGCACTGGTTTCGTTTGCCCTGGAGCAGGTGACTTCCTGTCATCTGCATGTTTATGCATCACCACAGTGTTCTCTGTCTGCATTTTCAGCAGATAAATGGGGAGAAATGAGAGCAGTATCCTGGAGGAACTGCTTCCAAACAGATGAAATCTCCAGCTCTGTTTCCAAGCCCATGCAGAAGACAAGAAGAAAATCTGAGTTGGCTAAAGGTTCTCCTTGTCCCTTCTAGGCCGCAGACCTCTCTGCTTTATCAGATGTTTCGTAACTATCAAAGTAAACAGTTGGGCAGATTCTGTCTCAACAAATAGCACCACAGCTCTTGCCTCACTCCCTGATTTTTGCAATGCATTTGGCATTCGGGATGGTTTGAAGGAGGGTGAGGAAAGAAGGACCTGCAGGGTGCCTGCACACTGACAAAGGGAGGCAAAAGAACATCTAATAGCACCAAAGGCTGAGGAGTGGGAGGGTTGTGTATGTTTTTGTGGTGGAGTATCTTGAGGCTTGTGGTAGAAATCAGAGATGGAGCTGAGTTCACCTGGCTGTGTTCTGCAGGTAAAGTTTCCATTCCCGTTTCATCTCGTGAGCCCTACATGTGTGCTCAGTGTAAGACTGACTTCACCTGCCGCTGGAGGGAGGAGAAGAATGGAACCATCATGTGTGAAACCTGTATGACATCCAATCAGAAAAAGGCCTTGAAAGCAGAGCACACCAACAGGCTGAAGGCTGCCTTCGTCAAAGCTCTGCAGCAGGAGCAGGAGATTGAGCAGAGGATACTGCAACAGACTGCATCTCCTGTACAGAGCAAGTCAGACCCCATCGTGCAGCACCACTCTCTCAAGCAGGTGAGGCTCTGGCTGTACAAAGCCCCATTTCCATTTCTTTAGGCTTGTACCAAAGGAAAACAAGCTTGCTCCAGTGCTAAACACATGGGAATAAATGTACCTCAGGTAGAGAGTGTGGCTGAGCCAGGAGCGTGTGGTGATGGTTGTGAAGCTTCAAGGTAACAGGCATCCATCGTCCGTGGTGGAGACTGCATCTCACACCACCTCTCAGCTGGGAGGAGACGGCTTGAGTGCTGCTTTGAGTTGAAATAATCAAGGCACTGGTCCTTTAGACGGAGGAGATGGCATTGCTGGTGTTAGAGATGCTTACACAGCACATCTTTCTGCCTTCGTACAGGTGCTTTCAGAAGCACAAAACTGATTTCTTGTTCTTATTTAGAGACAGCTTAGAGGTTTTCAGCCCTGGAACTAATAGCTCATTCTGGGCTTGGCAGAGGAAGCTGAGAAAAGAGAGAGTTAGGCAGTAAATGTTGCTCAGGGCTCTGGTAGGTGAAGGAGGGGACACTCACTGCGCCTGTCTGACTGTCTGCTCTCTCTCCAGACTTCTAGCCAGATGTCTCGAGGCTCTGGAGCCCCGCGGGGAGTGTTGCATGCATTTAGCCAGTCACCCAAGTTGCAGAATGCATCATCTGCAGCAGCACTTGGGAGCAGGCCAGGTAAGCATGCCGAGAGACCTGTCAGCAAGGGCAGCGCTGCCGCCTGGAAGAAGACTTCCATCAACACAGGTAGATTGTTTTCTTTTCCTGGAGTTTCTTTTCTTTCTGCTTATTTGCTTCACTCTTATCCAACAGCCGTAGCTCCTTGGGTAAGGATGCTTTCTCTTTGGCACTTCTACATGAAGGCCTGGCAGTTCCTGAGCTGTGCTCTCAGTGTGGGTGGTGGTGTTTGTTTCTGCTGCAGTTTTGTGCTCCTCAAGGGAGGCACTCAAGTGCTAGCAAGCCAAAGGTGCTGCTTTACAGGGTTGTAAACAGCCTGGATAACTGTGCTATAACTGTGCTATCCAACTGCTCTTCATTGGCTCTGTGCAGCCAGTGCCACACTGCTGGGCTTGGTTGTGCATCCCTGAGAGCTGAGTTTGGTCTGTTCACATCAAACCACGTTCAATAAAGGAATGGTTTTGCTGTAGGTGAGGCTGCAGCACATCCTCGCAGTGTTCTGCAGGATCTGAACCGACTAAAGCTGTTGTTTGGAGCAAATTGATAGTTCAATTCTAATTTAATCTCTTCTGTATGTAAGAATCCGACTTTAGAGCTGTTTGTTTTGTAAGTGATCATTAGGATCTCCAGGAAGAAAGCAGCGCAGCAATTACCTCCCTTGTGATCTACTTTCATACTCAGTATTGAATGGTTCATATATTTTTCCTCCCGACAGCTTAATTTATCACTTCGGAGAGCCCTGATCTGCTCAGGTCTTCATTTCTGATACAAAACCTTAACGGGTGCTTTTAGACCTTTGAAGGTGTCACGAGAGTCACTGTGGGTCCACTCCAGTTCTTTTTGTGCAGGTTAAACGGGTGCTGATTTGCCACTGGTTTTACCACGCTGTGACCTTCATTCTCTCTTCCCTTTTGTGTCTCCTCAGGTGGGGCTCTACCCTTTGTTAACCCTAGTTTAGCTGTGCACAAGTCCTCCTCGGCAGTAGACCGCCAGCGCGAGTATCTCCTGGATATGATCCCCCCACGGTCCATCCCACAGTCTGCCACGTGGAAATAATGCAGAGGAACGCCCGAGAGGAAGACTTTCCTGTTTCTGCCATCCTTTTTTTATACCACACGACAGTGGAATCTGCTTTAATCCCAGCTGGATACGCCCCAGGCTTTATAGGATGCAAGAAGACCACTCCTCATCCCATCGAGTGCTGCTGTCCCCGCTATGAGAAATGACACCGTGTGGGTGGGAAAGACTCGAGCTCATTTTGGTGATCAGATTCTTGTGATTGACTGATAATAAAGGCTGTCAGGGAAGGGGAAGAATTCTTTATTTTTTTGGGGCTTTATATATTTTTAGTTTGGATTTTTCTTTGTCACCAGCACAAAGAGGAGGGACTGAGTGACTCTCTGCCTTCGGTTTCTTTGTCGAGGACCCTCACCAGGAACCACAGAGCACGGATGGCAGCTTGGGGGAGAGCAGCTTCCACCGGTCCTGCAGACACATATAGTGAGCCGCGTTCATGTTTGCTTTTCTTCCCTGCCCCTCCTCAGCCAGGAAGGCAGTCTGCAGATGATAATGTTTCCGAATCCGCTGATGATGAGCTAATGATAAACGAGCGCAAACTGAAATTCCACTTGAGTCTGTTGTTTTCTAAGGGACCGGCTACCACCAAAACTTGGCTGGTGGGTGGGACCCCGGTGCAGGAGCCTCTCACTTATGTTGGATTCAGTTTTGAATAGACTCGGAACTGTTGGTAGTCTAAAAAACAAACCTAATTTACTGCATAGACAAAACACCTTTTGTTCGATCTTTCTAATTCAGTGAAGAGCAGTTTGGGCCTTTTCAGACCTTCCCAGAGGAACTTAATGAGCGAAACTGGTTTGGATTCTTCTTTTTGTTGTTGTTGTTTTGTTGGAGGTTTATCGTTGTTTGGAGCAATTTGAACTCCGAATCCAGGAGCTGCAGAAGCTGCACTCAGTCAGAAAGGCAAGAAGCAGAGGGAGCAGAATGGAGGTGGGGGGGGGGGGGGGACATGGCATGGCTGGGGTAAACACTGTGCCCGCTGCTCCCCCCCTTCCAGACCCGCTCCCCAGCCGCTGCAGTATTGCATTTTGATAGAGCTTTAGGTAACCCTGCTTTAAGGACAGGTTTCTACGTGGTTTTAATATATTTCGGGGATTCCCACAGGTTTCAACCCAGATCCCTCAGGTCCGGTTTGTCTCCTCCTCGTCATTTTTTCTTTCTTCTCCTTTTCTTCTCCTTTGCTTCTCCCAAATTGACGTCCGATTTCGAGCGGCAGAAAGACATGCCTTACTTCCTTAACGTTGCATATCAGTGCTAGAAGGTAGTGCTGATGAGAATTATTTGCAAAATTATATATATATCTATATATCTATATATAAAAAAGGGGGGTGGGGGTGGGGGGGGGGAGGTACTGCTCAGCCTCTGTGCTGAACCTTATTTTCTTAGCAGCTGCTGGTAGGTCTTCACTCTGAAGCAGTCACTGTGCAGGGCCATCCCCTCCCCCCCCCACACAGATCTAACTATTGCATAGTGGCAAAGAGAACCGGTCCATTTTAAACCCCCCCCTCCTTGTTCTGTTGTGTGAATATCAATATTTAGATACTTTGGAAACTGTTGGGTAGCCTAGAGAGCCTAGTTTTGCAGTATGGTCTTTGTTGCTGTATAAAGCCCTAGGATTTCAATTTGACTTTGGTTCTTTTCTTTCCCCCCCTTTCCCCCCCCCACCTTCCCCTTCCTCCTCTGTTTGTTTTATATATTAAGAGCGAACCGGGCACGAGAGGAATTCATTGTGTCGGGTTCATTTTGCTTTTCATTCCGGGTTATTTTGGGTTGTGGAGATGCGGAAAAGAGAGAGAAGAGAAAGAAATGGGAGTGCATTTTATTTTTGCACTTGGAAATATTACAGAATTGTTTTCAGTTCTTTACACGTGTGGACTTTTCTTGTATTATGGGGGTTTGTTTGGTTTCTTTTTTCCCCCTTTCTCTCTTCTGACCCATAACCTGCTTTAGCACCAAAACGCATCCAGAACTGATACCTGACCTGGGGAGAGAGCTTTTGTCTATAAAGAAAAGGCAAAACCTCTCTCTGTTTGAAATAGAGATGCCTCAGTGGTGGTGGGGGGGAGCTGGGGTGATGTCTGCTGTCTGCCTTGTGTCAGAGCTGGAAAAGAGGAGGGTGGAAAGAGGGGCAGAAGTATGAAAAGCAGCTGGCTTAAAAGCGATGTCAGTGCCTGGATGGGCACAGCGGGCTCACACTGTGGGGTTCCAGCACTGAGCTCAGTGTGATGGCACAGAGCTCGGAACTGAAAGCAGGGAGCACGGAGCATCTTGCAAACCCTGCTCCCTCATGATGCTGGAGCACAACGAGCTTTCACGTTGCCAGAGGGCTCCATCAGCTCTATCCATTGGGGCAGGCGTTGTTCCAGAGGGGTTTGTAACCAACAGATCCAGCCCAGCCATCACTGCTGGCATCCAAACCCGGTCTGACATCGTTTTGAATCTGTGGGTTCTTGGAGTGCTGCAGGTCACTTCTATATTTATTGCATTAACTGCAAAGCCCCGGCTGGGTGCTGCAGCAGAACACGAGCTCTGCACCCTGCTGCACGGCCAGAGCTGCGTGTTGTGCTCAGCACTCAGCACTGTGCAAGGCTGGGTTATGGCGCTGCAGGGTGGGCATCTCCCCATCCACATCGCCCTTCCAAGGGGGGCGGGAAAAGAAGCAAAAGCAGAAGAGCTCGATTGCATGGGGATGTCCCATTGGGTGGCGTTACATCTCGAGGTGACGCTGCTGGGGAGCTCTGCAGAACAAAGCTCTGCTCCTTGATGCTGCCTGCCCTGTGCTTGGATTCCCACCGCCACCAAAGGGCTCCCGGCCCTACAGAGCTATGGGGAGAGCTCTGAACAAAGACCGACCGCCGTTGCTTGGCTGCACGGTGCTGCATGAGCTGGGGACGGTGCTGCAGAAGCTTCCACCTCTCCTGGGGAGAGGCTCAGAGCAGCTTTGGTTCTCGCAAGCCATATTAACCTTTCTTGGAGACGTTGCAACTACGAGATTTTATAATGCGGTAATGACGACAATGACTTGTTGTACTTAGATTTTAGCATCTTGTGAAATAAAAAAAAAAAACCCTGATTTTCATTTGAAACAAACAAACAAACAATCCAACAACTCAGTGTGTTGTGAGCTGGGAGCCGCGTGGTCTGTTAATTTTGTTGTTTGTTCGTTCTTATTATTAATTCTATTATAGTTTAATTTATTGCCCATGCAGCACTCGGGGCATCCCAGTGGCTCTGTGGGGCTGTGCTCATTGAGCCACACGTGCTGTCCCTGCTGGGATGCTGAGGAAGATGCTGGGTTCAACCTGCCCTCCCAGTGATGTCAGCCTTGTGGCTTTGCTTTCTTTTACCATACATCACCTTTTGTCCTCACTTTAGGAACTCTTTTGCCTCCCAATTGCTGGACCTCGCCATCATCTCTTTTAGTTTTGCTTCCTAAGAAGAAAATAGCCCCAAGTGCAGCAAAGAATTGGGATGGGTGGGATGTGGGGGTGAGCAGAGCAGGCCCAGTGGGTGTCACTGTGTTCAGAGCCTTCATCACCTTCTCCTTGCAGAAGGTGAGGGCACAGAAGGCATTCTTTAATAATAGATATATATCTATGTCATGCAAAAAGGACGTTTCAGCAGCCCAAGTTTGGTTTCGTCACTGGGGTTTATTGTGGCTCTTCAATCTTTTGGTTCAAACAATCTATATCAAAACTGAAGATGAAGTTCCCACTGAACCCCGAGCATCCCAAGGGAGGAAGAACCTGAGCTCAGTAACTGCACGTTGTGTTGTGAGGGGGAAGGTTGGTGTTGGGGTGATAATAAATAAGTGGATAAACTCCTGCGTCCAGCTCTCATTGGGGGTCTGGGGGTGCACCAGGGGGGTGGGGGGGATGGTGGTCATGGTGGTGTCGGGATGGTGATGGTTGGTCGTGATGGTGTCAGTGATGATGGTAGTGTCAGTGATGGTGATGGGGATGGTGTCATTGATGGTGGTCATGTTGTCAGTGATAGTGGTGGTGGTATTAATGATGGTGGTGGTGTCAATTGATGGTGGTCATGGTGGCATCATGATGGTGGTGGTCATGGCAGTATCAGTTGGTGATGGTGGTGTCGGTGATGATGATGATGATGTCATTGATGGTGGTCATGATGGTGGTCATGGTGGTATTAGTGATGATGGGGGTGGTCATGGTGATGTTATTGATGGTGGTTATGTTGGTGTCATGATGGTGGTGGTGGTATCAGTGATGATGGTGATGTTATTGATGGTGGTCATGGTGGTGTCATGATGGTGGTGGTGATATCATTGATGGTGGTTGCAGTGGTGTCAGTGATGGTGGTGGTGGTGGTCTTGGCAGTATCAGTTGGTGATGGTGATGATGTCATTGATGGTGGTCATGATGGTATTAGTGATGGTGGTGGTATCAGTGATGATGGTGATGTTATTGATGGTGGTCATGGTGGTGTCATGATGGTGGTGGTGGTGATACCATTGATGGTGGTCGTGGTGGTGGTCATGGCAGTATCAGTTAATGATGGTGGTGTCAGTGATGGTGATGATGTCATTGATGGTGGTCATGATGGTGGTCATGGTGGTTTAGTGATGATGGGGGTGGTCGTGGTGATGTCATTGATGGTGGTGATGGTGTCAGTGATGGTGTTGGTGGTCGTGTTGGTGTCAGTGATGGTGATGTCATTGATGGTTGTGATGGTGTCATGGTGGTGGTGGTCATGGCAGTATCAGTTAATGATGGTGGTGTCAGTGATGGTGATGATGTCATTGGTGGTGGTTGTGATGATGGTCATGGTGGTATTAGTGATGATGGGGGTGGTCATGGTGTCAGTGATGATGGTGATGTCATTGATTGTGGTCATGGCAGTATCAGTTGATGATGGTGGTGTCAGTGATGGTGATGATGTCATTGATGGTGGTCATGATGGTGTCAGTGATAGTGGTGGTAGGTTGTGATGGTGATCATGGTGGTATTAGTGATGATGGGGGTGGTCATGGTGGTGTCACTAATGATGGTGATGTCATTGATGGTGGTCATGGTGGTGTCATGATGGTGGTGGTGATGATGTCATGGATGGTTGTGGTGCTGGTGTCGATGATGGCAGTGATGTGCCAGTGGTGGCAGTAGTGCTGTTGATGATGGTGTCAATGGTGGTTGTAGTGGTGTCACTGATGGTGATAATGGATTCCAGGTGCTTTATGGATCCCCATCATTGCCCAGCCCACACCGGAGGATGGGAAGGGGATGATGGAGGAGATGGAACCCACGTGGATCTTCACCAATAGAACCGAAAAGCCGCACAGGGGCTCAGCCCTCCTTACCATCCGACGGACCCCACGGAGCGGGCAGGAAAAGCCTTTGGATGACAGTGGGAACAACCCGCCCCGTTTGGCGTCACGGAGCGGGGCAGAGCCGAGGCCGTGGGAGCCCCTCCGCCTCCATCTGCCCTCATTAACGGCCGCCGCGGGATTAGGGCGCGATTAGGGCTTAAGGGAGCGGGGGGGGATGGGGTGACCTCGATCTGCATCGCGTCAGTGGGGTGGGGGGGTGGGGGGAGCCCACCGACTCCTCCACGGTGCCGTTTCCCCTTTAAGGCCGCGGGAGGTGCGTGAGGTGGGGGCGCTCTCGAGCAGCGCCGCTACCATAGAGCTCTTCCGGTTGATCGCGCGGCGGAAGTGACGTCAAGCGCGGCGGCCGGCCGGCCAGCCAACATGGCGGCGCAGAAGGTGAAGCAGGACATGCCCCCACCGGGCGGTTACGGCCCCATCGATTACAAACGGCACCTCCCGCGCCGCGGCCTTTCAGGTTACAGCCTCTTCGCTCTGGGTATCGGCAGCCTCCTGCTGGGGTACTACACCATCATCAAGTGGAACCGGGAGCGCAGGTAACACCGCGGCCCCCCCCCCCCCAGACCTCCATCTTCCTTCAGGCCTTTCCCCCCTTCCCCTCTTCCTTCCCCTCACCGCGTTGACCCGCAGGCGGCTGCAGATCGAGGACCTGGAGGCCCGCATCGCTTTGATGCCGCTGCTGCAGGCGGAGGCGGATCGCAGGTAGGGGGGGAGGGGGACGATGCCCCCCGTTATAGATGGGGTACAGCTGCAGTGTGGGGAACCCCCCCATAACACAGCACGGATCCCCCCCCCCCCTGCAGAACCCTGCGGCTCATGAGGCAGAACCTGGACGAGGAGGCCAAGATCATGAAGGATGTGCCCGGCTGGAAGGTTTGGGTTTGGGGGCTTGTGGGTGAGGGTCGTGCTGGGCTCCGTCCCATAGGGACCCATAGGGAGGGGAAGGCCGTGGGTTTGGGACCCCCAGAAGGACCCACAGCCTGCCCCTCACTGTGGGTCCCTATGGGAAGGTCCTGTTGGGTGGGGGCTGCTCTGCTGGAGCTGCAATGAGGAGACCCATTTTCCTCCTCATACAATCTCAGCCCTGAGCTGAACCCATTGCCATCCCCAGCTGCCCCCTCCAGTGCTTTTTGCCCCCCCCCCCCCCATCAGGTTGGCGAGTCCCTGTTCCACACCGACCGCTGGGTGCCCCCGACGCTGGATGAGCTCTATTACCTGCGTCCAGCTGCTGAGATGGACAACGAGAAGTTTGGGCTGCAGTACTATGTCTGATGGGCAGCTCTATGGGGGGCTCAGTATTAAACCTGTGTGGGTACACGGTGAGCTCTGTGTGCTGCACTCCTTTCTCCCTGCTTGGAAGCCTGCTGGGGCACCCAGCAGCATCATGAGGCTGCAGCAGTGCTGGGTGGGGTTGGGGTGCTGCCCATCTCTTTGTTTCTGGGGCTCATGGTGGGAGCAGGAGAAGAGCTGTGAGGAGCTGCCATTGCCCCCAAGTGCCCGGTGGGGCTGAGCGCTCACATTGGGGGCTGAGCGCTGTCTGTGCTCACAGTGGGATCACTTGGTGTCACAGTTGTTGGGGTTTGGAGGTCTCTGAGTTCACCCCTCGTGCAGCGTCTGGGTTCTGGTGCTTGGAGGAAGAAGGAAGGCTCTGGGAGGGCCGGGCCACTCCTGCTGCTTCCAGCATTGCCTGCGGTGTTTCTGCAGTGGACAGAGGGAGTGAGGGCTGCTCGTGGTGGTGGCAGGGGGGGGGGAGCCGTGGTGGGGCGGGGGCAATCAGAGCCGCCTCCCACCGGGCGGCACCACACAGCGCCGTGGGGACCATTGCGGCCACTGCTCCCTCAGGGCTCAACCTGCTCTTCCCATCCCGGTTGTTGCCCACCATGAGCTCCGGTCCCGGTCCATCTCGGGAGCCCCCGCGCTACCTCAGGTGAGCCCCACATCGACCTCGGGAGCCTCGGGGGAGGCTGTGGGGGTCCCACTGTGCCCATGACCTGCACCTTGTCCTGCCCGGCGTGGTCCTGCAGGATGTGAAGGGGAGCTGGGGGGACTCTGATGCTCTGGACCCACTTGGGTGATGCTTGGAGGGTCTCTGGGTCCCAGCAGTGGGAGCGGACCCCCGTGCTGCTCCTCTCTGGTTGGGGGTGTGGAGCCCTCACATGTGTCCCCCGGGGTGGTCCCAGCCCGGCTCCTCACTCCCCAGCCCTGGGATCCATGGGGGCGGAGGGGGCTGGTACCCAAATAGCCGCTGTTGCCAAAGCAACCGCATCCCGGGTCTCCATGGCTGCAGCGGGGACGGCTCCAGCAGCAACAGCCCCGGGGTGGGGAGTGAGGGCTGAGGGAGACCTGCAGAGGGACGGGAGAGGGGCACAAAGTGGGGGTGGAGATGCACGTGGAGCTGAAGTATCAATGCGGGACATGGAGGGGGAGGCAGATGAAGGGAGCGGAGCCCCAGGGTGCAGCCGGTGCCCTGTGGGGCTCAGCTCATTCCCCACTGGCTGAGGAGGGCTGCTGGAGCTGGAGTGTGGGCAGGAGGTGATGCCTGGGGCTGCTCTGCTTTGTTCTCACCTCTCTCTCCTTCTCCTCCCGGTGGGGTCCTGAGGTCCTGGGGTACCAGCGGGTGGTACCGGGCCTTACTGGGCTCTGCCGGTCCCGAGCTGGGATCTGAGCAGCACCTGCATCCTGCTCTGCCCCGTTCCTATGGCAAACATGGAGCAAAAAGCCCACAGCTGGAGGGGACGTGAGTGCGGGGCCGCTGCTCCCCGGGCAGGCTGTGAGCCAGGGATGCGGATCCCCGTGTGTCCCCACCGCAGGGACAGTGCCAAAGCATTGGGACCGAGCCTGGGCCGGGGCCCAGGGTGCTTTGCCAGCAGCAATTATGGGTAATGTTCTCCCCTGGATCCAAAGAGCGGATTTTTGTCAGAACTTCGCCTTCTGTTCAATGAGCGCCAACACAGCTGCGGTGGGGCCAACCCCCGGGGGCTGCTGCTGCCAACGTGGGGTGGGGAGGGGGGGATCCCCGGGCTGGGTTTGTCCCTGTGACCCCCAGTTTGCCCGCAGCACCACCACGCTGTGGGGATGGGGATGGGCTGGGGCTCACTAGAGGGCACCAAAGGATTGGGGATGGGATGGGATGGGATGGGATGGGATGGGATGGGATGGGATGGGATGGGATGGGATGGGATGGGATGGGATGGGATGGGATGGGATGGGACAGGGCAGGGTGAGATGAGTTGAGGGTAGGACAGGATGGACGGGGCACTGAGGACTTATGAGGTCTGAAGGAATTCTGGGGGGTAGGTGTCTATGGGCTCAACCAGCACCCTGGGGGTGTGGGTCAATGGGGTCTGTTAGGGTTGGTGGGGATGGGGTCTGCCAGAATGACCACGCCTGTAGGGTCTATGGGGTCTTGTCAGACATCCAGGGGGGTGGCTGTGAGGTCTGTGGGGTCAGCCTGGGTGGTGTGAGGTCTCCAGCACCAAATGCCCAGCAGAGTCCCCTCCTGTCCCCCTGCAGCTCTCAGGGATGGCAGCATCACACCGATGTCCCCTCCCAAAGCTGTGACCACTCAAGGTGTGGGTGATGCACAACCCAGCATCACTGCTCCGTGTCCCATTGCAGACCCACCCCACAGCTCCGGGTCTCCCCATCCATCCCACAGCACCCAGAGGTGTTGGCACATCACAGTGCTGGCTCTCCATGGGATCTCACCCCGCAGCCCTGGAGCCAACGTCGGTTCTCCCAGGGCTCAGATTTCCCTGTCCCTTCAATAACAAAAGCAACGGCAGCGGATTGGAAACGGCACATGTTGTTCCCATCCGCGGCGCAGGTGAGCCAACAGATGTGAGCAATTATTGTCCAATTCTGAAGCTCCCAGCCCTGCCAGCTCCCGAACTCGGCAGCGGATGAACAACCACAGCATTGTTCAGCTTTATATAACAGCCCAATCCTTCAGCCCGGGGCTGCTGCCAGGGCCGTGCCTCGCACGAAAGGCAACCACGACCCCGTGCTGCGCGTGCCTGAGCCCCGCGCTGGCTTTGCTCAGCCTGTCCCAACTCCCCCCTCAAGCCACGAGCACCCCGTGGCCCAAAATGGTGCCGATGTTCCCTCTGTGGTGCCCCGCTTGGCTGGGGATTCAGTGGGGTTTTATAAGGGGGGGGGTCTCACCGCTGCCCGCTGCCCTGCAGCAAAGCGGAGGCAGAGGCCATTGAGAAGGAGCTGCTGGAGGATTACCGCTTCGGGCGGCAGCAGCTGATCGAGATCTGGGGACACGCCTGTGCCATGGCCGTCACCAAGGTGAGGCGGGCAGCGGGGATGAGGACCCCCTTTATTATGGGGGGGGGGGCTTCACTGCTGGCTGCTCTGCAACCCCCATCCCATCCCTTCCCATCCCATCCCTTCCCACCCCATCCCACCCCATCCCACCCCATCCCACCCCATCCCACCCCATCCCATCCCATCCCATCCCATCCCATCCCTTGGTTTCACCTCGGGCCCAGGGAACAGCCCCAGGGAGGGACAGAACCCAGCGCTGCTCTCCCCATCCCCGCCATTCCCAGGGCTGCATTCTCTATTACTTCTTGCCACTGCTCTTTGCAATCCTGTTTAATGCTTTCTCCTGTGGTGAATTGGGCTCACCTGGGCCCTTTTATTCCCTGCAAGGGAAGCTGAGCCCTTCTCCAGGTGCCCGGCATTGGCACTGCTCAGTGCTGGTGCTGGGGAAGGGGAGGCAGTGATGCTCAGGGCAGCGTGGCTGAGTGAAGGTGCAGCATCAAGGGCAGCTTTGTGCTTGGTGAGGGCAGCAAGCTCTGCTCCCTGCTCAGCTTTTCCATTCGAGGTGTCTGGGCCGCTCTCTGCCCTCCCCTTCTTTCAGGGCACAGACTTAGTTGGAGGAGCAGAAGTATTTGGGTGTTGGAGCTTCAACAGCATCCTGTGGTTGGCAAGGTTGGCACGGCCCCACATTGCAGCATCCCAAATAATGGGGAGCACCTTCCTCCTCCTCTTCCTCCTCCTCCTCCTTATGGGGCTGGGAATCACACGGGAGCAGCTCCCACTGCCCCCAGCCCTGGGGTACCCCCAGCATCGTCCCCTCCCTGGGCTCCCCCCGCTGCATTCCTGGGAGCCACAAGGCAGCTGGAAGCTCAGCTCCGGGGCCGCAGCCAAACACTGCAGCAGGGCCAGGGCTGGGTGAGCGGGGTCTGTCCAGCGGCTGCGGGCTGGCGGTGCCTCGCGGGGCTCCGGGGTTTGGATGGAAGCAGAAGCCAGGCTGCGTGAGCAGGAAAAAATCTGTCAATGGATAAACAGAGCCTCCCTTTGCTGCCTGCTGGTATGTGGAGCGCGGCCGCCTCCCAGCAGGCTGGCGGGGAGCCCCGACCCACTGCGGGCACCTGCCCTGTCCCACCATGTACCATCGTAGGCACCTTCCCCATCCCATTATTGGCATCGCTGTCCCCATCCCATTGTAGGCATTGGCTCCATCCCACCTGCTGCCACCCAGCATCACATCCCCAGCGCGGGTTCCCCCCAAGCCCTGCTGCCCTTCATGTGCTGCCCCATGTGATGCAGTGATGCCCTGCTCCTCTCTCCCAGGCCTTCCCGCTGCCATCCCTCCCTCGGAAGCAGCCCACGGTGCTGGTGGTGTGCGGCCCTGCACAGAATGGGGCCATCGGGCTGGTGTGTGCGCGGCACCTGCGTGTCTTTGTAGGTATCTCTTCCTCCCCCTCTTCCTCCTCCTCCTCCTCCCTGGGCTCCAACACCACTCTGCTGTGCAGGACTATGAGCCCACCATCTTCTACCCCAAACGTTCCCTGGATCCCTTGTACCGGGATTTCACCACTCAGTGTGAGAAGATGGACATCCCCTTCCTCTCGTATCTCCCCACCGAGGTGAGCCCCCCGACCCACCATCCCCACTGATGCACTTCAGGGCATGACGAGGATGCTGATCTCCCCCAGCATCCACGGGGGTGAGATCCACGCTTGCTGCTGGCCCTGCCCACAGCTCTGGGGCTGCTGCTGTTGTTGTTGTTGGATTCCCTTGGAGGAGGAATGTGACCTCAAATCGCTGTCCTGGCCGCATTACGTCCCTCTCCCTTTGCCCGGTGGGGGGATCTTTTGCAATTGCTGTGCACATCCCATTCAGCAGGGAGAAGGGATGCCCCTATTGGCAGCTTCTCCATGCTCTGGGGTTGTGTGGGTGGGTGGATGAGGGGTCTGGGGAACTTGGGGGACCCCCCTTCTGCCAACTGTGTGTCCCCCCCCCCCCAGGTGCAGCTGATCAACGATGCCTACAATGCGGTGGTGGATGCAGTGCTGGGGGCTGAGGCGGAGCTGGGTGAGGGCAGGGGGGCCTGTGCTGGCATCCTTGCCACCCTAAAACACGTCCGCATCCCCATCGTCAGCCTGGATGTGCCCTCAGGTATGGAGACCCCCAGGGTGGGTTTTTCTGCCCCTAAGAAAGGTTTTATCCCCAGTGCAGGAGGGATGGGAACAGCTTTGGGAGCCCTCACTGCCCCCAGCTCGGCAGCATCCCTGCTGTTCACTCTGAGCGCTGCCGACGGGCTGAGGATGCATTCAGGGCATCTCCAACAAATAACCAACTGAGACATGATGTAATTTGCAAACACCCGGGTGTCTGGTGGCCAGGCCTGGAATTGCCATCACCCCCCCACTTCCCTTCCCCCCCCCTTGCTGCTGGAGGAGCAAACAGGAGCTCTGGGCACAGCTGCTGGTCAATCCCCACCAAGCACAACCCCACACCGTGCCAGGATGCAGCCGGGGCACTGCAGGGCAACGATGCTTCTGGATGCCCCATAGACCCCATCAGCCCCATCCCTGTACATCCACCACCCCATGGACCCCCTCCCCACATCTCTGTGCCATTGCAGGGTGGGATGTGGAGGCTGGCAGCAGCGGTGGTGGGATCAGCCCCGATGTGCTGGTGTCGCTGATGGCCCCCAAGCAATGCGCCCGTTGCTTCCTGGGCCGCCAGCACTTTGTGGCCGGCCGCTTCGTGCCCTATGATGTACAGAAGAAGTTTGAGCTCAACCCACCCGAATATCCGGGCACTGAGTGTGTGGTGGCCCTGAGTGCCCCCCAATAAAGAGCTGGGACTGCTGGCTCGGTGTCTGTGTGGGTTCTATGGGCCCCATTGGTATCCCGTGGTGTGTTGTCCCCAATGTGGCACCGCTTTGGGTGCAGCCCCTTGGTACAGGGCTAAAGCAACCCTGGGTTTTGATGAAGGGTGAGGATGATGATGAGGCAGCCTGTGCCAACTGCTGGGGAGAAGGCACCTGCAGCCCCAGAATGATGTGGGTGATCCAAGAGGTCCCACTTCCAGGAGCCTGAATATGGGGAACAGAAGGACCTGGGGATGGGGCCACGGTTTGGGGTGACGCCCCCACTCTGCCTTTTGCTGGGCGTTCCCTTCCTACCCTGGGGGGGTGCTGGGGGCCGTGGGTGCAGTGAGTTGCTCATGGTCTCAGCTGACAGTGGCACACGTGGCCCCGGGTCACAGCGTGGGCACCCACCGGCCTTGCCCATCCACAGCAGTGCCAGGGAGCGCTGGCACCCCAACCCCGACCGCATGAGCTCAGAGGAAGGGCCTTTTTTCATCTATTTTTCCCCTTCCCTCCCAGCTGCATTCCCAAATGCATCCAATTTTAGCAGCTTTGCAAAACAAGCCCTCAAGTTTCCCGGGTTGGAGCGGCGCGTGGCAGTGCGCGGCCGGCTCTACGGGGAGGGATCCTTCCCGTTTCCCTGCTGACACGGGGCCAAACGCGGCGGAGCTGACAGCCCTGAGTGCCAGGATCCGATTTCTGCTGTCTGCTGGCGCAAGGGGGAAAGCCCTCCTATATAGACCTGCGGGGCGGCCGCGCTCGCAGTCGCGGGTGGAGAGGTGCGTGGGCAGCAATGGAGCGGCTGCTGCTGGCCCTCCTGGCTCTCGCCGCCTTTTGCTGCACGGGGGCGGCAGGTAAGGAGATCTCAGCCTTCGTAGCGGCATCCCAGGGACGCAGCTGGGAGAGCCCCTCCTGCTCCCCATCGTGATGCAGCGCGGGGCTGGGGGCTGGGGGTGGTGTTGGGCAGGATGGCAGCCTCGGGGCTCGCCCAGGTGTGCAGCAGGGCCAGATGTCAGACAGCTGCTGGAATGCCCCTCCTGAGAGCAGGATGTGCCGGCGATGCTTAGGGCTGTGATGCCCCATTGGGGTGCTCCGTCCTACCCGGAGGAGGAGGGGGTGGAGGGGGTGGCATTGCAGCTGGCAGAGGGATGCTCTCCATGGGGTACCCACCGTGTGCCTGTGGTCCTGGGGGCCGCGTCCTGCCCGAAGTGACAGCCACCCATGGGACACACTCATCAGCTCACCGCACACCTCCCCGAGCTGCTCTGGGTTCATCAGCTCTCCCCCTTGGTCATCGTCCTGCAGACAGATCCGTTTATCCATCCCACTGCTCGGTGTCCATTGCGTGGCTGAAATCCCAATTACTGCACCCAGCTCCTGCAAGAGGGGATGTCCTGAGCTGACCCCTTGTTGGGGGGAGGGGGGAATCGGGCAGTGAATCCCCACCGTGCCGCCCGCTTTCCTGCTTACCCAGCCCCAGGCTGCGGTGCTACAGCCCAATTTCCTGCTGTCTGCTCTGCCTGCTGGGGGCTGGTCGTAGCACAACCTCAGTGAAGCATCACCCCGGGGGCAGCATTTCCAGCATGCAGCCTCTGCTCCACTGCCACCCCGCGTCCCCCCCAACCTGCTCCGTGCCTGGAGGAGGATGTGATTTACAGTACGACATCGGTGTCTGTGGCTCAATGACAGCCCCAGGGTTGGGGTGAGCCGGGGTTGGGGGCTCTCATCCTGCATCCCCCACAGAGTCAATGGAGAACGACTCGGAGCCTGGCAAGAGCGATGCACCAGGGAAGCCCTGGAAAGCTCCCAGCCCAGAGGAACTCGACCTCAACACAGCAGGTACGACCACGGAACCACAGAGCAGTCCCCAAGTGGGACACCACACCGTGGGGATCCAAGGGACACCAAACCATTGGGGACACTGTGCCACTGGGGACAACACACCATGGGGGACCCACAGCCAGGGCAGTGCAGGGACTCTTCTACTTGTAGTATCCAAAGGGGCTGTGCAGTGCAGTGCCCCCCGTGCCGCCCCACTCCCTTTGGGGACGTCACACTTTTCCGTGGCACTGTCCCCTTGCAGTAGGGATGTGGTGGCCACCCCCAAGCTTCCCAAGCACTCGCTGCTTGTGTCTGCTCATCCTTCCCATTGCAGCCCCCATTTGTCCCCACGGAGCCGTCCCCGGGATGGCTCTGCCCTTTCCTTTACCCCTGGTGGCAGCCGGGGCCACATCGGTGCGCTCAAGGACGGGGGCTGTGCGCTCATGGGGGGCTCCATGCAGGCGGAGGGGCTGAATGGACATCGTGGTTCAACATCGACCATCCTGGAGGGGACGGCGACTACGAGAGCCTGGATGCCATCCGCTTCTACTACCGCGGACGCGTCTGCGCGCGGCCGGTGGCCATCCAGGCGCGCACCACCGAGTGGGAGCTGCCCCAGGACGTGGGCGAGGTGGTGCATTTCAGCCCCAAGAAGGGCTTTCGGTGCGTCAACAAGGAGCAGCCGCAGGGCAAGACCTGCTCCAACTACCACATCCGCTTCCTCTGCCCGCTGGGTGAGTGCCGACCCCGGCCCCGACGGCACGTCCGGGGGGGGATCAGAGCCCATCGTCCCCAGACGGCACCATCCCGAGGGAGAAGCGCTGGTGGAGTTGGTCCCGGGGAGGTGGGTTCCCATGAGCCTCCTCCACTCAGTCACCCCCTTCTGCCCCCTCCCCCCCCCCCAGAGCACATCTACTGGTCTCACTGGTCCTCCTGGAGCCCCTGCTCGAGGAGCGCCTGCGGGAGCAGCGGGACACAGAGCCGCCGGCGCCGCTGCGTCAACGCTCAGGCGGTGACAGCGCTGAAGGAGCTCAAATGCAGGGGCAAGGCGGTGGAGCGGCGGCCGTGCAGCACCGGCCCTTGCCCAGGTACAGACCCCCCCCCCCTCCCCACGCACGGACCCGACCCCAATCCCACGGCTCCACCTGCCGCCTCCTGTTCCTAAAGAGATGGAGGAGACGGCGGCGGAGCCAAGCGGCGGCCCTTCCCCGGCCGCAGGAATGTCGGCGCTGGGCTGCGGTCTCCCGTTCTGGCTCTGCTGGTGAAGGTTCTGCTCTTCCCTGCACGCCTCCATCCCCCCCCCCTTCCCCAGCCGGCTCGGAGCCCCACGCGGGGTCACGGGCCGTCCTGAGGGGCCGCATCCGTGCAGCGGCCGCCCCGGGCGCAGTGCCCCCGCCAGCACATCGTCGGCTTAATGGCAATCACAGAGCGCTGCGCTTATAAAAATAGCTTGGCAGGGGCCGGGGGGCCGGGCTGGGGGTTGGGGGTCCGAGCTGGGGGCTGCACGGGGCACGGCAGCCGCACGTGGCCTCGTGGGTTGGGGACATCCCCGTGCTGCGGGTGGGCAGTGCTGCTGCCCGACGCTCCCCCGTCTCCCTGCAGAGCCGATGTGGACGGAATGGGGCTCGTGGGGACCCTGTTCCCGCAGCTGCGGCAGCACCGGGACGCGTGTCCGCCGGCGGAGCTGCCAGAACGCACGGAAGCTGCTGTGCGCCGGACACCCCTCCGAGGTGCAGCAGTGTCCCCCCACGCCTTGCCCAGGTACCTGCCCTGGGGACGGAGGGACGCCGATCCCCGTCCTCCCCTCGGCTTGGCCGAGCCGGTGCCGGTGGCCGTGAGCTCTCAGCGCCGTGCCATCCCGCAGCCTGCCCCGAGCACACCCTGCAGGGCACTGTCGTCTCCGCTGCTGGTTCAGCACTTCCCGGTGCTCGCGTCTACCTGGAGGGACGCCCGCCGACGTTGCTGGCACACAGTGACACACGTGGGGCATTTCGTGCGTCTGAGCTGTGTGTGAACGTCGGTGCAAACGTCAGCGCCCACCGGGATGGATTTGCTCCAGGATTGGCACCTGTTGTATCCAACGGCTCCGGACTGTTGGTGGCACACATCGTGCTGCAGAAGTTGGGTGAGCACGGAGCCCCATGGATGTACCATGGAGGGATGAGGGGAGCAGGGAGGGCTTCACAGCTGCACCCTCCGGTCCTTCCCCTGCAGAGAAGCCCTACATGGTGCTGCACCCCACGCCGAAGGTGCGGATGGCTGGGCAGGAGGTGACCTTCTGCTGCAAAGCCTCGGGGACACCCGTGCCCAAGAAGTACTACTGGTGAGTGGATGCGGGCAGAGGGAATATGGAGCATCCGCTGCATCCCCACTCACTGCATCCCCTTTCCCTGCAGGTATCACAACGGGACGCTGCTGGACAGGAAATCACACCAGTACAGCAGCCGCCTGGTGCTGCGGGCGCTGACAGCTGGGCAAGCAGGCACCTACCACTGCAAGGCCAGCACCGAGGCCGGAGCCATCCGATCTGCACCGGCACAGCTCACAGTGCTGGGTGAGCGGGGATGGGGTCTCTGTGGGGCAGGGGCACAGTGCTGGGAGCACGGGATCTCTCTAGAACAGGAGCCTTAAAACCCCTCTCTGCCCTCTCCTCCAGCCCAGGGCCAGCAGAGCTGCAAAGCAGCACCAGAGCCCAGCCTGGTTGAGCTGCCCGCTGAGTGCCAACAGGACGCCGGTGGGTCCCGCTACTACGATGTGGGGCACTGCCCATCCACGCCGTGTGCTGGCAGCCTGGCTGATAGGCAGCGGTGTGGGGCCGGCGCTCGGCGCTGCTGTGGAGTGCGGCGCATGGAGATGAGGGAGATCCGCTGCGGTGGGTCCATCCTCCCCATCAAGGTGGTGTCCAAGTGCGGCTGCGGGCCTTGCGCACAGCCCCGTGTCCTGGTGCAGGGACGGGTGACGGCAGCCGACACCGGAGAGCCGCTGCGCTTCGGGCAGATCTTCTTGGGGAAGAAGAAGATTGGATTCACTGGCTTCCAGGGCTCCTTCACCATCGAGGTGCCTCCCGACACGCAGCGCTTGGTGGCACGCTTCGTGGACCGGCAGCAGCGCCTGGTGGATGCCATCAAGGTGCTGCCCTTCGACAGGCGCGGCGGTGCAGTGTACCAAGAGGTGAAGATGATGAGGAAGAAGGAGGCGGTGGAGCTGGATGCTGGGCAGATCAATGCCATCCCGCTGGGCGAGGCGAGCGGCCAGGAGCCCATTGCTGAGCTCATCATCCCCGCCGGAGCCTTCCTCCACCCCTCTGGGGAGGTCTTCAATGGCACCGTCAAAGCCAGCGTCACCTTCCTGGATCCCAGGGACGTGGCCACGGCTCGTGCCGCCTCCAGCGACCTCAGCTTTGCCAATGCTGATGGGGAGATCGTGCCCCTGCGCACCTACGGCATGTTTGCCGTGGACTTTCGGGATGGGGATTCGGGCACAGCGCTGCAGACGGGGCCGGTGGAGGTGAGGATGGATGCGGGGCAGATCTGGATGGCTGAACACCTGCGGAAGATGAAGCTGTGGTCCCTGAACCCTGAGACTGGGCTGTGGGAGGAGGAGGGCGTCCTTCGACCGACCAAGGAGCGACGTGGGAGGAGGGAGGAGAGGACCTTCCTCGTGGGGAACATGGAGATCCGCGAGAGGCGGCTCTTCAACCTGGACGTGCCGGAGGATCGCCGTTGTTTCGTCAAGGTCAGGGCCTACAGCAACGAGAAGTTCAACCCCTATGAGCAGCTGGAAGGGGTGGTCATCAGCCTCATCAACCTGGAGCCCAAACCCGGCTTCCCTTCCAACCCACGGGCATGGGGTCGCTTTGACAGCGTGGTCACCGGCCCCAACGGCGCCTGCCTGCCCGCCTTCTGCGATGCCCGTCGCCCCGATGCCTACACAGCATACATCACAGCCACGCTGGGTGGGGAGGAGCTCGAGGCCGTGCCCTCCAGCCCCAAGCTCAACCCCAACGCCGTTGGGGTGTCCCAGCCCTACCTGAACAAGTTGGGTTACCGCCGGCTGGACCACGATGACCCCGACATCAAGAAAACAGCCTTCCAGGTCAACGTGGCCAAACCTGACCCCAATAACATCGACGAGACCAACGGGCCCATCTACCCCTACCGCAGCCTCAGGGAGTGCGAGGAGGCGCCGGTCAACGCCAACCACTTCCGCTTCTACCGCGTGGAGGTGGATAAGTACGAATACAACGTGGTGCCCTTCAAAGAGAGCGACCTCACCTCCTGGACAGGAGATTACCTGTCCTGGTGGCCCAACCCACAGGAGTTCCGTGCCTGTTTCATCAAGGTGCGCATCGAAGGGCCGCAGGAGTACATGGTGCGCTCACGCAACGTGGGCGGCAGCCACCCCCGCACCATAGGGCAGCTCTATGGGCTGCGTGACGCCCGCAGCGTGCGGGATGCTATGAGGGATGGAAGCTCGGGTGCTTGCCTGGAGTTCAAGTGCAGCGGGATGCTGTACGACCAGAGCCTGGTGGATCGCACCCTGGTGACCGTCATCCCGCAGGGCAGCTGCCGCCGCACGGCAGTCAATGGGCTGCTGCGGGATTACCTGGCGCGGCACCCGCCGGTGGCCGATAACAACAACACGGCCGCCTTCACCATGCTGGCGCCGGTCGATCCGCTGGGGCACAATTACGGGATCTACACGGTGACGGACCAGAACCCGCGGCTGGCCAAGGAGATCGCCATCGGCCGCTGCTTTGATGGTACGTCGGATGGTTTCTCGAGGGAGATGAAGTCGGACACGGGCACGGCCGTCACCTTCACCTGCCAGGAGCGGCCGGCGGGACGCGAGAGCTTCTTCCAGCGCCTGCTGACATCGCCGGCCGAAGCGCTGGATGAGATCCGGCGTGAGATGGGAGCCGGGGAGCTGCGCCGGGCTCCCCCCGAAGTGCTGGACTTCGCCTCCGGCGTGCGAGCCTTGAGCCCCGCGCCCACCCCCCGGAGCCCCGGCAGCCGGCGGAGAATGGGCCGCGTCCCGGGGCAACAGTGAGAGCCGAAGCGCCGCATCCCGCTCCTCTCCCCTTGCTTATACCCGTGCTCATTTATAACGACCGACGGGGGTGGGATGGGGGGGACGCTGAGAGGCAAGGGGACGCGTCCGATGGGGGTGGTCCCCCCCCCCCTTTGCCCAGGGACATCTTTCCAATGGGAAGGCAAGGAGATGCCTCCCGACCGACCGACCCCCGGTGCTGTCCCCTTCCCTCGCCCCCAGCCCCACGCGGGGCAGCTCGTGGTGCTCCCCCCGGCCATAAGACGTGGCCCTTTCGGGGGTTATTTAAAAATAAAGAGAAAATCCTCGGGGGTGAATGCAAACAGGGGAAAGGGATCGATGGGGATGGGGTCTCGTGTGCCATCTCAAGGGGCTGAAGGCAGCTTCGGTGCTGGCTGGGTGCTGCAGCCGCTGGGGTGGGTGAGGAAATGTGGAGTTTCTTTGGGGGGGGGGGGGGGGGTGAAACCCACAAGGGTTTGATTGAAAAGCTCTTTTCTCTCTCCTGCACCTGCCTGGGTGCGGGCAGTGTGACAGGGGCACCGGCCTCAGCCCCCACAGCCTTTCCCCCCCCCCTCCCCCCCAGCACTGCGCTGCTCCTGCACCCAGCCCGGACCCCCCCTACCCCGATGTTTGACCTCGGGCACGTGTTTCGTCCCACATTCCATTCTCCCAAGAGAAACCCAAATCGCTTCTTCCGACCCCCCCCATAACCCCCCCCCTCCCCCCCGAAGGGCTGGGCAGCGCACGATGGGGGGTGGGGGGGGGGGGGCGAGGGCAGGACTGAAGGATTGTACATTATTTATTACAAAATATACGGTTGTGTTTACACCCGCGTGGCTGCTGGGATTCCTTGGGGGTGCCCAGAGCTGGGGGGCAAACATGGACATCCCCATCACCCCCCCCACACACACACAGTGCACACAATTGGCCGGGGGTCCCATCTCTGTCCCCAAGTAGGGTTGGCCTAATGGTTCCCCCCCCCCGTCCGGCAGCACAGCAGCACGGCGGCTGCTGTTTGCCTTGGGTCGGCTGCAGGCTGCTGGCTGCCGAGCAGCGCTGCGAGGGGGGGGGGGATCCTCGACCAGCCCCACAACTGGGGGACGTGGCAGCCCCGTCCCCAGCGCATCCAGCCCCGATGTGCCGGGGCACCGCTGGCACGGGGTCAGGCGGCGTGCAGGACGCGGATGGAGGGGGGGGAGAGGAGGGAGATCGTGCGGGTCGTCCCCCAGCACGTGGACCCCTTGGCGAGCAGCAGCCCCGCGCCCCCGCCCCGCCCGGGGGATGCTGTAATGGAACAGCTCCGTCTGCGGGGCCAAAACATCCCCTCCTGCTCGCGGGACAATGTTTCCCTTTTAAAACACGCTTTGGCCGCACAGAAGCATTTTTTCCTCCTGCCTCTGGATGCTACCGCTGGCGAGATCAAAGGGGACGGAGCACCCGGGGGGACGTTGGGGGGGAGCGGGGAGGAAGGGGGGGGGGGCTGTGCCAAAACCACCCTTGGGCTCTTCGGCAGCCAAAAGCCGGCCCCGCCGCTCCGCCCGGAGGGGAAATGCCGCGGACGCGTCGGATGCTGCTGCGGGGGGAGCGCTGCGTCCCCGTGTGCCCCCCCCCCAAAAAGGCAGAGATGTGAACCCCATCCCCTGCACTGCTCACAAAGGGGGGGGGGGGGGCAGAGCCACGTCCTCGCAGCCGAGGTTGAGGAGGGGGCTATGGGGGGGGGGGGGGACGCTGCCGTTGTGGGATGGGGACGAAGTGGCAGCGGGTGGGATTGATTGCTGCCGTCTGCTCGGCTCGGACGGGGGCAGCTGCTGCCTCGGGGCTGAGGAAAAGCGCCTCCAGCTGCGATGTGTGACGAAAGGGGATGAAAAATGGCAAAAGGAAAGCAGGCAAAAAAAAAAGGGGGGGGGAGAAAAGATGTTTGGGCGGCTCGTGGCAATTCCTACAGCGGGTCCGAGTCTGCCCTAAAAGCTGCTGGTTTACGTCCTGCTGCGAGCGGGGGCTGGGGGGGCTCCTGGATGCTCCTCTGCCACCACCCGCACCGCTTCATCCCCGCACCGCTCTCAGGCTCCTCCCGGCGCTGGGGATCGGGATTGATCTACGATGAGGGGTGTTCAGGGCTTCCCCCCCCACCATCACCACCGTCATAGAGGGGACGGCTACGGGAGGTCCGTGCTGGGTGTGCGGCCCAACCCCGCATTCCCGAGCTCTGGAATCCCTCCCGGGGTCAGGGCTGGGCTGGGGGCTGCGGCCAAACCCTCCCGAGACCCCCTTGTGTCCTCACACCCATCCCGGCTGCTCCTTCACCTCACCCTCCGCCCGCCCCGGGGGTAACAAAATACCCCCCCCCCCGTTACCCCAAGCCCCTCCATTACTGTGGTGTGGGGCAGAGCACAGCTGAGGACCACAGCTCCTACCTGGGGCTGTTCCGGGGTGCTGGGGGGGGGGGAGGTGGGGGACACAAGGTGCTGCATTGGAGAGGGATGGAGAGCCTGGGGGGGTGGGAAGCTTTGCTGCAAAGTGATGGTTCTGAGGTCAGAAGTGCCCTATTTTGGGAAGGATGGGGCTGACGTGGCACAATGCTGTCCCTGTCTGGGGGACACCCAATGCTTCTCACCCCCCATCCCCTATAGGTGCAGCACCCATGGGTGCCCCCAAGCACATCCAAGTGCTGGCAGTGAGCAGAGGTTGCACTGAGCGGAGCCGTGGGCTGGAATGTGACTTGGGAAGCAGCTCCTCAGCTTCTGGATTTGGTGGGGTGGTTATTTTTTATTCTTTTTCTTTTTCTTTTTTTTTTCCTCTTTCTTTTTAAATAATGGAAAATATAATGAGGGAGCCTAAACTGAAATAACAAATAGATGGCGGCCAAAAACTCCAGCCCGAAATAGGAGAGAAAGCCACGTTCCAGGCTGTGAAGGAACACACAAGGCAAGGGATGAAAGCAGCAGGGAACAGCAGGAGCTGCACGCTGCTCTCGGCCCCTCACTGCTCCCTCTGGGGGGGGGGCACAGCCCCATGTTTCCCCCCCCCATTGTGCTCTTTGCAGCCCCAAATGCGTTCCACGCATCCCAGCAGCTCCTCTCCTTATGCCACGCTTGGTCCTTATGGGGGTCATGCCCTTGTAGGTGGGGGGGAGAAGGCAATGTGGGGCTGTTCTGCCCCCATAGCATCCCCGGGGGGTGTCAATATGGGATATGGGAAGTGCCAGCTCCGTCCCCACCCATGGCAGCTCCAGCTGGAGAATTCCTGTCCGTCTGGCCAAGAGATGCGGCGCTGCCGGAGCAGGAGGAAAACATGCAGTGAGCAGCAAGGAAAGCAGCCCTTGTAACCCATCCCAAAGAGTCGGGGTACAACCACAGCCCTCTGTGCCCCCCCCCCCAACCTACAAACGGGGCCATCAATCCCAAGTGTGGGTGAAAAGCATTGGGGGATCGTGACCCGAAATTGTGACCGAAGGTGCAAGGTGAGAAAACAGCTTCTGGATCGATCCCGACTTGAAACTCATCCCCACCCCCCAGATCTGCCCTCATTCCACCCGCAGTGACTCTTCAGACCGGTGTGAGGCGTTACACTCCCATCTCCCATTGCTCCCTATGGGCCGCTGCTGGAAAACGCATCCATCCTCGTCCTCGGGTTATTTTTGAACCTTTTGGCCTTTCCTCACCCTCAGGATCCCATAAATAACAACGGCATCGCATTGAGGGCCCTTGTGCCGACAGCTCAGAGCTCTGCCAGGGCTCTTTGCTCCTCCAGATGGCAGAAATCTGACTCAGAGCTCCAAAGTTTGGTGCATAGTTGGGTGTTTTTTCATCTCAGCGCCACAGTTTGGCTTCATTTTGTTGTTGTTGTTTTGGGGTTTTTTTAATCGGGTGAATCAGAGGCAGAAAAACATGAACTGGGTTTTGCAGGGAAGGGGGGGGGATGAGGGGGTAGAGCATCCATAGGGCTGCTGGGTGCCAATGGGAGGGCACTGAGAGGGGTCTCATGTTCCCAGCCCTATAGAAACCACCCCATGTGGGATCACAGTCCAGCTGTTGGCCCATCACCACCACCAAACCACATCCCCAAACCCCACATCTCTTCTCCCATATCCAGGATTCCACAGCCACCACCTCATAATCCACATCACATACCCCATAGCCAGCACCCCACAGCCCATATCCACGTGTTCTATCTGCATCCCACGTGGCACTTCTCACACCCTGCATCCCTCATCCCATACCCAGTAACCCATGGTAGCATCAATGCCATATCACAGCTCGAAGCACCTGGTGGGAAGGCAGGGCCAGCCCAGGGGAGCAGAGCTGCATGCAGTACAATGCAATCCAAACATCCCATACTGCCCATCCCATATTCAACACCTCTCATCCCATAACCTGTATCCAATTACCCAACGGGGCATATCTACATCCCACGTGGCAGATCCCATATCCACCACCCAACCCTGAGCACCCAACACCCCAGTTACCCCAAGTACCCCCATGCCCTGATTACTCAACTACCCCACAACCCAACTACCCCGTACCTTAAAGACCCCACATGGTTCACCCAAACCCCAAATATCACACACCAGATTTCTCCATATCCCTCTGCTTTGACCCACTCCCACTCTCCCATGCGGCCCTCAGCTCTACCTCCCACCCCAAGGACATGGGGGTGGGACAACCTCTTCCCCCCTCCTCCCCACAGGCTCCCCAGATACAGGGCACAGGTCAGCCCCATGGAAAACCCCAATGCCATCCAGTTTTGCTGTCCCTGGGAAGGACACTGACCTCCCCCTCCCACCCCCCCATCCCCTCCTGCTGCTGCCCTTTGAACCAACCATGTGATTTCCCGGGGCAAAAACCCCATTATCAGAAGAACGAAACTAAGAGAATTTGGGTTGAGCTCACAGAAACCGGCTCAGTGCAGTGAGCAATGATCGATCAGAGCAACATACTGGATGGCGAGGAATGCTCCCACCCCGAATACAGGCAAGGCTGGAGGGTCTGTGGGCTGGTGGCCGTGCTGGTGGCTGTGGTGCTGCTAACTGCAGCCCTGACTGCTTCTATGTTCCTGCTGGCCACCAAAGCAGAGGCAGGGATGGGGATAGGGAGACTGCCTGGTTTGGAGGGGCTGGACCTGCTGCGGGAGGTGCAGCGGCAGCTGCAGGTGGAGGTGGTTGAGTTGGAGCAATCATTGGCTGCCGCCAACCGGACCCTCATCATGGTGGTGGGTGTCGACAACCAGCTCTTTGCTGAGGTGCGCAAGCAGTGGGATGGATGCAGGAGTCAATTGGTGAGTGTGGGGTGTGGGGATGGGACCCCCCGGCTGTGGGGTTTGCTAAGCTGTGTCCCTGTGCACAGAACACAATGCAGGGGTCTGTTGTGGAGTTGGGGCGGCAGCTCTCCCAGATGCAGCAGCAGAGCGAGCAGCAGGATGCCGTGGTCAAGCAACTGCAAGGTGAGCATCGTGGTACCATCCCTGACACCCGGACACAGCAGACCCTGCCCCATCCCAGCACTGCAACCCCCACCTCCTTGGCCACCCTGACCACATCACCTCCTGCAGAGGACAACAGGGCGCTCCAGGAGGAGATGGCACAGCAGAGGGAGCAGCTGGAGGAGGTGCAGAGGCACGGGTGAGATCTTTGCTCCCCTCCCACTGAGCCCCCATCCCTGTGCTCTGTCACTGACCCCCCCCCGTCCCCTTAGGAACAGCTTCCAGGAGCAGATCCAGCAGCAGCTCCAGCAGCTGACAGCGTGGATCTGGGACTTAAAGAGCCACAGTTCTGGTGCGAGCGCGGCGATGCCCTCCTGCCCAGCCATGGCCCTGAGCCTCCTCATGACTCTGCTGACTGCAAAGTGGCTGCACTGAGCACAATGACACGGACCTGGGTGGCCCTTGTCAGTTTGGGGCCATGGGGACATCGTGGGCACAGTTTGCCAAGTGCAGGCCCGAGGGGGCGAGATGGGGACAAGGCACACGCAGGGGACAGCGGTGCCAAGTGCCTGGGTGGATCTAAACCGACTTGCAATAAAACTCGATGTAAATCCAAAGCGTTTTGCTGCTTCAGTGCCCTGTGGGGAGGTGGATGGCACAGCCCCGCAGCGCGGCTTTGTCCAGGGGCTGAGCATCCTCCCACACACAGCACAAACCTCATTGCCATGAGCTGCGACCGGAGAGGAACCGCCGCCTGGAGCAAACGGGCACATCGTGTGGCACACGGTCACCGTCCCACGTCCCCAGCATGGACCCCGCGGTACCCAGAGCCACGCTGAAGGCAATGGGGCTGTGCACGCTGCTGGTGCTGCTGGTGGCTGCGGTGACAGCGGCGGTGGCGGTGCTGTTGTGGCGCTCGGAAGCGCTGGGGAAGCTGCGGGGCTGCCGGGAGAGGGCGGCCAACGAGAGCCGTGCGCTGGAACTGCGTGTGGCACAGCTGGAGAAGGAGCGAGACCGTCTGCAACGAGAGGTTGATGAGAGAAAGAAGAAAGAGGATGAGCTGAGCCGGGAGCTCAGCCGAGTGCGGGAGGATGGGGAGAAGCTGAGCTCCAGCCTGCGGTCCTGCCGGGAGCAGGCGGTAGGTGCTGCAGGGTAACTGGGCATCGTTTCTCTGCTGTGGGGTTGTGCACTTGGGGAGGGTGGTGTTAAGCTGAGATGGGGTCCCTGAGGATGGCTCCATGGGGAGGTTTGGTTGCTGGGAAGCCTCAGCCTGTTGTGGGGTATGGAACCTCAGCCTGGGGTATGGAAAGCTGCTGTCCGGTTCCCTGTGTCCAGCTTGGGATGGCTATTCTTAGCAGTGCCCAAACTGAGCTGCTCCACTCACATATAATTACTGCATCCCAAAGCAGCAGCAGAGGCTGCAGGCTGGTGTGGAGCTCCACTCCTCGGGGGTATTTTTAGCAGCTGGGAAAGGGCCCGGCCCTGCACTGTGGCCAGAGGAAGAGGGGGCCCACCTCTCCCCCCATCCGGCCGGACAATGGCCCAGTGGGGCTGGAAATGCTCCGGTGTTCGGGGCTGGCGCCGGCCATGGGGTCCCAGTGGGATGTGCTGGTGTCCAGCAGGAGAGCCTGACCTCTTGAGGGGCGAGTGGCTGGGCAGGGGGCTCTGCAGTGCCTCACAGTGAGCTGCAGACCCTCTGGCTCTCCATGTGCATCCTCACCAAGGGCAGACCAGGCTGGTCCTCCCCTATGGGGTTTTTCCCCCTAAATCCACACCCCAAGCTCTTGGAGAAACGTTCCCAGTGTGCTGACAGGACACAAAGCACAGGGACAGCTCTGGAGACACCAAGAGCCAAGGGGAGGTTGTGCCCCATCCCAGTGTCACCGTGTCCCCAGGCCAGGCTGGAGTCCAACATCACAGCACTGCAGGATGAGGTGCGGGGGCTGCGGCGCCAGAAGGCTGAGCTGTCCCGCAGGAACGCGGCACTGCAAGGTGAGTCTGTCAGCCCGACCCCAAACCCACACGGATGTCGCTCAGCTCAGGGTTGTCCCTTTGCCCCGCAGAGGAGCTGGCTCAGGGCGCAGAACGGGCTCTGGGGCTGCAGAGGAGGCTGGAAGAGACGGCGGAGCAGCGGAGGGCACTGCGGGCACGAGGGGAGCGCTGCGAGGAGAGGCAGAGGGAGCTCGAGGCCACGCTGTGAGGATCCCGGCCCCACAGTCCCCTCCATCCCCATCCTGTCCTTAGCCGTGTCCCTAACCTGGCTGCGTTCTGCCTGTAGGAGGGATCGTGCAGCTGAGCTGGATGCGTTACGGCGGCGTTTGGGGCCCCGCACGGCACGGCGCAGGTGTTCCCCTTCCCGGTACATTGAGTGGGTGCTGCGCTGCTATTCAGCCCTGCTCCTTTTTGGGGTGGACACAATGGGGTTGGGGACACCCTGGGGTGGGAGCTGCCTGTGTCCCATCACAGCCCTTTGTCACTGTGTCCCTACGGGGGTCTCACTCTGTGCTGTCCCCTCCTTTTCTTGCAGGAAGAGCTGAAGCCCCACAGCACCCTCCTGTCTGGCCTCTCTTTGCCAGCACGGATACCACATTCAGAACGGCACCAGCCCTACAGCAATGGGAAGCAGGGCTGCCCATCACTCCCAGTCGCACCAGCGCTGGGACCAGCAGCAGCTCAGCCCCTTTGCACTCAGCAGAGCAGAGCTTGCACAGCACCAATAACACTCCCCACATCCCCTCGTGTCCCCCACTGAGCAGCTGTGGGTGCTGCTTGCTTGCTGGGGGGGGCAAATGATGGCGACCAGTCCTTGCCCTGAGGTTAGCCAGAGCCATTCATTAATCATTAATGGACTGATTAAACAGGAATGGTGCTCCATGAACTTCAATGCTCCCCTGTAATCTGGCCACTTGGGTGCTTAGGGTGGAAATGTGGGGAGGGGGGGGGTACCAACAGTGGGCTCTGTGGGTCGTGGAGCTGAGCCGATTGGGGGGGAGGAGGGGATGGGGGAGGGGAGAGATGAGTGGCTGCCACTGATTTCCAGTGCTTCCCTGTTCCTTTGATCCACACGAAAGACTCAAGTTTCCAGGAAAGTCGCTGCCGATTTTCCTGCCTCTGCCATAGCGGTATCCTGTGCAGAGGGCAGGGTACGAGCCGGCATCCGGCCCCCCTGCCCGACAACGGGGATCATCCCCACCACCCCCACGGCACGGAGGGCACCGAGGAGCGGCAGGAAGGGACTTCACAGCTCCAAAGCCAGCGCTGCACTCCCACCTTCCCCCTCCCCACCCGCTCAGCAGCGCGTTGGGACGGGCAGGACTCGTTCCTGTAGCCCAACCTCGAGGCAGCCCCAGCCCTTGGCACAGGAAAGATTAATTATAGCCGGGACGCCGTCTGGAAAATGGGACAAAGAGGCAGAGAATGTGTGTGGGAGGGGGCTGAGCCGACTGGGGGGGGTCCTATGGGGATGCCTGAGCACCCCGATGGATGCGGAGTGCTGCTGAGGATTGGGTGGCAAAGGGGGGCATCTTGTGGGTGTCCAGCGCTGTCAGTGATGGGCCGGGGTCCAGCAGAGTCCAGACAGTGCCCCCAGAGTGGGGCCGGGGGGAGCCGGGGGGGGGGGTGACTCACTGTTATTTGCAGCTCAGGAAGGAAATGTGGTAGCTGAGAATGGATGGGGGACCGACACCGTCCCCAGCGCCGCAGACACCGACGGGCTCCAGGGAGTGTGAGGGCAGGAAGCAGCGGGGTCAGCACTGGCACCTCACAGCCCCCGACCCTCCCCCTCCAGGCTGGGAATGCGGCTGAGGAAAGGCAGTGGGGGATGGATGTGGGGGGATGGATCCTGGATAGCCCCGGTGCGGGCACTGTGTCCCCCCAGGGTTCACTGCTCTGTGATGTCACACAGAAGAGAGAAGAGGGAATGTGCTTATTGATGTCCAGCGGTGGTTTATCAAGGATTCGTCAGGAATAAGAGAGTGGCTTGGTGAGGTTCGGGGTGGCAACGAGCACAAGCCAGCACTGGGGGCACAGCAGTGGCACTGGGGGGGGTGGGGGTGGATGGGGCACTCAGCCCCTGCTCAGAGGGATCAGTTGTGTTCCCCCCCCCCCCCAACCCAGTGATGTCCCCAGGAGGGAATAAGGCATGGGAACACTGCAGCACCCATGGGTACCCCCACCACATGCTCAAGGCCCTGAGGGTGATGCGAGCCCTGGGTGGGGGGGGGGGTCCTGTCTCCATCACCCTCCCAGTGCACCCATATTGCCCATTGCCCCCCAGGGCTGCACAAAGCCCATTCCCTTGCATGCCAGGCAGTGCTAGGAGGGGGTCCCAGGGGAGATACAATCCCCATCAGCACCGGGGGGGGGAACAGCTGAGCTGTGCCCCTGTCCTATAGCAACGGGGAACAATGGCCCTGCAGCAAACAGAAGCTGCACCGTGATAACCCGGAGTCATCCGGAGAGGCAGGAAGGAGCCCAGCGAAAGGAAATATTAAATAGAGCAATATAAACACGGCTGGGGAGCAGGAGCTCCACCCCGGTACGGCCCCATAGAAAGGGA
This sequence comes from Excalfactoria chinensis, assembly GCF_039878825.1. Lineage (NCBI taxonomy): Eukaryota > Metazoa > Chordata > Aves > Galliformes > Phasianidae > Excalfactoria > Excalfactoria chinensis. The sequence continues at coordinate 543,702 of NC_092850.1, forward strand.
ACAGCCTTGGGGGTGAGGTGAGCAGAGCGTGGGGCAGCATGGAGAAGAGCAGCTACGGCATGGCCAAGTTTGGGCTGGAGAGCAAACAGGCGATGCCCAAACGGGATTGCGCTTTCTACATGCGTTACGTCTTCCTCTTCACCTCCCTTATCCAGTTCCTCATCATCCTGGGCTTGGTGCTTTTCATGGTGTACGGCAACGCTCACGCTGCCACTGATAAGCACGTCCGGAGGTTGGATGAACAGCTGCAGGAGCAGTACCACAAAATCATCACCTTGAGCGGCCAGAACGCCAACCTGACGCGCACCCTCAACGCCACGCTGAAGGCCAACCAAGGGCTGCAGGGGCAGCTGCAGAAGGTGCAGGGGCAGCTGGAGAAATGCAACAGCAGCCAAGCCCCCATCGGCAACCCCAGGGTGAGAGCTGGAGTTGGGGGGGGGGGGAAGGGGGGCGTGTGTAACCCCTGCTCAGAACCCCAAAGGGATGGGTGAGGATCCTCTGCCTGGGACCCCAGAGAGATGGGTGAGGGGCTGGGGGGGGGGGGGGGCCTCCAACCCATCCCTGGGTGCACTTTGGCTGTGCTGGAGGAGCTCCTGGTGCTGCCATAGGGTAATGGTGGTGGAGGCCATACTGACCCTCATCCCCTTCCTGCCCCCCTCTCCCAACCCCCTGCTTTTCCCCCCCCCCCCCAGCTAGAGGAAATCAGCAGGACCATCTTCTTCCAAAAGGCTCGCTTGGACAAGTGCTACATGACCGCCAACCTCATCAACACCAGCTGCACCAGTAAGGGTCCCCTTCCCAACCCTCTGAGGACCCACAGACCCCCCCACACACCCCCAGAGTCTGTGCACGGGGGTCCCCATTAACCCTCAGGGATCCCATGCACAGCGTATCCCCGGGCTGGGCAGTGCCACGTGGGGAGGATCAGGGTGACGGGTGGGGGTCCCATGGTGCACCCCAACTCTCCACATCCCCATGCAGACGAGAAGATGCAGCTGCAGCAGCAGCTGGACGCGGCGATGCAGCAGAGGAAGATGCTGGGGCAGAGCTGCACCACGGCTGAAACAGCCCTGGGTAAAGCCAAGCAGGAGAAGGAAAGCTGCCAGCTGGAGCTGAAGGCCACGGGTGCTCTCTGTGTCACCACCAAGGCGCACCTGGATCACCTGAAGAGAGAATGCGACACGCTGCGCTCCAACGTGCTGTACAACCTGCGCACCATCAGCATGAGCAACAAGAACTTCGGCTGCAGCCAAGTGGAGGAGCAGCTGAGGCTGCTGATGCATCACATCGAGGAGCTCTTCTCCAGGCAGCAGCAGCACGAGAGCGACTACGTGGGGAAGAGCGTCTGCGACTTGACCTTGCAGCAGTGCCACCTCAATTGCTCCCACGAGAAGCAGGAGCTGGGCAAGAGGCTGCAGGAGGTGCAGCAGCAGCTGCAAGGCAGCCAGGAGGAGAGGAAGAAGCTGCTGGCGGAGAAGGAGAAGCTGAGCAAGGAGCTGGGGGAGAAGAGCAAAGTTGCTGCACAAGCCAACTACTTCAGCGAGCAGCTCAGCCTCTGCATGAGCTCCAAGGTAGGGAGCAGCTGGGCACAGGAGCCCACAACTCAGGGCAAGGGCCAGGGGAAAGCAACACAGACACACAGCCCCAACTCTCCCCTCTGCAGGTGGGCACCTACTACACAGCCCCACGGGTGCCGGGCAGTGCTGTGGGCAGCGTAAGGCCGGGCCCCTTCCCCAGCTCCTATGTGGATGTGTTGCAGAATCAGGGTGAGTTCATCCCCTTATGGGCAATGCCCCACAACTGAGTGCCCCCCCCCCCTCCCCATACTTGAACCCCACTGCTCTCATCCTGCCAGATAAAATCAATACTGAGGAGATCCAGAAGGTGGTGCAGAACGTGCTGGAGCAATACACGGCCATGATGAGGAACCCCAGGTGAGGAGGTGGGCACTGGAGACCCCCCCACACACACACACATAGGGATGGGGCTGACTGTGCTCTCCCTGCAGTGGGTAGCATGAGGAGAGCCGTGGTGAGGGGCTGGAGACCAGCAGGATGAGCCCGGAGCGGCGCTTCCCACAGCACGGATGGAAAACCCCAACCAGGAGAGAGCAGGGAATGAGACCCATCTCCCCCTTCCATCCCCTCCTTCCATCCCCCCCCTCCCCTACTCCCCTTCCCTTCCACTCCCCCCCCAAACCCCAGCCCATACCCATCCATTCCTTCCTCCCTGCTCGGTACCCACGTGTTTGTACCTGGAACTGCTGTGATGGCAGCTGTGAATACAGGCCGTGCTGAGCACTGACACAACTCATTGCGTGTGTGCCTCACTACTGGACTGGGGGGGGGGGGGGGGGAAAGGCCATAGAGAGTGTTTGGGGGAGGGGAGAGAGGGGGCAGGAACATCCCGTCCCACTGCAAAGGTAGCGAGGCTGAGGAAACAGATCAGGAAGAGGGGGAGGCTGTTCCCAGAAGGGGCCGAGCAGAAGCCAAGGATGTAAGGGACTCCCCCAGCACCAAAGGGGGGGGTTGGGGGGGGGGGGTGTCGGGTCAAGGTTCCCCCTGGGGCAGCTGCCATTTCCCCCCCATCCTGCTGCCAAACCCGGAGCTTTCCCCACTATGTAGTTGGGAATTGAGAGCAAAGCTCTCAGCCAAAGCAGAGCCCCCCCCCTCCAATAAAGCCCTGCAGTCCCCCCTTGCCCCCGCTGCCCCCCCCGCCTTTGGCACGCAGGGGCCGAGGCGCAGTGATTTATGGCCGTGCAGTGATTTATGGCCTCGCGTTCCTCTCTTTCCTGTTTAAAAAGCTTTTCCTGACACCCGACACGCCGCAGCCCCGGTCCCGCCACCACCTGCGTGTCACCAACACCACGCGGTGACACCCAGCGCTCCACAGGCCATTGCCGTGTCCTTGTCCCCCCCATCAGCACCTCTGGGTTCCTTTGGGTCGCCCCCCTCCCCCCCCCCATAAGACAAGCAAAGCCACGTGGCAGGGCTGCCCTGATGCATGGCGGCACTGCTGGGAGCCCCAGCTGGGGGGGTGGGAGAACAACAAGAGCCACAGGGACCCCCACCCTTAGAGGGCACCCACCTCCCTGGGGTTGGGACCCCCACACCAGCACCCTTAGGGTACCACGATGGGCCCCATGTCGTGCAATGGGGAGGGGATGCCCAAGGAGGAAGCAGAGGATTTTCCATCACCAACACTCCAGTTCCGTGCGTATCCTCCTGGCCAGGAAGCACGGCCCTTCCCAGCTGCTTTTCCCACGGCTGGGGCTCAGGATGCCCCCCCAGCATGGAGAGCATCACACCCGGCTTAGGGCTGCGGGCACAGGGCAAAGATACAGACCAGCCCAAGGCACCACGGTTTAATAACCCAATGGAACCCCCCCCCCCTCCATCACTTGCCAATGCAGAAGTCCCTGAAGATGACATCAAGGATGTCCTCGGCACCCACGTGCCCTGTGATGCGCCCCAGGTGCCGCCGTGCCAGGCGCAGCTGCTCGGCTGCCATCCCCACGTCCTGCTGCTGCCTGTACAGCGCCAACGCAGCCATGCAGCCATGCAACTGTGTGCTGTGCCGGCTCTGCGTCAGGGTGGGTGAGCCAGCCAGGGGGTCTCCACATCTGGAAGGGTAAATGGGGAAGGGCACAACACCCTGCAGCATCCACCCCCCCCCCCCCACCAAAAACCATCTGTGCACGGATAGGACCGGTGCCATCCCGTGCCCCCCCCCCCTCCCACCCCAGACCTGTGGCACTCACAGCTGTGCCAGCTGCTGCCCCAGCAGCTGTAGGAGGCTGTCGGTGCCTTGGCCTGTCTTGCAGGACAGCAGGGTGGTGGGGGGCAGTGGGGGTCCGTGGGTGCAGGTATCGCACAGAGCCCCCGTGTGCCCCCCCAGTAGGTCGGCCTTGTTGAGAACCAGGATGCAGGGGGTGCGGGGGGGCACCAGGGAGCCCAGGGCAGCCCCCAACTCAGCCGGGTCGGTGGGTACCGTGGTGGCATCCAACACAGCCAGCACCAGGTCTGCACGCTGCAGGCTGTGGGGACACAACCCATGGGGACACAGCTGTATCACTCAGCCCCCCCCCCTCAGTACCACATCCTGCCCTCCCACCCCCCACCCAAGCTCACCAGTCCCGAGCACGGCTGACTCCCTCCTGCTCAATGGGGTCGGTGGCATCACGCAGCCCCGCTGTGTCGCTCAGCACCACAGGGTAACCACTGACATTCAGGGACACCTCCACCACATCCCGTGTGGTCCCCGCCATGGGGGACACGATGGCAGCCGGGCGCTGGCCTGGGGACATGGGGAGGGGAACACAGGGCTCAGGGGGACGACACCAGGGACCCAAAGCCTTATAGCATTGGGGACGTGGCTCTGCCTCAGGTGGGGGGCGGCCGTTTGGAGCCCCCCGTGCCCCACTCACACAGCATGTTGAGCAGGCTGCTCTTGCCCACGTTGGGGGGTCCGGCGATGACGGCGCGGACCCCTGAGCGCAGCAGCTCCCCCCGGCGCCCATCCTGCAGGTGGGCAGCCATCTCCTGCTCCAGCACCTGCACGGCCTCATCCACTGCAGGGACACAGAGATGGGGGTGAGGAAACAGCAGGGTCAGGGCATCCCCAACACCCCTCCTTACCTTGGGACAACACCTCTTCCTCCACGTTGTCATCTTCACTGAAGTCAATGTACGCTTCGATATGAGCGAGGGCCTGGGGTGCGGAATGGGGGTCAGCATAGACAGCTCATATGTCCCCAAGCCCCCCCCCCAGTGCCCCTAAAAGCCCCTACCTGGGTGAGGGTCTCACTCCATCGCTGGTACAGCCTTCCCAGCTCACCCTCCATCTGCCTCAGGGCCTGTTGCCTCTGCGCCTCGGTCTCAGCATGGATGAGATCCCGCAGCCCTTCGGCTGCCGTCAGGTCCAGCTTCCCCCGATGGAAAGCACGGCGGGTGAACTCACCTGGCTCAGCAGGACGGAGCCCAGAGAGGCGCCCTGAGAGCAGCTGTCAGCACCGAGAGGGATGGGGGGGGATATGGGGGGGTGGGGGGGCAAACAAGGGGATGGGGGTGGGAAGGGCTCACCCAGCGCCCGCAGCACTCCGCTCAGCACTGCAGGCCCACCATGCACGTGAAGCTCAGCACAGTCCTCCCCAGTGAAGCTCTGGGGTCCTGCAGGGCATGGGGAGAGCCTTCAATCCCTTGGGGGGTATAAGGGGAGATGGAGAGAGACCCCCAATGGCCACATGGGGTCAGCACAATGGGGTTTGCAGCAGAGAGGGGCTGCAGCCAGCTGGAGTGATGGCCAGACCCCCACTTGGCACCCAGAACTTACACCAACCCCCCTGTCCCACCCCCCCAGACCCCCACTGGGCACCCAAAACCCACACCAGACCCCTGCATCCACCCAATGGACACCCAGACACCCCCCCCTCCCCCCCCAGGTACCCAACAGCCCTTTTCAGGGTCCAAGAAGCCCCCATTGCACAAAGGTACCCCCAACTGAGACCCTCAGAGGGGACCCCCCCCCCATTTCTCCCCCCATCCCCCACCTGGGAACCAGACAACGAGGCCGCGGTCCAGCAGCTCTGCGGTGTGGGGGTCCCGGATGCGCCGCAGGGTCATAACGCGGGGGGGGGGCAATTCGAGGCTCCCGGTAAGGCTGAGTAAAGCCCCCCCACTGCCCGGCCCGCTGGTCCGGATAACGGCCACCCCACAGCGCCCGTGTCCGGAGGAGACGGCAAAGATGGTGTCCCCAGGGACCACCGAGCACAGGCGCTGCGCCCACCTAATTGGGGAGGGGGGCGAGGGGGGGGGGGTTGGAGCCACATCCAATATAGGCTTATGGAAGTGCAACGACCCCCAACCCCATTCAACCAACAGCATCCCCCCCCCCCATCCCATACACAGGAGCGTGTCCCCCCCCCCCCCCCCCATTACACTCTATGTACCCCCTCCCCTTACAACACCCATTCCTAGGGCTGCACCCCCTCCCCACGCCCCCTGCATCGCGGTACCCCGCCCATCGGAGCACCCTCCCCCAAGACACACCCCTCCCAACGCCATATTCCCCCCCCCCCCCATTAAGGTCATTAAGGTGCCCTCCCCCCACCCCAAGGTGCCCCCACCTCCGTCCCACCGCGCTCAGCGCCCTCCGCAGCGCCATGCTGCGCCAAGCCCCGCCCACCCCGGCTAAACCACGCCCACTCCGATCACGCCACGCCCCCACCAACCACGCCCCCACGCCCCGCTTCCGCGCCACCGATTGGTTGTCTGCTGAGGAGAGGCGGGCTTTAAGCTTCAAGCCTATTTCTGATTGGTTCGAGGCGGGGGGATTGACGTCAGGCCCGCCTGAGGCTGTTTGCGGGCCTCGCTTCCGCCCTCATGCTGCCAGCTTTGGGGGGGGGAGGGGGAGGGGGGAAGCGGGGACATGGCGGGGAGACAAAGGAGGGGGGGGGGAGGGGGGGGATAAAGGAGGGATACGGGCGGGGATGGAGGAGAGAGAAGGATGGAGGGATGCGGGAGGGATTCTAAGCCCCATCATTGCCCCCCCCCCAGCCCCATTGGACACACTGCACCCCCCCCCCTGGGGTCCCCATCACCCCCCTGACCCACCCTGCAGGCCCTTAATGGGGATATAGACCCTGCTGAGGGGTCCGGCTATGGGGGGGGGGGGGGTTCAGGGAGTCCCTAAATGGGATGGGGTGGTACGGAGACCCGGCCCAGTCTATATGCTAATGTATGCTAATGTATGCTAATGTATGCTAATGTATGCTAATGTTTGAGGCCGAACCGCAGCTGGATGGGGGGGGGGGGGTGGGTGGGGGGGCGGTGGCCGTTTGGCACCAATGGACAGTACTGGTAGACAGAGCCGGCCCCAAAATAGCCACAGAGCCCGGGGGGGGGGCACGACCCTGTATGGGATCCCCACGGCCCGATATGACATTGCCACGGGAAGGGCAGTGGGATGCACTGTGCCCCCCCCCCCATCCTATCTATGGCACTGAGGGGAGGTCTGGGGGATTCCTGGCCCCCCATGGAGTGTGGGCTGTGGGTTGGGGGTGGGGAGGGATCCCAAATGTCAGCAGGGCAGTGCGTGGCCCCGATCGGGTTACCTGCGTGCCCCCCCCCCCATATACACACCCTAAAATAGCCGCTTGAGCCCGAGCTGGGCGCTGTGCCTGCGGGTGGGGGGGAACATGGGATGGGGGAGCGGGGGGGGGCTGGGTGAAGGGGAACGGGGGTAAGGATTTGGGGTGCAGAGGCAGCGGGAGGGAAGGGGGGGGTCCAGGAGGGGATGGGGGATGCTGGGGGCACAGCGGTGGGATAACGGCTGGCGGGGGGGGAGGGATGGGGGGTTGCAGGCTCTGAAGGGGGGGGTGCAGCCGTCGGGGCCCCCATTCTGGCGCTGCCATCCAACCAATGCTGCGGGGCCGAAGCGCGGCGCTCCGCCGCCTTTGTCCCTCCTCCTCCTCCTCCCGTCCGGGCGCGGCGGCGGTTCGGGCGGTTCGGGTGGCTCCGACCCCGTAGCGGTCCCCATGCGGCGGCCCCCGCCGAGCCCCCGCCGCGCCCGGAGCCCCGCATCATGCCCGAACCGCCCGCGGCACCGCACGACGGAGAGCGGCCCCGGAGGGCCCCGCCTGGGGAAGAACGGACGGAGCCGGCGGCCCCGGGGGGGGTCTTGGGTAGGTGGCAACGGGGATGAGGAGGGGGGGGGGAAGGGACGTACGGAACCGAGATGTGGGTTTGGGGAGATAGGAGTTGGGGGGGGGGGGCGCGGAGCCGCTCCTTGCGGTTCAATGCGGCGCGGCCGCTCCGGGCAGCGCTGCGGTCCGGAGGGGTCCTGATGCGCCCTCCGTTCATGCCAGGGGGGTCCGTGCTGGGCCCGGCACAGCGCTGGGCTCCCCGCTCCCTACACCCGGTTCGGGGGGTCCGCCAGACTCTGTGACCCCCCCCCCCCCGTGCCCCTCCCGGACAGGCTGCGTGCAAAGCGCCGTGTGTGCGGGAAGACAGCAGCGACCCCCCCGGCCCTCGGGCAGCTGTGCCCCCTCCTTACCATGTGGCCCCCCCCCACCCCAGGGAAGGACCATCATCTGCCCCCCCTCCAGCCAGGTCCCTGCCTCCCCCACCCCCCCCCGCGACCTCCCCAGGGCCGGGTGGGGGCGGGGGCTGCGGGATGAAGGCTTTGTCAGCGGGTCCCCGCGGCGGGTGACACCGAGCTTGGCGACACCAGCGGGGATGCGGCCGTGTTGGGACGAGGGGATTCGTGGTGGGAGCGTGACCCACTTTGTGCCCCCCCCCGCGGTACCGCCCGGTGCTCCCGATGCGCTCCGCGGGGCGGCGGGTGGCAGCGGTTCGGTACCCGGAGCCCTGCGGCTGCGGTGACCTTACCCCAAGGTGAGCGGTGGCTGCGGGAATGGGGGGGCTCCGGGTGGGGGGGGGGGGGGGGGGCTGCGATGTCCCCACACTGCAGGGTGGCACCGGGAGGGACATGGAGCAGGAATGGCCCCACGGCTGGAGGAGGGGGCAGCAACGTTCCCCACCCCCCTCCCTGTCACCTTCAAGTGGACAAAGCCCGTGCTGGGACCCCTCTGCAGCCCCCTCATGACCCCACACCACCAACCCATGGCTCTGTGGGGCAGCGTGGTGCCACGGAGGTTGTGCCACAGTCACACATGTGGCACTGTGGGGTCACACGCATGGCATGGCATGGCACACGTGTGTGTGTGGTGCATGCGTGCACACAACGCTGGCTCTGTGCCCCCCCGGTGCCCCCTCCCCACACGTCCCTTTGTGGGCATCAATAATACAGCAGCATTGAATCATCCCCATCCGTGCCCCAGCACAGGGGTCCCAATGAGCTCGGGGGTCCCAGTGTATGGCAGTGTGGATGAGGCAGAGTTTGGGGGGGGTCCCAGAGTCACCCCATCCCCAGCTGAAGCTGCTTCCCCGGTGCCATCCCAGCTCTGCAGCTGTGTTGGAGCTGACAATGCAATGCTTGTGCAAGGCCTTGCACCACCCCCAGGGCCGTCCCTGTATGTGGGGTGGGTGAGTGGTGCCCCCACATAGGATCTGCCCCTCCACCCCTTCTGGCCGTCAGCCCGGCGCCGTCCTGGTCCTGCACCCACAGCGCACAGCAGTGGCATAGGAGATGAGTTTGCTGGGTCTCAGCTGGGCTGCTGGGATGGGGGGCACGGAACTGGGCTGGGCTGGGGCCTGGTGTGCGTCCCAGTGCAGTACCTGGTGCAGGACCTGATGCAGGTCTCGGTGTACATCCCACTGTTTGTCCCTATGTACCATCCTGCATGTCTGGCATTTCCTGCTTGGTGTGTGTAGGATTTCCGGTGCCCCATAACCTTCCCTGCCCTGGGGGCAAGCAGTGACGTCCCTGCTCAGTTGCAGAAGGGGAAACTGAGGCACGGAGGTGGCTGGGAGCTGACAGCGGGCAGTGGGACCCATTGGCTCTGTGGGGCCTCATCCTGCCCCACAGCCAGGCTGGGATGTGAGGGGTCCCCATGCACCGCAATGGGGACGCTGAGCAGCGGGACAGCAATGCCCCCCATCACAGCCACCCCAGAGCAAGACAGATGCTGGGTACCATCTGGGGGGGGGGACAAGGGGACCCTGGGGACCATCCCCATCCCTACGCATCACCACCACACGGGGCCTCCCCACGTTTCCATGGCGACAGGCTGCTTTTTCGCTCCCCCCCCATTTTTGCTGCCGTTTCCCATCTCCCGGCGCTGCGGCCGCATTGGATCCCAGCACCACTGTGGGGCTGCAGGCAGAGGTGAGCTGAAGGGGGGTGGGGGGCTGTGGGGGGGGGGCTGTGCCATGCCATGCCTGGCCATGTGTCACCTCCTGCAGCTGTCAGGGCTTTTTCAGGCACCCAGAGGAGAAACCTGAGCTACGGCCACTGCTGTCCCTGTTCCCATTGCGGCTGTGCTGGCAGCCGACCCATCACTGTGGGGTTGTGGGGTTATGGGGTTATGGGGTGTGTGATGGGGGTGACGGAGCCATTTGGTTCCTTACAGACAAGCTTTTTGGGAAGCGACTGCTCCAAGCCGGGCGCTACATCATGTCCCACAAAGCCTGGATGAAGACGGTGCCCACCGAGAACTGCGACGTGCTTATGACCTTCCCAGGTACAAAGAGGGGGCAGGGGACCGGGAACACAGAGCTCCACAGAGCCGTGGATCAGAGGTGGGGATGTGGGCACAGGGCTGTGGACATATCAGTGCCCACCATCCCTTACAGACACCACAGATGACCATACATTGCTTTGGCTGTTGAACCACATCCGCCTCGGCATCCCCGAGCTCATCGTGCAGGTGCGGCACCATAAGCACACCCGCGCCTACGCCTTCTTCGTCACCGCCACCTACGAGAGGTACGTGTGCTCCCACCCCCCCCTCCCTGTTGTCATCCCCCCCCTCTACCCCCCCATTGCACCCCCATCCCCATTGCACCCCCATCCCCATTGCACCCCCATCCCCTCTCTGCAGTTTGCTGCGTGGGGCTGATGAGATCGGGCTGAGGAAACCGGTGAAGGCTGAGTTTGGGGGCGGCATGAGGAGCTTCTCCTGCGAGGAGGATTACATCTATGAGAACATTGAGAATGAGCTTTACTTCTTCACCTCTCAGGTGGGATGGGGGTCCTGGGCAGGGATGTGGGAAGGAGATGGGTCCTCTCCCCCTCTCCAAAAAGGGGACTGAGGTCCCCAATGCTGGGGACAAAATAGGTCTGGAGGGGGGGGAAGGACCAAGGCAGGGGGGATGTGGGTGTCACATTTGGGGTGCTGGGGTTCTGTGCCCCCAAAGCTCACCCCTCTGCGGTGCCACAGGAAAGGCAAAACATCATCAGGTATTGGCTGGAGAACCTGCGGGCCAAGCAGGGGGAGGCGCTGCACAACATTCACTTCCTGGAGGGACAGCCCATCAGTGAGTATGGCACAGCATGGCACAGTATGGTACGGCACAGAATGGCACATTATGGCACATTATGGCACAATATGGTGCAGCTCCCCCTGCCCACCCACCTCCCTGCTGTGCCACGGCAGCACATCCCTGCTGTCCCCAGGGGTTCCCTGTCCCTGCTGGTGTCCCCATTCCTGCAGCACACAGGGATGATGAACACGGGCACAGCATGCACACGGCGCAGTCACCAGGGTTAGACATGGGGTCCTCACGTGGCACCGAGCCCCCCCTCCATGCAATACCTTCATCCCAACCCGCTCCATGCTGGGGGGAGGGGGGAGGGGACAGCAGTGTCCCAGCCTCACCCCCCACCCGCGGCGCAGTCCCGGAGCTGGCGGCCCGCGGCGTCATCCAGCAGGTCTTCCCACTGCATGAGCAGAGGATCCTCAAGAGGCTGATGAAGTCATGGGTGCAGGCGATCTGCGAGGCTCAGCCACTCGGTGAGGGAAAATGGGGGAGGAAATGGGATGGAAATGGGGGTTCTGAGGGTCCTGGCCCTACTCACGTCCCCTCGGTCCATACAGATGAGATCTGTGATTACTTTGGGGTGAAGATCGCCATGTACTTCGCCTGGCTCGGCTTCTACACCTCGGCCATGGTGTATCCTGCTGTGTTCGGCTCCATCCTCTACACCTTCACTGAGAGCGACCAGGTCAGCAAACCCCAACACTGTGGGGGCTGGAGGGGGGGATCCCATCAGCAGAGCTGCTCCCAGTCCCATCAGCTGCTGCACAGCATCCCAACCCTCGGCACCGGGGTCGGAACTGCTTGGCCCCCCCAGGACCGTGGCTGTGGGGGGGTGGGAGGGGAGTGACCCCATTGCTGTCCCCCTGCAGACCAGCCAGGACATCTGCTGTGTGGTGTTTGCCATCTTCAACGTCGTTTGGGCCACGCTCTTCCTGGAGGAGTGGAAGCGCCGTGGGGCAGAGTTTGCCTATAAGTGGGGAACGCTGGACACCCCCGCAGAGTCCATCGAGGAGCCGAGGCCACAGTTCAGGGTGAGAAGGGGGGGATTCCATGATGCCGGAGGGGTTCCTATGATGATGGGGGTCATAGCATCGTGTCCTCCATCAGGGGGTGAAGAGGATCAGCCCCGTGACCAGCGCCGAGGAGTTCTACTATCCACCCTGGAAGCGGCTGCTGTTCCAGTGCCTGGTCAGCCTGCCCGTCTGCCTCGCCTGCCTCTCCTTCGTCTTCCTCGTCATGCTGGGCTGCTTTCAGCTCCAGGTGGGGCTGGGGTCGTTTAGTCACATCGGTGGGGGGGATGGAGGGGGTCACCGGCCCAGAGCCGACCCCATTTGGTGATCCCATTCCCATAGGAGCTCGTGCTGAGTGTCAAGGAGCTGCCCCGCATCCTTCGCTTCCTGCCCAAAATCGTGCTGGCCGTCATTGTCACGACCTGCGACGAGGTTTACAAGAAGATCGCCTATTGGCTGAATGATATGGGTGTGTGGGGCCGGGGGGGGGTTGGGGAGGGGACGTAGGGGTAGGGGGGCAACAGTGGGAGACCCTCCTGACCTCAAACCCTTTGGCTTTGCAGAAAATTACCGCCTGCAGAGTGCCTACGAGAAACACCTCATCATCAAAATCGTCCTGGTAAGATGGAGGGGGGGGGGGGGGGTACAGGGGGTGAGGAGGGGTCTTGCTGTCCCTCCATCCCACATTAACCACCCCCTTCCCCCCTCCCCCCCCCCCACCCCGCCTTGTATCCCACAGTTTCAGTTTGTAAATTCATACCTAAGTCTTTTCTACATCGGTTTCTACCTCAAAGACATGGAGCGGCTGAAGGAGGTGAGGGGCCACGCGGGGGCAGCGAGGAGCCCCCCCGTCCCACCCTGGGTGCACACAGACGGACATCCTTGAGCCAGCAGCGCCCGCGCCCCCCCAACCCTTTCCCCTACCCCCCCCACCCCCGGGTCCCCGCATGCTGCAGTGGGGCCGAGCGGCCGCTGACGGCGTCTCTCTGTCTGTGTCTGTCCGTCCGTCCGTCTGTCCCTTCCGCAGCTCCTGCTCATCTTCTCTCTGTCCCAAAGCCTCGTGCGCCAGCTCAAAGAGGCGCTCCTCCCCTTCATCCTCCTCCACCTCCACCTCTCCCTCATCTTCCTTAAGGGCCTCCTGGGCTTTTGCTGGAGACTGGGAGTATCCAAAGTAGGAGCGGGGAGGGCGGGCGTCGTGCATGCTGCCATGATCCCCCCCCACCTCGACCCCAGCCCTGGGGCTCCCATCCCCACCTCGGTGGCATCGGTGATGTCGTGGTGACACCGAGGGGACGCCAGGGATGGGTACCCTGCCCTGCGGGGATGCCGCGGGGATGGGGTCGGGAGGGGGGATGTGAGGGTGGTGGCACCCCCTGGTGACAGCGCTGTCCCCGCAGATGCTGGCCACGCTGCTGATCACACGGCAGTTCCTGCAGAACGTCAAGGAGGTGTCGCAGCCCCACTTGTATCGCCGATTGCGCCGGGGGGAGCTCAGCCTGCACAACCTCCGTGAGCTGTCCCACGCCGTCCTCCGCCTGCTCGCCCACCCCCGCGCACCGCCGGCTGCCGGAGCAGCCCACGAGGGGTCGAGGGGGGAGAAGAAGTGTCTGAATGGAGGCTGCGGGGTGCCCGAGGAGGAGGAGGAGGAGGAAGAACGTCGGGAGTCGGATTCGGAGGATGAGAGCGTGCTGGACTGTGGGCTGAAGCTGAAGAAGGTGAGCTTCATTGAGAAGGCGGAACGGCGAGGCACCGAGCCCTGCAGCAACGAGGAGGAGAGCTTCCTGGAGGAGGGCAGCCCCACCATGGTGGAGAAAGGCATGGATCCCGCCTCCGTCTTCGAGCTGGGTGATGATGAGGATGATGCTGAAGGCCCCCCAGGTAGCCCGGCCAAGGCAGCGGAGCCGGCCACAGGCCCACGGGTCACCCGGAGGAGGAGAGAGGAAGAGGAGGGTGAGGAGGAAGGGCGCAGGCGGAACCGGGCGTCATGGATTGATCCACCCGAGGAGGATTATTCGACACAGCTGACACAGGCGGAGGTGGAGAGCTGCATGAAGAAGTATGAGGTGAGCGGGCAGGATGGTGTGGTGCAGCATGGAGCATCCTCCTGGTCCCGCTGCCACACGCTGCTCCTCACAGAACCACAGATGGGTCGGGTCGGAAGGGTCCTTAAAGATCATAGAACCATGGGATGGTTGAGTTGGAAGGGTCCTTAAAGATCATAGAACATGGGATGGTTGAGTTGGAGAGGTCCTTAAGGATCACAGAACTGTGGGATGGTTGGATTGGAAAGGACCTTAAAGATCACAGAACATGGGATGGTTGAGTTGGAAAGGTGCTTAAAGATCATAGAACCATAGGATGGATGGGTTGGAAGGGTCCTTAAAGATCATCCACTTCCATTCCCTGCCATGGGATGGGTGCCCCCCACCAGACCAGGTTGCCCATGGGTCCATCCAGCCCTACCTGGAACCTCTTCCTCCTCCTACCAGGACACCTTCCAGGACTACCAGGAGATGTTCATCCAGTTTGGCTACGTGGTGCTCTTCTCCTCTGCCTTCCCACTGGCCGCCATGTGTGCGCTGGTCAACAACATCATCGAGATTCGCAGTGATGCCTTCAAACTGTGCACGGGGCTGCAGCGGCCCTTCGGGCAGCGGGTGGAGAGCATCGGGCAGTGGCAGGTCAGTTGGGGGCCACAGAGGGCTGGCATGGCCACAGGACTCACGCTTATCACCAGTGCTGTGCCTCTTGCAGAAGGTGATGGAGGCCATGGGCGTGTTGGCCATCGTGGTCAACTGCTACCTGATTGCGCAGTGCGGGCAGCTGCAGAGGCTCTTCCCTTGGCTCAGCCCGGAAGGAGCCATCATCTCGGTGGTGGTGCTGGAGGTAGGGCAGTGTCAATGTAGGGTCTCCCATTTGGGGAGGGGACATCAGGGTGCTCAGCGCTCACCCCATGTCCCTGCAGCACTTCGCCCTGCTGCTGAAGTACGTCATCCAAGTGGCCATCCCTGACATCCCCGCATGGGTGGCCGAGGAGATGGCCAAGCTGGAGTACCAGCGCCGCGAGGCCTTCAAGGTAGGTGTCACCGTGGGTGATGGGGACACGTGGGCTGTCCCCACGGCATCCCCATCCCGACGTGCTCCCGCCGGCAGAAGCACGAGCGCCAGGCCCAGCACCACTTCCAGCAGCAGCAGCGGCGCAAGCGGGAGGAGGAGGAGCGGCAGCGGCACGCCGAGTACCAGGCACGCAAGGAGCGCGAGGCCAACCGTGATGAGGCCAAGGCTGAGGCTGCCGGGCAGGACCCGGCCCATGAGAAGAGCCAGAGCAAAGGGAAGGGCTCCGGCGGGTCCTCCACGCATGGCTCTGACAAGCCCAAGAGGCCCAGCTCGCTGTTGGCCACCAATAACGTCATGAAGCTGAAGCAGATCATCCCTCTGCAGGGCAAATTCCTCTCCGGGGGAGCTGGGCCGGGCAGCACGGCCGCCAGGTCCCCCCAATCCCCCACCAGCAGCGATAACAAACTCCCCGGCTTCCTCAGCTTCAAGTTCCTGAAATCCCCTGAAACCAAGAGGGACGCGGCCACCGAAAAGGTGCAGTCACCCACCAAGCCATTCAACCCCGGCAAGCTCTTCAACTTCGGCAAGTCTGAAGGGACCGGCAGCAACGGGGCCACCGCCTCCCCCCAGCCCCGTGCTGGCCCTTCTGCAGATGGGGGCGAGAGGCCGGGCCCCAGCAAGTCCCACCTCAATGGGGCTCCAGAGGATGGAGCCCGTGAGGAGCCGGAGCCACGAGCAGAGGAGGAGAGTGGGGGCTACAGACTCTGAGCCGGGCATGCCGGCCCCTCCATCGCATCCCTCTGCTGGGACCCATCACAAGCCCATGGAGGTCCAGCGGTGCCTGGGATGGAGCATCCCCTCCTGCAGCACCAACGGGCAATGCTCCGTGCCCACCATCCCCAGGAGCTCATCCAAGGAGGATTCGGTGTCCCCAGACCCGCAGAGCTCCAAGGGGCGCAGCTCGGTCCGCTCCAGAGGGATGGACGGCAGCGAGGAGCCCGATTCACCCGTGCCTACAGCCATCGCTGCGTCCCGCTGCACCACGGGGACGGTGCAGTGCCGAGAGCGGCCGGGAGGGATGGGGTGAGCAGCGAGTGCCGGCTGCTGCGTCCCCAAGGCACGGGCGGCATTTCTTGCACTAAAACCCAAACAAAACCCCAATGCGAGCGACTCTGCCATTTTTCATGCAATGGCTGCAGGCGGCGGAGATGAGAGCTCGGAGCAGCCTGGACATGCAACGCTCCCTTCGCCCTTCTCTGCTTTCCTATTTCGTGGAATTATTTTGCAATAAGGCACTCGCGCACGGACGCACGCTGGAGCCTTGGGAGGAGGAGGGGTGGGAGGGTGGGGGCACGCGGTTGGGGGGTGGGAGCAGCTTTGCTTCTGGCGAGGTGGAGGATTCGCTGGGTGTAGCGTTAGTGCTTTGGCAGCCACCAGCCCCGAGGGGAGGGGGCTGCCCACGGCTCCGCTGGGCGCTGCTTCGCTTTAGGGCATGGGGAGGGGGCGGCCCCGCACCCCCAGCCCTGCTGACTGCCCCCGCCGAGCCACCCACCATCTCCAAAGCAAACAGGGGGAAAGGAGGGTTCTGGGGTGGTCACCCCATCCCCATCACTGTGCCTGGCCCAAGGCCTGGGCTGCAGAAATGTCAGGTTGTTCCCCCCTTCCCCATCTCGGTGTATTTCTTCCTTTCATTTTTGAATCAAGCCATCAAGACAGCAATAAGGCTGGGGCAGCGCTGAGGCTCCGAGCTCTGCTCACTGTGCAGCAGGACCAGGGCTGTGCCATGGCCACACTGCTGTGCTCCCCATGCCAAGCCCTGAGAGGCACAGCAGGCAGAACAGCCCCCCACCATCACACAGAACCAGGCGCCACGTTCCTTCCCTCCCTGCTGCCCCCGCAGAGGATTTCTGGGGTGAGAGGAGGAAAAGGGGAGCAGGCAAACAGGGCGCAGTGCGTGGCAGGGCAGCACCCAGAGCACGGAGCAGGGGTACCGGTGACCCCATTGCTGTTATGCCCTGGATGCCAGGAGGTGCAGAGCCCCCCTGTCCCTCCCCCTTTTTCCACTCACCATTTCATTGCTCTGCTTCCTCCCGGGTTGGGCTCACCAGGTCAGCTCTAGCTCAAAACGCGCTGCTCTTAAACTGAGTTTTGCTTGCCCTTTTTCCCTCGTGGCAGTAACAGTCCTGGCACAACAGCCTATTCCTGCTCCATTCAGCAGAGGACAGGGCCCCTCATCCAGGGCACTTCTCAACGTTTCCTCTATACAAAATACTTCTCCAGCAGCCTCCTGTCTGCTATCTCACTTCTGGGCAGTTACTGTATAAAAGAGGGAACTGTTTCTTTGGTTTTTCTTCCCCTGCTGCGTGCTACTTCTTCGGCAACTGGAAGAAACGAAGGGGGGGGGGGGGGGGTTATTTATTTCTTTTTAATTTATTGTCATATTTTTGTAAAAACCTGCAGAAATGCAATAAAAGTATATTTCAACAAGCTTGAGGCGAGTGCTGAGTTACTTTCCTATTGGATCTGTGCTTGGGGAGCGAGCCCTGGTGCTGCTACGGGGGGGGGACAGGGGACAAGAAGGGACATAGAAGGGACATCAGTGGTGCTGTCACCCCTCTCAGGCCCCCAACACTGGGCAAAACTTGGAGGCAGTGACACATGGATGAGCCCCATGGGTGCAGCTCTCCCTTGTGTCAGCAGTACGAGGGAAGGGGTAGAAGAAGAATAAAGAGAAGAATAAAGCAAGTGGCAGTCCTCTAAATTCTGCAAATTTATTGTACACGGTATCAAACATGGGAGAGTTTCAAAAATCAAATGCAAAGAAAAGGAAGGAAGAAAGAAATCAAACAACAGCCGTGACATTCAACTAACGGTGTATTTACAGTCACTCCACGACAGCAGCCCTCCTGCCAACAGAAAACCTCCCTGCTCCCCAGACCCACCAGACGAAGCTTTTGCAAGACAGGAAAAGTTTGAGGTTGGAAAGGAACTGAAGGCTGCGTTGCCAAAAAGCAGCCCAGCGCTGCACGAAGTCGAAAGCAGTTGGGGATGGTAGAAAGCAGCGAGCTGGGACACTCTGTGCCAATTGGTTTCACTAAAAATACCCTGGGAGGCTGCGAGCTGCACACCGTGCACTGATGAATAAGAAATGAATGCATTTGGAAGTGGGCACTGCTGCAGTGCAGTGACTCAGCTCTGACCATCCATTCAGACCTCACGCTGTTCCTTACAGTAACAGATTAGTCATCTCCTGTACTTGTGTGCCTGAGAGCCATCACATCAAGGAGGGCACTCAGGCAGCCCCAGCTCCTCCTGTCCGTTGCTCACCCACATCTGCTATACCTGACCAGTTTGGATGTCAGCACTGCGCCCTTCTCAACTCAAAGCACTGCGTTGTGTGCAACAGCAGCATCCCAGTATTGCAATTCATTAAGAGCTAATGGGACAAGTGCTGTTTATGGAGCTGGTAGCACTGAGATGTGTTTGAGTGAAATGAAAAGGCAGCTTTGCTTTCCTGGAGGGCTGGGGCTGCTCCTGGCCTCCAAGTGGAGGGCTGGCTGGTGGAAGGGATGGGAAGGCAGAGCCCTGCCTGGCAGTGAGCACTGCTGCCCCACAGCACCCAGCCTGCTGGAGGGTCAGCACAGCCCTCCCACCCCCCCAGCCTCCTCAGGGCTCCTATAGGTAAAAAGAGCACAAAAGTTAAAGCCACTCAGCTCCTCAAAAAGCATCAGGACCTTTAGTAAGACTTGTTGAAACTATTCCCAGAACAACCTCATTCTAAAAGCCCGCCCACAGGGAAGTCTCGCTTCATCACGCCTGGGGACCGCAAGGGAAGTTCTGCCTTTAAAAACAGAGTCTCATTGTTAGCCATCTGGAAGCTGGCATTTCATTCCCTCGCTTCACTTACAAAGAAGAAAACAACAACAACAAAAAGCCCCTTCCCTGCAGCCCAGGTTCAACCTTTTCAATATACAGAAGATTTTTCTTGCCGGTAATTGCACGGTTGTTTGGGAAGCAGAAGAGAAACCCAAAGCGCAGTCAGCGTGGCATGAAGGTCAGGATGTGCTGAACCAAAGCCATGATGCAATCGTTCCTTCTGGGCATCCTCTGCCTTGCTCCCAAAAATACCCTGTGCTGCTCACAGGTAAACTCAACCCACTCTCTCCTTTAATGGAATGGATTTTCCCCTCCTTGTTAGACAGCAGAGAAATGAGATAAAACGTGGCACGGATCAGCTGGAACCCCTCTGGTCACACACAACTCCCCTGCTGCCAGGCTGACGTCAGCAAAGCAGGAAAACTAGGTTTCCTATCAGAGACGTGCAGGTCTTTACAAACTGAAGGCAGCGGTGAGTAAACAAGCCAGGGAATGGGAAGTAGTAGTACAGCTGATGTGTGTCTTTTTTAGGCTAAGAAAAAGACAGCTGTTCTCTTTTAGATCAGATCTAACATATCGAAACGATTCGGTTCTTACTGTGAAGTGCACCTGAAGGCTTCAGCCTGCAACACCCAGCTCCAGGCTGAGCCACGGCCTCATGCACCCCATCCCCTCCAGCCCATGTTTCCATCCTTCTGTTCAGCACTGCTCTTCACAGTTTAATGCAGTTTTAGGGCTTGTTAGGAACGTTCACACACGCCTTCAGTCCTTCCCAGCCTGCCAGCTCTGTACACAAACAAACCTCCCAGCCACAGGTTCTGCTGCATATTGTTTTTCCCTGTGTTCACTACAGAGGTCACCTCCATTCCCCTGCTCCCAGCGTGGACAGCATGGAGTGGGTGCACAGCCAAGGACAGAAGTGGGGAGGTGGTTGGAAGCCAACCATGCTACACCTGTACCAAACTGAAGAGACTCAGACAATGCAAAGCAGGAACCACCTGCAGAACAGAACGTGTTCATCTAGTCTTCCTTCCAACACCTTTAACTTAGGTGTTAGGAATAGGGTAAGTAAGAAAAGTCCCCTATGATGCCAAGAATTAGCCTCAACAAAAGGTTAGCTTCCTGCACATCAGTCACTGGTACAGCTACACGTCAAACAAAAAGGCAGTGCCTGACTTGCTGGTATCCCACTCTCACCCATTCACACCTCAGCTGCTCCCAGGAGCGCCCTGCTGTCGTCCCCTTGTAGAAAGAAGCAGTTCTGCTGCTTTGATTATTGAGCAAAGATTCCCTATTCAACTAAAAAATAATAATAAAAAAAATCATAAGCATCATTATAACAGTAATATTCTGGTCTCTGACAAGTATCTCAAGTTTTCATTACAAAAGCCAAACCTTTAAGTATACATCGTAACAGAAACAATACAAATAGCACTACGCCGACATACAAAAAACCCCTGAGGGTCACTAAATTTCAGTCACCTTGTAACAAGAGAGTCAGAATGTGGCCAGGTGTTGTACAAACAGTGCGGTCAGCAAAGAAATCCAAGGGCTTGTTTGTTTGTTTTTTGTTGCTTTCAATGCACTAAGGCACCAGGAAGTCACAGTCAGGCAAAGGAGACCTTCCATGCAAGACTCCAACCCGAGACACTTACCATGTATGAGACAGATAGGATCAAAGTGCAACAGCCTGAGGACAGCTTGCTTGAGGCAGCACAGACAGCACAGGCTGGAGGAGAGAGGAGGAAAGAAGCGAGCTCTTGCTTTGGGTCAGATGGGAAGCAGACTCACTGTGATTATTAGAGATCCACACTGCTTGTACACAACCAGAAATGGGGGAGAAAAAACAAAAAGAGACAAGTTTGATACTTCATCACATCAGAACTAGTTAAAAAGTAAAAGAAAAGGCAACTTTCTCCCACCTCTTTAAAGTATCTGAAAGATATTGCAAAGGCTCCAGTAAAGCAACCAGATCATTTTCAGAGACACGGAGGGAACAAAGACGGGGGTTTACAACAGGAAGGAAGTGCCAACTCTCTTTAATAGTACATCGCTCTGTCTAGCAGAGAAGTCAGCAAAGCCCAAACCTTGCCATATCAATCAAGTATACAGCATTTTACAACTTTAAAGCACTGTACAAACATGAGCCTGCAAGGCTGCAGCTCTCCAATTGACCCAGCACGTGGATTGGTCACACTTTACCACCAGCTTCATGTCCATTTCCTCTTTTGGTATCTCACAGCTCTTCAAAGGATTCTCCCAGTCTCAGCTTTAGATGATCCCTGTGAGAGCAGATGTTAACGCAGCGCCTTCAATCAGCATCTTGCACTTTGCACAGAAGGACTTTTTGACAGCAGAACTGTCTCCTCACCACTGCCAGTAGATCTCAAGGCATTCTAAGTATTCTCTTCACCAACACGGTTGGCATTTTCAGCAACATTCCAGTAATGTGGAGGTTACTGCCACAGCAAAAAGGCAGGGACAGAGATCTAACCTAACCTACTGAGCATTAACTTCATTCACTTGGTGCCTAAGACGCAGCCGTGACAGAGCTGTGCCCTGCTCTCCCCAGGGTTCTGCCTCGCAATGTGCAGTCGCAAACAACAGTACTTCCCTTCGTGTCCCCTTTGCCCCACATCTGACCACGTGGCGTCCGCTGGTGGGAAGGGAAGCGATGCAGAAGGGGGGAACAGAAGCCCAGTCCTCCAAGCTTGTGGCTGCACAGCACTGGGTTTATCCAGGATCTCTTTTTCTCGGCGTTTTGGATTCGTGAACGAGGAAAAAAAACACAGTTATAAACATAGTGATTTCAACTAACACAGTGTGAAGTCAGCTCCTTACATGAAAGCAGACAAGACATCGTTACTAAGCTACACCTCCTGTCCCCTTTGGGTGGCGGCGGTCATTTCCTTTTGGTCTCTGAACTCTGGATCCACCTAGGTGACTTAGGGGCTCCATTTCTGCTCTTACTGAAGTCAGTGAGGGTTCAGGTAACAGGCACTGAGCTGTCACAGTCCGAAAGAGATGGGTCTGAAGCACAGACCACGGAAGCTCACATTTGGATCAACTCTAAGTCCTGGACTCCAATTCCAGAGAGGCTGATATCACGAGAAAGCACAGCGTACCATCAGTCAGAGCCAGCAGCAGAGGCAGAACCAGATGGAGATGCTGAGGTGCTCCCAGACTCAGCCACCAAGCGCTGCCCACGGGCGCCTACCTCACTGCATCCATCAGCTGCTGCTCAAATACACTGTTGATCAAATACTCAGAACAGGATAAAAGTATCCATTTATTCCAACGGAGAAGTTGCACATATCAGTCTGTCCAAGACCAAGAGACTGTTCGAATTTAAGAGCAACACAAGCAACACACCTTTTACTTGAATTCTCCACGACCACCTATGCATGAGATAACGTACGCTGCTAAATGACTGTGGCCCTTACAGAACAGACCAAAAGAATACAACTGATAGACCGAGTTGACAACACGTTTGCTAAGATCAACATAATCCAAAACGACATCCATGATTTTTTTTTCCTCTCCCCCCCCCCCCTTAAATGCAATTGCATTAAATGCCAATTGCAGAAAAACTGGAGGAAAATCAGCAAGGCCCCCACACTTCTAGCTGGACTGGGCACATCCAAAGAAGAGTTAACCACTTATGTCAATGGGTACGTGAATCTGAAAGCCTGTACACCATTCTGGGGGCTCCTCCCCAGGCTTCCACAGCTGGAGCTGGTTGGTTAGGTAACAAGAGTTAACAAAACCTGTTAAAGTGACGGTGTACGTTGTTAGAAAGGAGGAGCTGTGGTTACACTACACGTTTTACTGGATTGTTCCACCATTGCTCCGCAAGTTTTACGGCATAAATTAAAAAAGAAAAACCAAAAAAAGAAAAAAGGAGAAAAAGAAATAAATACACTGGCTCCTATGAAGTCAGAAGTGGTTTGGGCTGCATAGTGGAGGGGTGAGAGATGGGGGCAAGGGGCAAAATTTACACACTTGGAGACAAAAATGGGAAGCGCCTGCAAAGTAGAAGAGCAGAGGCCCAAGAGTTTAAGTGTCCTCATTCATATCCTGGCTGTCTGTCCGAGCGATTTTTCGTGGTGGAGCCGAGTTCTCACCTTCAATTTCCACTTGCTCTTGATCTCTCTTCTTTGCTGCATTCTGTTTGGACAAAGAAGGTCAGAGTGAAACTCCTCAAAAGGTTGGATTCAGGTGGGAACTGGTGCCAGAAGAACAAGCTTTTGGTTGGAAAAGTTGGCACACAGCACTGGGATGGCCTAACAGATACACTAACACACACCAAGGACACGGCCAGGTTCGCTTCCCTGCTTCTCTGGGTCCGTCCCTGAACTCATCAAACCCTCTAACAGCTCCTGCCACACACAGGCACTTCCCTTTCAGCTTTGAGTAATGCTGCCTCTCTCCCAACTCTGACACCTCTGCTCCTAATCACAGCCTTGGTTCTGTGTACCGCCAGGCCTTTGGTGCCCGCTGGAGCACACTAATTGTGCAGCCAGCCCTGATTTCATAGCCAAGGTACTCGCACAGCTTCATTAGTGCAGCCATGCTCTGCACAAGCTCATCCATCTCCTCACAGTCCTGGGAGGGAAGAGGAGCTCTACTCCAGCTGCAAAGCACACTGCTGGGGCACAGGGAGACTGTAAGGGCCACAGAGGGAGACTGTGCTATGTGGGAAACATAACTGAAGTCACCCAGGTTCTAGACTGAGCACGTCCTTTACATTGAAAGGGAATGCCAAGAAGCCCACACTGAGCAGCACAGACACAGCCTCCTTTTGACGAAGTACAGCCCACAAGGACTGAATCACTTCCTTTAAATAATCATCAATATCTTGACGGTGATCAACGTTCAGCTCTATCAGTCGGAGTCAGCAAATGAAGACGTGAAGGAAACACAGCCATACCTTTTTGTCCCACTGCTGATGCAAATAACGCAAAAGTATATTTGTCTTTTCTGTTACTATAACTGCCAAAGAAAGAGAGAAACAAGCTGAGGTCATTTTATAGGCAACTTTTAAAACTGAGCAGTAATAAGACATCATTTCACATACTGAGTGTGGCCCTTTATATTAAAGGAGGGTATTAAAAATCAGCAATCACTAAATACACTCAGAGGAAAAGCAGTGAAAGGAATAGCCAGGTACACACAGCTAATTGCTGTGGCAGGAGCTCCAGAACATCACTTGATCTGAAGCCTAAAGTCAGTGAGATTATGTATGACATATTTGTAATGTTAGAAAAATAACTGTTCAATAAATCCCCACCCCCCCAAAAAAAACCCCAAAGCTTTCAGTGGGGCAGACCTACTTTGTTCAGATGGGTATTCTCTCGTGGGAAGATATACCGATGGTCTTCTGTTCTATAGAGGAATCAGAAGAGTTACAGAACAAAGACGGTGAGAAGGAGATTTCTAACTGAAGCACAGTTAAGCACAAGGCCACCAGAAACACAGGCTACAAAGGCACCCCGATATCCCACCCCGTTATACGACACTGCACCACTCCTTACAAAATGATTTGAGGAATACAAAGCAGCTCAACCTGCTTTCAAGCCAGCTGAGCT
Organism: Excalfactoria chinensis; assembly: GCF_039878825.1. Classification (NCBI taxonomy): domain Eukaryota; kingdom Metazoa; phylum Chordata; class Aves; order Galliformes; family Phasianidae; genus Excalfactoria; species Excalfactoria chinensis. The sequence continues at coordinate 568,173 of NC_092850.1, forward strand.
CATTTTTGCTTGTAAAGCTTTAGAATAGGCTTCTAGTCTCATGCCTTCAGCCTTAAGTGTATCACTGAAGAATGCACATACAAAGACAGCACCACAGATGTGGTTTGGCTGACGTGAGGATGAATGCCTCACCAAAGCAAGCAGGAAGTTTGCCTTGCCAATCTCAACCCATGAACTGCAAGCACACATGGGGTGTGTTGGGTCTTTTTTTGTTGCTATTACAGCAACAAAACGCTCGTTTCAAATTGATTTGGCCGTAGTGCAAGAAAACCTCCCCAAGCACCGGGATTTGAGGGCTGATAAGCAATACTTACTGATGCTTTACATACAGAGTCTGCATGGAATCTGCTGAAGTTGCTTTTGTTGTAGACAGGTAATCCTTTCAAAAAATCCGCCTGTAAAAAAAAATGGACAGAGAAGGCAAAGAAAGGAGGAGGTGAGGAAAGGAAGAGTGATATTCCAGCTGCTGTTTGCTTTGTGCTGACTCACAAAGGAGTTGCTGGCTCATTAAGATAAATGACTGCAGGATTCGGAAGCAGGACGCCAGAGCTCTCAGATACTGAAACAAAAACCCAAGGCTGGTTTTGTAAAGGAAGCAAATCCTCAGCTTTTGCCTTTGGCTCCTTGTGTTCACGGAGCTCAAGAACTCGGTTATTAAGCTGCTAACCAAAGCTCTGCAGGCATGCAGGCTGTAAAGCAGCATCTCTCCGGTGGGCTGGGTTTGGAAAGAAGGCAGCACAGCCTGAAGCAATCGAGCATCACCAACCACCACACCAGGACTGAAAGCCCCGGCTGTGACACCACAGCAACCAGCTGCTCTTTTGCTTTCACAGTGAACATTCTTTGTCATAGGCCAAGGCCGATTTCACAAAGCACCAAAAGCCCACGTGGCTACAAAAGCCCAACCCTTAGCAGGCACTATCAGCACAGCCCGACCACGTAGGGATCAATCACAGCCTTTCTGCATCAGAGCTACAAAAGGAAGTGTTCAGCAACAGTGTTAAAGGAGGCAGAAGATGGGCAATAAATGCAGGAGGCAGCAGTGCAATGAGAAGGGGAGACCCCAGCATGGGCCCCCCAAGCACTGCTTAGTGCTCACATAGAGACTCCAAGTTACACCACATGCACAGACAGCCCCCTGCTTATAAAAGGGCAGTAAAGCAGGAGATGAGAAGCCACGTAACGCCAGTGTTAGATGAGACAATTAAATGGACGCTGTTGTCATAAAACTGCGGGGTCAGAAGACATTGTTTGCATTTAAATGGAAGCGATTATTTTTATTAACACCACATCCCCAACTCAAAACAAAGAGCTATAATTAGCCAAACCAGAAGAGATTTATTCATACTTCTGTTCTTGAAAAGAACTCTACCAACGTCTCAGTTTCCACATTCAACGCTTCCTGTACATCAACTTCTAACTAAAAGAAGGGACTTGGATTCAATGAGCCACACACAAATTGCTCCTGCTTGCCTGGCTCCCTCCAGCAGCGATGGATGTTATTTCCCTTTGCTTTCATTGCTTTGTATTGTCAAGCCAGAGCCCACCACTCTGCATAGCATAAACACTATTTAAATGATCAGTCAAAATGCATTTTAAATGGAGAATGTTCTGCTTTGCTTCCCCCCCCCCCAAAGCAACCGAAGCGAGATACACACCAGCTAAGTTCCTTGCAAGCAGGAAGGCTGCCATGCACACACTGCACATGGAAACCTCATCTCCAATAGGTACAACCCTGAGCATGGGCTCTCAGCCCCCACTCTCCCTTTTCACAGTCACTTGGGGGGGGGAAACAACTCCAGCCCTTAGCAATGCTCCCCTGTCCCCTAGATAATAAAACAACAGGAACACTAGGACAACTGAGCAACCAAAGGGATATTGCTCCAGCCAAGGTGTCAGCCAGCAACCCCAGCACTCATCAGCAACACAACTGAGATGACTCCTTAGTAACAGCACTACTCTGCTGATAACGCTGCTGCAGACCTGCGCATTTCCAACAGTTGAAATGATGCAACCTCAAAGATCAACAGAAAAATCCCCTCGGGAGAACTGCCAGGAGCCACATTCCTGGATATCCAGAATGAGACAATATTTGGAGTGCAACGAGTCTTATCTGCTCCAAGGGCACGAGGTAACGTAGGCTCAGTAGGTCGCTGCTGTGAGTACACACCGATCACACCAGAACCACCAAGGAATAATCACAGTGCAATGTTACACAAGGAAATGCTCCTCCTGTGAGCCTCCTATCGCTCTTCAACACACATCCAGGCCAAGCTGATGAAGCAGCTCCCTATGTGGAAACGAGAAACCAGCACCAGAACCAAACAGACATCTCATTTTCTTTAGGGAGAGGGAAAGCCTCCAAAACACCACAACAAACGTGATTAAGCAACCTTGGAAGATAACACTGGTTTCTTTCTATGATTGGGGAAGTGAAGTAGAGACCGTTCTGATGTCAACAGAGTTGCTCGGCTCTCTAGGGAGACGACAATCCTCATCTAAAAGCAGAAAGGTGATAATAAACCACATACACGCCTCACTCTCAGCTTCTAAAAGGAACCACAGTAGCCATGCTGTGGGATATGATGCCCGGAGTACTGACATGGAGAGCAGGGCTCTATCCCAGCACAACACGCACATAAGGACCAGGGGAGAGCTGTTAGCACTGCCCCCTATGCACAGAGATCACTGGGAACACCGACTGCCCCTCTGCTTCCTCCAACAGCAATTATATCGCTGCACAGGGAGGGGAGCAGGCAGCAACACAAGCGCCTGCTTTTGCTCAGGAGCTCCCCCATAACCCCCACACCCCCCATAACCCCCACACCCCCCATAACCCCCACACCCCCCATAGAAGCAGCGCTGGGGGCAGCAGATACCCCAAACACCCCCCATCCCCTCCACAGCCCCCTCCATGCAGCCCCAACCCTCTCCGGGGACGCCCCTCCCCTTCTGGAGCCCCCCAGGCCGCCCCGGAGCGTCCCCCCCCCCCCCCCGCACCCCCCTGAGCCGAGCCGCCCGCACCGCCATCTTGTGCCGCCACAGCCCCCCGGCCGGGGCCCAGCCCCCCTCAGCGAAGGGCTCCGCTCCCCCTCAAGGCCCAGCTCGGAGGGTGCGGCTCATCTCCGCCTCAGGGTGGGCCCCGCCGCCCTCCTTCGAGGTTGTGGGAGGGGAGAGCGGAGGGTGAGGGCCGTGAGGAGCCGGAGAGGCGCTAAGGCCGAGATCGGGGCGGGCCGGGGTCGCCGCCATTTCGGGCTGGGGGTTCGCACCTACCATCTTCGCCGCCGCCAGCCGGGAGGAGCCGCCCCTCCCCCGCCGCACAGCCTCTGCCTGCCGTCGTTCGCCCGCCCCACACGTGCTCCTATTGGTCAGCACAGCGCCACGCCCAGCGCCTATTGGGCGTCGCGGTTGTCAGTCAGCGCGGCGCTGAGGAGTCTGGGATCCGGTTGAAGCAGGAAATGCCGCTCGGAAGGAGGTGGGGGGGTGAGAGGAACCCGGATGTGATGCCGGCCGCGGGGCACGCTGGGAATTGTAGTCCACGCTGCACCGCCCCGTTATGGCGTCTCCTCCGCTCCCGTCGATGAAGGCGCCGTTAATTAACGCGTCAGCAACGAAGCGATTCATTAAGCAGCGCTGGGAGCACACACTGTGTCACCAGAGCAACCCCAGGCCTCACCTCTGGGCCTGCTCAGCGCTCCGAGTCCACTCCAAAGGGTCATTGATGAACAAAAACATGCCCAGCTTCCATTGGGTGATGCAGACGGGCATCACTGTGGGGCTCCCATCTCCCTCCTATAGCCCACAGGCAAGGCCTCCATGCTGCTGAGCAGCCACAAGAGCAGAGGGGAGCTGCCACCTAAAGCTCTGTGTGCCTTCAGCCTTCAGTTCCATCCTTCAGAGGCTCCCTGCTATGAGGAGCAAGCTGGGCTGTGTGTGCAGGTAATGGGTAAGCTGCCTTTCCTTTCCCTGTTACCTCGGCGCCGACAATGAGTGAAGGGAGCTCAGCTCGACTTGCCAGGCTTTAATTACTGCTTGTGCTTCCACAGGGTCATCTTACAACCGTACGCAAGGAGAAAAGCAGAAAGCAGCCTTCAAACAGAGCCCTTAGAGGCCATCAGAGCCCTTAGAGGCCAACAAACAGAGCCCTTGGAGGCCAACAAACAGAGCCCTTGGAGGCCAACAAACAGAGCCCTTGGAGGCCAACAAACAGAGCCCGTAGAGGCCGCTCTCAGTGTTAACACCCCATTATTAAGAGCATAGGCCCCCATCACAGCCCCTCTATCAACACAAGGATCTAAGCTGGGTAGCTCCAAACCCATATCAGCTCTGAGGGCTCTGTTCATGCTCAGCTCGCATTAAACCTTCAGTGTGTCAGGGACTTCCTGCCCTTCAGCATCCGTCGGAGGATCACCTCGATGCCAGCCGGTGTGCTGATCCGTTTGATCCAACCGTGGGTCCGTTTCCTTTTCCGGTTGTTGGGTTGATATTCGTTGCCACGCGCCTTCAGACGGATCTGCTGATGGCTCCAGGAAGGCAAAGGGCTGGGAAAGGATGGGATGGTGTCTATAGGCTTCAAGGAGAGGTGGCTGAAAGGCAGATCCCTGCTATGGGTGAGGATGGATGCTGAGCGGAGCTGGAAGGGATGAACTGGTTGTAACAGGAAAAACCTATTGGAAAAGGTAAAATAAAAGGGTAAATATAGATAAATACAGGAAAAGCCTATTGGAAAAGGTAAAATAAAAGGGTAAATATAGATAAATACGGGAAAAGCCTATTGGAAAAGGTAAAATAAAGGGTTAATATAGATAAATATAGGAAAAGCCTATTGGAAAAGGTAAAATAAAAGGGTAAATATAGATAAATATAGGAAAAGCCTATTGGAAAAGGTAAAATAAAAGGGTAAATATAGATAAATATAGGAAAAGCCTATTGGAAAAGGTAAAATAAAAGGGTAAATACAGATAAATACAGGAAAAGCCTATTGGAAAATGTAAAATAAGAGGATAAATATAGATAAATACAGGAAAAGCCTGATGGAAAAGGTAAAATAAAAGGGTAAATATAGATAGATACAGGAAAAGCCTATTGGAAAAGGTAAAATAAAAGGGTAAATATAGATAAATACAGGAAAAGCCTATTGGAAAAGATAAGAGCGGGGCAGGAAAGCGCTGCCCTCCCTGTTCTGCCCTTGGGAAGGCCTGTCTATAGTGCTGGATCCAGGCCTGGGGGTCCCAGCATAGGAAACCTGTGAGGGCCGGCATAAGGAGCTGGGCCTGCTCAGTCTCTATAGGTTCTATGGAGGTAAAACAAGGTATTTCTGGCCGATCCAGCTGTAAAATGGACCCCTGTCCCGCCCCGGTGTCCCTCTCGGTCCCATCGCTCCGTCCCCGTCTATTACCTGCAGCCAGAGGCCTGCGCCCACAGCCGGCCTAGCGCGGCCGCCGCCATTGCTTCCACCCCTCCTGACAGCGCCACCTCCCAACAACGCCGCCCCCTATTGGCTCCTATTTTTCTCGGCCAATCACAGCCGGCGAAAAGGGGCGCGTGCGCGCTGGGGGTGGGAACGGCGTGACGTAGAACGTAGCGGCCGCGGGGGGTGATGGGATTTGTAGTTCTGCGGGGGCAGCGTTGTTACTATGGCGACCACCTCGGGGTTCGGCCTGGGCTGCCTTATCCCTTGTCCAGATAGAGCAGCATTGAGCCCTTCCAGGCGGGATTCCTCGTCCCGTTCTGCTCCTACGAGCCACGTCCAGCCCTATTTCAGAGCAGGGGAATGAATGGCAGAGAGGAGGGGGCTGATAGAGCCTCATTGAGCATCAGGATGGATCCCATCACCCCCATTGCCTGCCCCTTTTATCACCGTGCTGGAGGCAGCCATGGCTGTATGGCCAAGCATGGCCCAGCTCTGCTCTGCTTTCATCCCGCTGTGTTTCTTCCCAAAGCCATTCCCAGCATCAGGGGGTATAAATGGGGAGCCGGGATTAACATCAAGCCGTGCTCACAACACAGCACAGGCATTGCAATGAGAGAGGAAACCCCCACCTCAGCCATCTGCAGCCACCCCATTGCATAGGGCAAAGACCCCCCCCCCCCCCCAATTGGCAAGCCTCCACGGGCGGGCAGCTCGGTGTGCTCCGCTCAGCGTTGATTGGCTAGTCCTCTTGTCTGTCAAACACAAAGCCCTCCTCCTTAGGAGGGATTTAAGGGGCTTTCTATGGCTGTAGACTACAAGGACAAATAGCATCCCCCCCCCCCCACCCCCCCACTTCCCCCTCCTTCCAAGCCCCCAGAGCTCGGGGATGAAGCTCTTTGCTCCTCTGGGGCTGATGGGGAGAAGATGGAAGGTGAAATTGCAGCCTAAAGCCGATGAGCTGAGCTGAAGGTGCTGCTCCGTCCTTCCTTACACCCAAAAAAGATGTGATCGGAGGAGCCCGACCAGCTGAGCTGCCCGCCAGCGCCTGCATCCATCCTGCATCCATCCTGCATCCTGCTGCCTCGCATCTCCTCCTCTCCCCCCCCCTTGTTTTGCCTCCTGCAAGAGCAAGCCTTTCATTTGCAACCTCGACTCCCGACCAACCCCTGTCAATAAATGAGGTGAGCCTGCCGTTTCTGTCCCTCTTTTGTGATGCTCGGAGCTGCGATGTGCTGCAGCAGCGAAGGGGAGGAAGGTGCGAAATGGCCAAAGGAGGCTGAGAGCTGAAGGGCTTTGAATGGGGCTGCAAGGAGACGAGGGGAGGCAGCAGCTCGAGCTTGAGCTGCTTCGTGCTTGTAATAGCGCTGCACTATGAGCTTGGGGTTAAAGCTGCCCGGTGATACAACTTAAGGAACCGGCTTCTTGTTGTGATGCAATTACAGACGGTGATTGCTGGTTCTGGAGGAAGACCCGCTGTTGCTATGAGCGTGGCAGATCTGCTTGGCTTTTCGGTTGGAGAGTGAATGGGGGGCACCTGCATGCATCGCTTACCCGGCTGAGGGAGGAGGGAGGCAGGGTTTTCTCCTTCCTGCTCCTTGCAATGCCTCTAGGCTGCTCCTGGAGGCTGTAGGACATTTGCAGCTGAAGGATTTGGAGCCAGATTTGCTTGGCAATGCATTGGGATCGTGGTATATCCTATTGGATATGGAGGGGTTGGGAAGCCGGGATGGAGGTGGGGGTCGGCTACAGAGGTCAGGTCCAGGTTACTCCTCTGTTGCATTGCATAATCTTTTGTTTCTCAAGGTCTTCTTCCTTCCTAAAGAGAGACGTGTGGCAGGCAGCCAGCCTTGGCTCCGGGCTGCTTTATGTGCGTCGGGTGCTCGTTGCTTTCCCCCCCCTCCCTGTAGCATTGCTTCTCTACTCGATGCTGTTTGTCTGCATCCTGCAGGGCTCTCAGCACAGCCCTGCAAACAGGAGCCTGCAGGCTGTGCGTGCTGAGGATCTCAGGGCTGCCTGTTCAGTTCCTGACCCCTGCATGCCCTGATAAAGCTGCTGCTGGTCTATCAATAAACCCAGCTGCTTCCTCACCCACCTGAGTGCTGCTTTGGGTCCCCCCCCCCCCGAGGGAAGTTTTCCTTTGCAGGGCTAAAGTGGCATCAACATTATCCTGTGAGGCTGGTGCTTAAACAGGTGTTGCCTTTACACGCTTCTGGATGCTGTAATTTCACCACTTTGCAGAGTGAATGAATGAGGGAGGATGGGAAGAGCATAACGATATCGGCCCATTCCTCAAGAGTGTCGTGTGTCATCATTAATACACGCGAGCCCCGGAGGGAAGGGATTAGAGCTGAACAAATTATTATGGCAGGTCGGATTCTGGCTGCAGCACATCTCACGCTCTTCTTCCTTGTCTCTGGCACCTCTCCTCTGAGGATTGGCAAGGAATTAGCAGCTATGAATCCCTGCTGCTCCCTGCGGGCACACAGGGATGTGTGCTAGGAGGGGTCGGAGGTGCTGAGCAGTGGGACTATAGGAGCACTGTGGCATATGGGGGGGGGAGCAGAAGCCATTCGCAGCCATCAGCTCCTGCAGTAGCGATGCTCTCGGCTCAGTAATCGGGGCCAAATGTTTAGCAGGGCTTTTGGCAAGGACACGCTCAGCGCCACGAAACACAGCATCCTTGCTCTCTTCCTTGCCCCTACAGGCTCTATGCCAGTCCCACATGGCTGCCTGTCACTCTACCATGTTGGGCTTTCTTCCCTCTGCACATCAGATCACGGCCCATTTTTTCCTCCAGCTGTGACACGGTGCCATCAAGCTGTATAAAATCAGAGGCTCCGCAGCCCCAAAGTAGGTCAGTAAGTTGTTGTTTGTTCCCAGCTGGGCTCTCTCAGCGGTGGTGGAAGGGAGGAGGCACAGAGGTTGGAACTGGAAGACCCCACAGCAGTGCCCCATGGAGCTGGGCAGCAGATCAGCCTCCCTGCATCACGCCTTCAGCATCCCTCGCTCCTCTGCTGTTGAGATGGGAGGGCTCTCCCAGGGGAAGCCTTGACTTTGAGGGGGACACACACATGGGTAGCAGCTCATGGCAATGCTCTGCCCTTCCCCAACCTCTGGGGATGCTCTGCTACGCTCCTGGCCTGGTGCCGTGCCTGACTCAATATTGTGCCTGGCCTTATGTAACTGGTGCCGAAATCTCACTCTCTGCTGGGGGTGGCACTGGAAGGTAACTGGGATGGAGGAAAAAGAAAGGGGGGATGGGGGGGGGGAGGAGGGGCAGCTTGTTGCCATGGTAACCAGCATCTTCACAAAGTTCTTCACATCCATCTGGTTTCATTTGCAGCCCTTTCATCTGGTGGAGGGAACGTCCCTTGATGTTTCTGGTTGTGGCAGACGGAGTGGTGGGAGGTGGGAGACGGGTGCGCTGTGCCCCCCCCTAACCCTAACTCCCCCCCATACCTCCCTTCAGAGCTCTCCACCTCCTGCCCCTCCATTTCCTCACTGGGATGCACTCTCTGCTGTGATTCATCCAGGGCTTTCCCAGCTACCAGAGCCAAAGCATGAGCTGCCAGGTCTCAGGCTGTGAGCCCCAAGCCAAGCATTGCTGTTAGTGGCAGAGCCTGTCCTGATGGTCACCCCCCCCCCCCCTCCTGCACTGGGACCAAAGCATCCCCCCAAGGGCTGAACTGGGTTCCTGGATCTGCTCACGGAGCTCCTGAGTGCAACAGCCTTCCAAGCAAATCAATTCTGGAAACGAACAGGATGGACTAATTGAGTTAATCCTGCCAAGTTAATCAATGTCAAGTCGGGTTGGCCAGAAGTCCTGTTTATAATCCACGCGGAGATCATTAGTGCCCTGTGAAATGGAGGTGCAGTGCAAATCCTGGCTCCGTGGAAAACAGAAGGTGGAAAAGGCGTGCTGGGGTGCTGAGCGCAATGGGATCTGCAGCCACAGGCACTGCAGGCCAGCAGCTGGATCCCACAGCTGCACTTCTCCGGGCAGCTCCATAGCCCACTCTTGCAAGGGCTGCACTCAGCTTCTCCTTCCAGGGCTCTGAGATCTTAACACAGGGAGAAGGGAGGCTGCTGGGAACCAGGCTGTGCATGCTGGAGCTGCAAGAAACCCCGAGCAGGATGCAGCTGAGCTCTAAACGCATTCAATTACCAAAGCTGCAGGCAAAACCCTTCAGCCCAGGCAGCCTCCAGGCCGGGTTTTGTTTTGCTGATTCCCTCTTGTGCGTTGCCAGCATTGCTGCTGCAGTGCTGTGTGCTCTGAGTGGTTGCTGGGGGAGTTAAGTGGGCTGCAGCCTGGATGGTGGTGTTTAATTCCCCTGGGGAATGTGCTCCTCCTTCCCCTCCATCCATGGTGGGAGGGGGGGGGATTTCTGCTCTGTATCTGCAGCCATTGCTGGGGGTTCTGTTATATCCCCCCAGTCCTCACTGTGAATCTCTTTGCTGAGCAGACTCTCAACATCAATAATTCAACGGACTGAGCTGCATCCATAATAAATGCACATCAGCCCGGTGGAGTTGGGGGGGGGGAGAAGGGCAGGAACATCCCCAGCCCCTCAGTGCTCCAGGTGCCCCCTGAGCTCAGAACCATCCCCAGCACCTCTGGAAGAGCACACAGCATGGGCTGCTGCTGGGGCCAGAAGGATGATGCTGTGGTTCCCTCAGCCCCACAGCCACCCCCTGCTCTGTCATGGGGAAGGGGCTGCCCACCCTCCCAGCTGGATAAGAGCCTCTCCCCCCCCCCAGGTTCTGGTGCTCAGCATTGCTATGTGGAACGCCTCTAATTAAAAACATCTGACCTCAGTCCCTGCAGTTTGCATCCCTGGCTGGTTGCGGTGGTGGTTTGGATGGGAGCTGTACACACACATTTAATCAGTATAAATAATGCATTGGCATCGCTGAGTCTCCCCTCAGCCCCCACATTTGGTGCCAGAAGCATCGTTTTCAACGGGCTTTTCCTTGGGTGTTATTCCCTTGGTGTCATCTCTGACCAGCAGCGAAGGGAGGTGGCTCATAGGGGGAGCACCACAGGACACCCCAAGGCAGCTCCAACAGCAGCTGTGCCCTGCTTTGTGCTGCTCCAACCTCCTTCTGCTTCCTCACACAGGGAGCATAATGCTGAACAGCATCACCGAGGGCTTCCTCTGCTGCCTGATGGGCAAGACGACCAACGCCGTGGGGCCGCTGGACAGCGTTGAGTCCAGCAATGGCTACAGCTTCCTGGAGGTGAAACCAGGCAGGATCCTGAGGGTGAGACACAACGCTCCGAGCCGCCCATCTGCTGAACCCCCCGAGGAACCCATGGCTGCAGAGAGGGGCACGGTGCATTGCAAGCGCAAGATCACGCTGTACCGCAACGGGCAGCTGGTGATCGAGAACCTGGGGGACGCCGTGCGCTCTGAGATCCTGCACTGCTCCAATGGCACGGCCGAGCCCAGCAGCACCGTGGAGCTGGAGCTGTCTGAGCTGGCTGGCCAAGCCCCGGTGCAAAGCTCTGCTGGTACACCGGGATGTGGCACGCCGGGAGCTGGTGCACGCGATGCAGCGGCCGGTAAGCGTCGGAAGCGCAAACCCAAGAAGGTCATCAACATCGATTGCAAGAAGCAGATCACGAGTTGCAAAGGGACGCACGGCGACGTGGTCCTGTTCTTCATCCACGGCGTGGGCGGCTCGCTGGACATCTGGAAGGAGCAGCTGGACTTCTTCACCAAGCTGGGCTATGAGGTGGTGGCTCCTGACCTGGCCGGCCATGGCTGCAGCTCAGCCCCGCAGATCGCTGCTGCTTACACCTTCTATGCTCTGGCTGAGGACATGAGGGCCGTCTTCAAGCGTTACGCCAAGAAGAGGAACATCCTGATAGGGCACTCGTATGGGTAAGGGGCACCGGGGTGCACTCATCCCATTGCCATCCTCTCTGTGGCCAGATAGATCCTGCCCTGCAGGGCCGAGGAGCAGAGGAGGGTGTGGGGTTTCCAGCCCACATGTTATCCCCTGATCTCCTCCATCCCCTCGGTGCCCGGCTCTGGGCCCAGCTAATCTCAGCACCCTGAGCATGGGCTGGTGAGGAAGCTGGCGGTGTTCAGCCTATAAATAGAGTAAGCTTGAGAAAGTCAATTAGATGGGGACTAAGCAGTGCAGAGGGAGCTGGATTAGGTTGGTGACAAGCAGGATGCAGCCTGCAGCGTGCCTGCACTGCTCTGTGGGTGCTGGTGACATCCCAGTGGCTTCTTCATGCACAGTGTGTGACACTCACTGTCCTCACCACGGCTCCCACGTTGCTGTCTGTCCCTGCAGGGTCTCTTTCTGCACCTTCCTAGCCCACGAGTACCCTGACCTGGTGCATAAAGTGATCATGATCAATGGAGGGGGTCCGACGGCGCTGGAGCCCAGCTTGTGTTCCATCTTCAACATGCCCACCTGCGTGCTGCACTGCCTGTCCCCGTGCCTGGCCTGGAGCTTCCTCAAGTGAGTCCCATCGCTGCCCTCAGTGCTGTCAGCAGGGGGGATCCCCAGCGTGGGCAGACACACCAATGGTGCCTCGGTGCTCTTCTAACCCATTGCCCACATCCTGCAGGGCTGGCTTTGCCCGCCAGGGTGCCAAAGAGAAGCAGCTGCTGAAGGAAGGCAACGCTTTCAACGTCTCCTCCTTCGTGCTGCGTGCTATGATGAGCGGGCAGTACTGGCCGGAGGGTGATGAGGTTTACCACGCCGAGCTGGCCGTGCCCGTGCTGCTGGTGCATGGCATGCACGACAAGTTTGTGCCAGTGGAGGAGGACCAGCGCATGGCCGAGGTATATGGGGGCACAGCAGGGCTGAGGGCTCGTCCTGTTGCTGCCAACCCAGCACTGACACGTATCCCCTTCTAGATCCTGCTGATCGCTTTCCTGAAGGTGATCGACGAAGGCAGCCACATGGTGATGATGGAGTGCCCCGAGACGGTCAACACCCTGCTCCACGAGTTCGTCCTTTGGGAGCCCGAGACGCCAACTGGGGACGGGCAAGGAGAGAAGAAATAAGGTGGTTGGGGACGTGGTGACCGGGCTGCTCCGATGGGAGAGATGTTGGGGAGCACGGAGGGGTTTGTGGTTGCACCGGAGCGCAGCCGGCCCTGCCGGGCACACAGCCGGTTTTGTTCCCGGGCCACGGGCGGGCAGAGGAGCACGGAGGCTCCCCCCCGGGCACGGGTGTATGGGGCCGGTGTTGGGAACACAGCAGACCCGGTCCTATGGCAGCCACTGGAGCGCCTTCATCCTGTTTTGTTGTAGTATTGTAATCCTCACGCAGTGATTCCTCGGGAGCAGAGCAAGGACACTGCGGGGACACCGCTCCTAAAGCACAGGGAGCCCTTTAAGGGGTGACCCTGGCACCTGGTAGCACGGAGCTGAGTTGGGATTGCTTTAGGGGAAGCCCCAGTGGGATTTGCCTTTTGAAGCTGTAGTGGGGGCCGATGAGGCCAGAGCTGAGCTCTCTTCCCCCAGTGCCACCGTTTGTGCAGTCGTGTCCCCAAACACAGCACTGCTTCAGGTCCTGCAGCTCTGGCTTCTGCTCAGCCCCCGTCCCACTGCACCGGGGCTCCCGGAGGGGCAAGGTTGCTCCCCGGCCCCCGACCCTCACATAGGGATGGCTGCAGCCTCCCCTCACCACAAAGAGCAGAGCCGTTCCCCTCTTTGTTTTCTCCCCTTATTTCCCCCATCTAAACCAAAGACACAGCCAGGCCTGATTGCCCAATGGAACCTTACCCCCCAGCTGGGTGCAGACCCCTTCTAGTCCCCCCAGACCCCCATAACCGTGCAATGAAGAGGATGGGCCTCGAGGAGCTGGTGCCAGCACAGCAGGGACCACATCTCCCAGCCCCTTTTCCTGGCACCAACCCATGCCCACCCAGCATCCCCCTCCCCAAAGGATTTTAACCACCACCACGTGGGTTCGGATGCATTTCCAAGCACCAACCCCAGATGGCGGCTCTGCTCCCCTGTAGCCCCGACCCAGAGGGTTGCAGCTCCCACCCGTCAGGCTGCACCGCTCGCTCCACCGCTTGCACAAAGGCAAAACCCTGCACCGTGTCCGCGCCATCCCGAGCAGTAAAGCCGTGTTGTACCCACAGCTGTGTCCAACTCCATCACGGGGACGCAAAGCCGGGCAGCAGACACGGCTCTGAGCTGTTGCAGCCATTTACTCATCACCACGTAGGGGTAGAGAGAAAATAAATAGACACGTTCTCGCCATCGTTTACAACGTTAAAAGCATCCCCGGAGCGCAGCCCTCGGGAAGAACAAGGGATGACTCCAGCCCCTTGTATGGGGAGGGGGGGGAGGGGGTTTGGGGAGGGGGCTCAGCGCCCAGCTTGGATGTCAGCTGGCCGCAGCTGCCGCTCACCCTCAGCCAGGAAGATGCTCATTGCCCTGTGCAGCATGTGGACACCCAGGCGCCGGCGCCGTGCTGGGGGCCAGCTGGCTGCCACACCATAACAGATCCCTTTGCGCTGGTTGGTGACAGCATGAAGCCCTGTGGGGTCGGGGTCAGCACCCACAGCTCCCGCACCGTGCTTACCGTGAGCACCCATAGGGTCCCCATTAGCACCCACATTGCCATAAGGTCCCCATTAGCACCCGCAGCCCCATGAAGTTGGGATCCCCTTTAGCGCCTGTGGCCCCATGAGGTCCCCCTTAGCATCTACGTCCCTATAGTGCCAAAGTCCCCATTATTAACACCCGTGGGGTCCCATTAACATCCACTCCCACACATCTTTTCCCTGCCCCAAACCCCCAGCTCTCTGTGCACCCCAGGACAGGCTGCATCCCTTTGCTCCCATACAGGAGGGGAGATCCAGCCCAACTCCCCCCCCCCCCCCCCAACCCCATCCCCTGCTCACCCAGGGCCTCCAGCAAGCAGCTCTCCCGTGTGTAAGCCTCAGCTGGCACGCTGCTCTGGAAGCAATGCAGGGAGATGACACCCATCCCACTCGCCCAGATCTCCAGGATGCGCCTCACTTTGGGACAGCCCTGTAGGATAGCCCCGTGCCCATAAAGCTTCTTCCTTCCCCATTCAATCTACCCCACACCCACCCCCATCCCACCTTGCTTGTCCCCTTGCGGTGCTGGGTCACAGCCTCGGTGAGGTGGCTGTAGGGCCGGGCACGTGTTCCTTTGCCCACATAGAAGATGGCATCAACGAAGGTCTTGAAGCACTCCATGGGGCTCAGACGGTGGCAGCGCAATGGGAGGTCCTGAGTGGTCCTGGGGGGTGCAGAACCCACCCCGGGGGCACACACAGGACCTCCAGATGTGGGGTTCCCAGCCTTAGGAGCCACCCAAGAGGCAGCACAGCCCTACCTGGGGTCGAGCAGGAGGTAATTGAAGCTGGCTTTCAGCAGCCCCTCACGCCAATGGCGGTTCTGGTCGGGGCGGTCGAATTGCCGTGCCAACAGCATCTCATCCTCAGTGCAGTTGGGGATATGCCCGGTGCGTAGCGCATCTGCCAGCTCAGGGCTGTGCCCTTGGGGGGGAGTATTGGGATCATCCTGAGCCCCATTAGTATTAAAAGGATGGCGGGTCCCCAGGACTCACCTGCTGGGCTGCGGCTCAGCTCCTCCAGCCGCCGCAGGTAAACACGCCGGGTGAGCACCGTGATGGGTCCTGGGTCGTAGCCCAGCGCCCGCAGCCGCCGGAGGAGAGCTTCATCTGAGAGCATCCTCAGGGACTGCACGTGGTCCCTGTCCCCAAGCCTGATGGCCTCAGCACTTGGGCTGTGCTGCTCACTGGGTTGGCATCTATCAGGTTCCACAGGGCTGGGTGGACTGTGGTCTGTGGGTGGGCACGGCATCATTGGGGTCCTCGGCTCCAGCACCCCAGGGTCAGTAGCAGAAGGGGAGCACTGAACACGTGATGGGGAATCCAGGAGGTTGTGGCCCAGCAGCACCGTGGAGCTGGGAGAACCCTGAGCATCTGATGGGGAGTCCTGGGGATGGCTGGGATCCTTAGGAGCCAGCAGCACAGTAGGGCTGAGGGATCCCTGAGCACCTGACAGAGGGTTCTGGGCACAGCCTTGATCCCCAGGAGCCAGCAGCACTGTGGGGCTGGAGCTGCTGGTACCCAGAGGGGAGCTGAGCTTACTGGGGTTCCTGGGGAGGATCTGGGTGTCATCTGAGGACCGTGTGCTTTCCCCAACCCCACCAGATTCATCCTCACCACTGAGGGCAATGCAGTGCCCTGGGCTGGTGGCAGGATCCCTGGGGACACCCCTGGCTGCTCTGACCCGGGGGGGCCTGCGGGGCTTTTCCAGGCTGGCATCGAAGAGGGAGGAGGAGGAAGAGGAGGAAGCACTGAGCCTTGCTGCTGAGGCCTGAAGGCGGCTCTTGGTGCGGGGGGTGACGTGGCAGAACTGGGGGGGCTGCATCCCCTGCAAAGTGACATCCCCTGCTGCAGTGTCAGCTGGGCTGCAAGGGAGCTGCAGAGTGTGGGGGGGGGAGCACTCAAGGCTGCAGCCCTGGAACAGCACAGGCAGCTCCTCTGCAGCTGAGGGGCTCTGGGGGTGCAGCTCCCTGGGTCCTGCTGAGGAGGGGGCTTCTCCTGGGCACTCATCAGCCCCGCTGGGCTCCAGCATCTCCACTGCAGTGACGAAGCGCTCGCTATCCTCGCTGCTGTCACGGCCTCTGGTTCCTGCTTCCAGCACCCCACGGTCCCCACTGCAACGCAGGGGCTGTGGGGGACTCCTGGCCCCAGCATTGGGCTGCAGAGAGATGTGCACCCCCATCCCCTCTATGGGAACTTCCTCATGCTCACCCCCAGCCCAGAGCAGAGTGCTGGATGCCAGGGGCTGCAGGGGCAGAGCTGGACCCTCTGGGAGCCATGGGGTGAGGGAGGGACCCAAGCAGGGTTGAGCACAGCACGGGGGCTCCCCCGACCCACAGCTGCCCCATAGGCCGGGCTCCTGCAGCTGGGACACGCGAGTGCTGCTCAGCAGCTCCGCATCGGTGCAATCCTCGGTCAAGAAGGACAGTGAGCGCCGGGTTCCCTGGGGGGCTGGGAGGCTCCATTCCCGCAGGAGCCGCACGCACAGCACATGGCCTTGCTCCAGCGCCAGATCAATGGCTCGCTTCCCGTCCTGCAGGGAGGGGACACCGCCGCTGTGGGTACCACCCCCACCAAAGGACGGAGGGCTCCGAGGCGCCGCCTCCAGCTCTAACCTGGTCCCGCAGTTCCGGGTCCCCCCCATTCTGCAGCAGCAGCTCCAAACACCCGCAGCTCCCCCAGGACGCAGCGACGTGCAGCGCTGTGAGCCCCTGGGCGGTCCTACCACCGGACCGGTGTCACCGCTGCCTCCTCGGCGGCTCCGTTCCCCATTCGACAGAATGGGGTCGAGCCCCCCCCCTCCCCCCCAGGGCCATTACCTGGCATTGGGGTCCCCTCCGTAACGCAACAGCAGCCTCAAGCAGCGCACGCCCCCTATTGCAGCACTCAGGTGGATGGGGGCGAACCCCTCTACAAGCAGCAGGTTGGGGTCTGCCCCGTGCTGCAGGAGGACCTCCACCGCCCTGCGGGGGGACAACACGGGGGTCACCCCCCCCCCAAGCCAAGGCCGTACGGCAAAGCAACAGCCCCGGGGTGCATCGCCGCTGCAAGGCCTGGGCTGCTGTAATACCCGACCCCCCCCCACACGCCCCCCACCCCATCCCGGTGCCCTCTTACTCCTCTCGCCCGCCCCGCAGCGCCCCGCACAGCCGCCCCGCTCCATTCATGCCACCCTCCGCCATTCATGCCGCACTCGAATCCTCCGCGCTTCGCCGCTGATTGGCTGGCGAGGTAACCAATGGGAAGCTGCCATAGGCTGCCACGTGAAATTGAATGGAGCCCAGCACCACCCAGTGCCCCGCACCAGTACTGCCCAGTGCCTCCCAGCGTCCCGCACCAGCACCACCCGCTGTCGTGCTCCAGCACTGCACACAGAGCTCTGCACCAGAACCGTCCCATTGCTTCCCAGCAACCCGCATCATCACCACCCAGTGCCTCCCAGTACCCCCCCCCCCCAGCCCCTTACCACGTCCAGCAGCAGCCCCAGTGCTGCCTTGTGCCCCCCCCTCATATCTCCACTATAGAAACCACACCAACAGGCAGGAAAACACCTTTTTTATCCCCTATTTCCATCCAAAACCCAATGGTGGCCAATGGGGCAGCCCCCTCCCCAGCTCAAACAGTGGCCTCCACCTCGGGGGGCTCGTCCCCCTCCAGCAGGCTGTATGCTGCATGGCTCTGGAAGGGTCTTTGCAAGGGATGAGCCAGCAGCTTGGCCATACAGTTGTGCAGCTCCACCGCCGGCCCCGTCAGCGTCACCTCGTACCTATAGTTGGTGCCTTTGGTGTCCAGGTTGCCAAAGAATGCATACAGCTCCTGAGGGGCAAAGGGGGTGGGCAGCGGAGGGGGTGGGCAGCTTCACAGTGCTGTCTTCCCCCCACTCCTTCCATGCATACCTTCCAGCTGGTCTCATCCTCCTTCTCCTCCGCCCCATTGTGGATATAGACGAGGTCGAAGAAGAAATAGGGGCACTGCAGCATCTTCTGCAAGGGGGGAGAAGCCAACACGGCTCTGCATGCATTGGTGCTCAGTCCAGTGGGGTGGGAGTTGGGGGGGGGTTGGGAAAGGAAGGAAGGGGGGGTCCTTACCTTCATCTGCTCTGACACAGAGAATTGGGGCTGGCAGCCGGGGCGGCCCAGCACCAGGATGGTGCGTACCACGTAGGGTGGTGGGATGGTCTGCACGTTGTCTGTCACTGGCAGCTCGATCTTCTGCTGGCTGTGATGCCATGCTGGGACTGAGTGCCACGCAATGCCCCCCCCCACCACAATAACACCCCCCCAGAGGCTGCTCTGCACTGGGAGCTTCCAGCCCTGATCCCCCCCCAGTGCTGCCCCCCAGCTGTATGGACTCACATGAGGTTGAAGAGCCCATCCAGATCTGTAGTGTGAGGTAAGGAGCAATGCTGGCACACAGAGCCCTTCCACCCCCCCCCATATAACCAATACAGGGATGCAGCAGAATGGGACAAAACTGGGCACAAAACCTCCAGCGATGCCATTTGGTGGCTGTGGAGGAGCTGGCATCACACCCATGGCACAGACTTAGCCATGCTGGGGGCACCGTGGGTCTCTGCCCTCTGCAGGAATGGAATGGGAGCCCTTCATGCCCCAGTGTCAGTGGATACTGAAGGACTTGCAGACGACGGTCTCCAGGTCGTAGAGGCAGCTGCAGACCTCACGGGGGTCTGAGGTGAACCCTGAAAGCTGGGAAGGGGCAGGTGAGGGTCACGGAGCCATCTCCATCCTGCTCCATCCCCATCCCATCCTCATCCTGCTCCATCCCCATCCCATCCCCATCCTGCTCCATCCCCATCCCATTCCCATCCTGCTCCATCCCCATTCTGCTACATCCCCAACCTGCTCCATCCCATCCCCATCCCATCCCCATCCTGCTCCATCCCCATCCCATCCCCATCCTGCTCCATCCCCATCCACATCCCCATCCCCATCCCCATCCTGCTCCATCCCCATCCCACCCTCATCCCATCCCCATCCTACTCCATCCCCATCCCATTCCCATCCTGCTCCATCCCCATCCCATCCTCATCCCATCCCCATCCTACTCCATCCCCATCCCATTCCCATCCTGCTCCATCTCCATCCTACTCCATCCCCATCCCATCCCCATCCTGCTCCATCCTCATCCCATCCCCATCCCATCCCATCCCCACTCACCCACGTGGCGTCGTTGTTCACCACCACCAGTGCAAACTCGTGGCTCTTGTCAATCTTGTGCTTCGTCCTCACAAACATCTCAATCATCTTCTGGGAGATGTTCAGTGCGTTGGTCTTGGAGCTGCCAAAATGGGGGGGGCAGTGCTCAGCAGGGTCCCTTTATCCCCCTCCCCACTCCAGCCCCACCACTCACTCACCCATTGAACGACTCCAGCTTGGGCAGAGCCATCTCCTCAGCCAGGTCCAGGCAGATGATCTGGGTGAGACCCCCACGGCTGAGCCCCAAACCCCACCATTAACACCCCCCCCCCCCCCACAACCACACACTCACCACCTTCTCAGGGCAGTTCACCCGCGGTGTTTTCACCTGCACCTCGGGGGGGGGATGTGCGGGGCCGGGCCATGCGGTGCCATCGGGGGCTGCCGTGCCCTGTGGGCTGTCCTCGCTGCTGGCCGCCTCCCCTTCGCCCTCACTGCGGTTGCCCACGCTGCTCTGAGCGCTCAGTGCCCGATCCTCGGCACCCTCAGGGTTGGAGCGGGTTCGCGGTCGCTGTTCCGGAGCCTTTTCCTCCTCCTCCTCAGCAGCGCTGCCCGGCCCCGACGTGTCCATCCCGCAGCTGCGCTCCATGGCACCGCTCTGGGGGGAGCCCTGGGGGTCAGGAGGGGGGTCATTGCACCCCCAGCTCCGCGCAGCCCATCAGCAACACTCCTTGCTCTGTGCACCCCACGCACGCTCTGCTTTGCGCACCCCGTATCCGTGCACCGCCCCGCTCTGCGCATCCCGCACCCGTGCACCCTTCGCTCTGCGCACCCCCCATTTAGCACACCCTCACTCTGCACACCCCAGACCCCACACACCCCCACCCCCATTGCCTCCCGTTCCACGCACCCCACTCTCGTGCCCTCCGCCCCGCTCCGCCCCCCCCCCCCGTTACTTACGGACCCCGCGCCCCTTACTCCGCACCCCTTCCCTTATCGCCAGCTCCGCCCGGCGCAACCCGGAAGCGGCTCCGAGCAGGGATTGCTGGGAGTTGTAGTTCTCCGGGCTCTGTTTGACACGTGGGGTCACCCGGTTGTGCACCGCGCCACGAACACGCGTGCAGCTCCCACTGCAACCGCGCAACATCCCCTGCTCTCCAAACAGCCGCGCGCCCCGTCCTGCACCCCAAAAAGCCGCGCACACCCCATGCAAATCCTGCTGCATTCAAGGACGTGGAGCAGAGCGGTGCTCCCAGCTGGCTCCGTGGGCAGCCACGTGCACGGGTGGGCGCGGTGTGGGGCAGAGCGGGGCCTCAAGGTGGGGATGGGGTCCCCCAGAGCCTCCCCCCCCACACACACACACACACACGGGGTGGCCGTCAGCGGGCGCAGAGCAGCGCAATGGTTAAGTGCAGGATGCAGCGGGGCTGCTGAGGAAGAGGAAATGTCAGCAGGAACACGGAGTGGCCAAGGCCAGGGGCGGCCCCACGGGGCCCCAACAGCAGCAGGATCCGGTCATTGAAGGATCCGGTCACTGTAGGGCCAAGCTGTGAGGTTGGGTGTGGGTAGGAGAAGTGGGATGGAGGAGGCAAGTAATGGGGTGTCCCCGATGGCGCAGGGTGCTGCAGGTCCCCAGAGCTCATTCTTTGGCCCCATCGCTTCCAAACTGCATCCAGCAGCACCCCAAGCACACGGGTAACCCCCCCCATGCACCTTTTGACCCCACAGGGCCGGGCCGGGCAGAGCTCCCCACTGCGCCTTGAAGGTGAGCGGCTGGATGAGGACAAGGATGAGGATGAGGATGAAGATGAGGATGCAGCCACAGCGGGGGATGAGGAGCACGTCACAGCACTGCTGGCCTGCACCGACCCCCACAGCACTCAACCTCTGCCCCATAGTGAGGAAGAGGAGCACTCAGGCTGCACCAGCAGCCCCTGCCCAGATGGGCAGCAGCCTGGGGAGCTCGATGGCACCGGGATAGAAGGTGGGTGCATTGCTCTATGCCATGCCTTGCCATGACGCACTGTGCAGTGCCACAGTGCTACGCACCAGGAGCTGACCCCCTGCCCTCTCCCCAGCCCCCCACCCCGACCTTTTTGCTGCCCTGCAGCACGCTGTCAGCTCATTGGAACGCGCCGTCATCTCCCGGCATCGGTGCACGCCGGCACCGCCAGCAGAGTGGGCACAGGTGGGGGGCAGCACGGCACGGACAGCCCCTGCACCACGGGGATGGGTGCTGCCCCACAGCCTTGTGCCCCCAGAGCCTGGAGGAGCTGCAGCGTGTGGCAGGGACGTGGCAGGGCCCAGAGAGGGGAGAGGGGCTGCTGGAGGCTGCGGTGAGGAATGCAGAGCTGAGGGCAGCACTGGGGGACCGTGATGAGGAGCTGAGCCGCACCACGGATGCACTGCAGGCATTGCAGGGGGAGCGTGAGAGGCTGCAGGGGAAGGTGGGTGTGGGGCAGCACCAGTGGGAGCCCCATAGTTTGGGCTCTGGGCTCAGCGCGGTGCTCACACAGGTGTGGGAGCTGCAGGAGGCTCTGGCCAGGCTGGAGGGGACGGGTGGTGCAGGAGGTGACGCTGTGGGGCTCAGTAAGGCACCAGGACCGGGGGACCCCCAGGTGAGTGTGGGGCAGGGGTGGATGGGGCTCCATTGAGGGGATCCCCCCTCAGTGCTGGGCTCTGCCCGTCCCCTCTGCAGGACTCATCCAGCTGCCTCCTGTGCTACGACAAAGCTCAGCCCCACAGCGCTCAGCCCCACAGCACTCAGCCCCACAGCACTCAGCCCCACAGCCCACTCTCCCCCCTGCCCTCAGAGGGTGCCAGCCAGGAGCTGGAGGAGAGGATGCAACAGCTAAAGGGGTGAGTCCCCCTGATCCCAGCAACTGCTGAGCACCTCTGATGAGGAAACTGAGGCACAGAGCTGACTGGGCTGCAATGCACAGGCACATGGAGAGGCTGAAGGAGGTGAACCAGCAGCTCTCAGCTGCCCTACGTGACTGCAAGAGCGATTCGGAGCAGCTCAGCATGGTGCTGGGGCAGCACGAGTCCCGCAGCAGCGCTCTGCACCTGGCACTGCACAGCAGGTGGGGATGGGGATGTGGGGTAGGGAGGTAAAGGGGGGGGAAGAGCCCCAGTGCTGTGCTGAGCCCCTCTGTGTGCAGTGAGCGCTGTGTGGATGCCTACGCTGTGCTGCTGGAATGGATGTGGGCGAAACTGGGCAAGGATGGGCACGGTCCTGGTGCTGGTGAGTGCCAAAGTGGGGGATGTGGGGGTGCTGGGGGGATGGAGGAGAGAGGGTGTGTGAGGGGACAGCAAGAGGATATTGGGATGCTGCAGGTGTGTAGGGATATATAATGTGATTGTGTGGGGATTCTGAGGGCTGTGAGGGGATGCAGGGGGATGTGGGCATCCTGGGTGCTGGCACAACTGCACTGAGCACGCTCTGGGTACACCATCTATCCCATCCCCAGGAGCTACAGGGGAGCAGAGCGCAGAGCACGGCTGTGGGTCCAGCCCCACACAGAGGCTGGGCCAAGCAGGGCCAAAAAGACAGGAAGAGAGTGGGATCATCTCCTGCCCCGGGCTGCACAGGTACCCCATCCCCATCCCCAGGGCATCCCCTATGCACACCTCAGTGCCACCTCATCCCCATCCACACAGCACACACGGCTCAGAGGAGGGTGCCCTACGTGAGGCCATCCGCCAGCTGCGTGCTGAGCAGGCAGCCGTGCAGCTTTCCCTGCGCCACGTCCCCATGCCCGGCCGTGCCCCATCCCACCGTGGTGAGGATGCTTGTGCCCGTGCTGAGCGTGCTCTGCGGGATGCTCGTGCCCTCCTGCCTGGATGGAGGAGGCCAGAGAGAGCAGAGATGCTGAGGGAGGTGGCGGAGATGAAGGTGAGCACAGCGGGGTCCCCCAGAGAGGTGACAGAGGGAGGTGATGGTGATGGTGATGGAGGTGATGGTGATG
This sequence comes from Excalfactoria chinensis, assembly GCF_039878825.1. Classification (NCBI taxonomy): domain Eukaryota; kingdom Metazoa; phylum Chordata; class Aves; order Galliformes; family Phasianidae; genus Excalfactoria; species Excalfactoria chinensis. The sequence continues at coordinate 591,292 of NC_092850.1, forward strand.
GGAATGGGGATGGGGATGGGGATGGAGGTGATGGTGATGGTGATGGAGGTGATGGTGATGGTGATGGGGATGGGGGTGATGGTGATGTTGATGGGGATGGGGATGGGGATGGAGGTGATGGTGATGGAGGTGATGGTGATGGGGATGGGGATGGGGATGGGGATGGTGATGGAGGTGATGGTGATGGAGGTGATGGTGATGGGGATGGGGATGGGGATGGGGATGGAGGTGATGGTGATGGAGGTGATGGGGATGGTGATGGTGATGGTGATGGAGGTGATGGTGATGGAGGTGATGGTGATGGTGATGGTGATGGTGATGGTGATGCCAGGAGGCCATGGCCGAGCTGAAGATGCAGCTGCAGTTGGCAGAAAGGGAGAAGCGGGGTCTGGAAGTGCTGGCAGCTGCACAAGGCCCACGGGAGGCAGCTCTGCGCCTGGTGCTGCAGCACATGGAGAGGGAACAGGGGGCTCACAGCTCCCCCAGCAGCTCCAGCAGCAGCGAGGAGGTGAGGCTCCCTGTGTCAATGCTCAGTGCTGACCCCCCCCGCAATGCTGCTGACCCCCTCTGCTGTCTGCAGGATGCCCCGATGGGAGCAGCAGCACCGCAGCGCCCTGCAGACCCGGAGAGGAAGGCGCAGGAGCTGCAGCGTGCATTGGCACGGTGAGGAGCTCACGGCTCTGGGTGTGCTGCATTCATTGCAGAGCTGTGCTGGGCACTGCCATGCGTGTGTGTCCCACAGCATCAAGCAGCTGCAGGCCCGAGCACAGGCCCTGGTGCTGTCCCTGGAGCAGAGCAGTGCAGCCAGCCGTGCACAGCATGAGCAGTGCATCAACGTCACCAGGGAGTCCTTCCATGCTCACAGGTGGGCAGGGGGAGCCTAAACCATGGGGCTTTCCTGCATGTCCTCAGTGTCCCAATGCAATGCTCCTTCCTGCACCCACTCAAGACTCTACGCCCTTCTGCACCCATACCCTGCAGTGCTCCCATGCCATCCCCATACCCCACAGTGATGCTGTGCCCCTATCCCAATGCCCCACGGTGATGCTGTGCCCCTATGCCATCCCCATACCCCACAGTGATGCTGTGCCCCCATCCCAATACCCCACGGTGATGCTGTACCCTTGTGCCATCCCCATACCCCACAGTGATGCTGTGCCCCATCCCCATACCCCACAGTGATGCTGTACCCCTGTGCCATCCCCATACCCCACGGTGATGCTGTGCCCCCATCCCAATACCCCACAGTGATGCTGTGCCCCCATGCCTTCCCCATACCCTACAGTGATGCTGTACCCTTGTGCCATCCCCATACCCCACGGTGATGCTGTGCCCCATCCCCATCCCCATACTCCACAGTGATGCTGTACCCTTGTGCCATCCCCATACCTCACAGTGATGCTGTGCCCCCATGCCATCCCCATACCCCACAGTGATTCTGTGCCCACAGTGCTCTGGCCCTGACATACCGCAGCGCCCGGCGCAAGCAGGCAGCACAGCTGCAGCACCTGGAGGCACAGGCAGCAGCCATGCAGCAGCAGCAGGCGCAGCGCATGCAGGCATTGGCACGACGGCTGCAGGCCCTGGAGCAGCACACGGCTGGTGGCGAGACCTGCATTTAGGGACGCAGGCTGCGTCCATGGGGACAATAAAGTGCTGATGCTCGTGGTTGTGGCTCGGCCGCATTGGGGTTGGATGGGGGGGGCTGTGGGGTCGGCTCATCCCCATAACAAAGCCATCCCCCCCCTCTCGTGGCCCCATGGTGTAGATGAAGCCGTTGGGTTCGCCCTGAAGTGGGATCAAAGGTGACGGCGGTGGCCCCATGCATATTCAAGAGGAAGAGGAGCAGTGACCCCGCACAGGGTCGGGGGCTGCGGGGGGAGCAGGGCTAGAGGCAGCATGTGGCCCCCACAGCAATGAGGGCCCAGCAGAAGTGGGGTGAAGATGCACGTGGGGCTGTGGGATGTGTGGGGCACTGGGGGGGATTGAAGTATAGGGCTAAAGGGGGGGGAATGGAGAGCTGCAGCACCATGGGGACGTCCCAATGCAGAGTTCAAGGCTCAGCAGATCGATATCCAGATGGCGGGTGGGCAGACGGGGTGGGCAGCAAGGAGGGGGGGGGAAGGGACACCAGGGTATGGGATATAGGAACACAAGGGTTCCAAGCAGGGATGGAGGGGGGAAGAAGTGCAGAGCACAGATGTTTATATGCATATGTTCATATGTATCACCATGTTGATAATGATCCCTTGGCTCTGGTGGGAGGAAAGAGCAGGAGCTGGGCTGTCTGCATTGTGGGGACATGGAGGGGTGTGCTGGGGGGCTGCAGGGATTCGGAGCTGGAGGGATGCAGAAGTGCAGGGGAGGGATGCACAGTGGGGCTGTAGGGCTGCATAGTGGGGCTGTAGGGCTGCATAGTGGGGCTGTAGGGATGCATAGTGGGGCTGTAGGGCTGCATAGTGGGGCTGTAGGGCTGCACAGTGGGGCTGTACGGATGCATAGTGGGGCTGTAGGGCTGCACAGTGGGGCTGTACGGATGCATAGTGGGGCTGTAGGGATACATAGTGGGGTTGTAAGGCTGCATAGTGGGGCTGTAGGGATGTACAGTGGGGCTGTAGGGCTGCATAGTGGGACTGTAGGGATGCACAGTGGGGCTGTAGGGATGCATAGTGGGGCTGTAGGGATGCACAGTGGGGCTGTAGGGATGCATAGTGGGGTTGTAGGGATGCACAGTGGGGCTGTAGGGCTGCATAGTGGGGCTGTAGGGATGCATAGTGGGGCTGTAGAGCTGCACAGTGGGGCTGTAGGGATGCATAGTGGGGTTGTAAGGCTGCACAGTGGGGCTGTAGGGCTGCACAGTGGGGCTGTAGGGCTGCATAGTGGGGCTGTAGGGCTGCATAGTGGGGCTGTAGGGATGCATAGTGGGGCTGTAGGGCTGCACAGTGGGGCTGTAGGGATGCACAGTGGGGCTGTAGGGCTGCACAGTGGGGCTGTAGGGATGCACAGTGGGGCTGTAGGGCTGCATAGTGGGGCTGTAGGGCTGCATAGTGGGGCTGTAGGGCTGCATAGTGAGGCTGTAGGGATGCACAGTGGGGCTGTAGAGCTGCATAGTGGGGCTGTAGGGATGCACAGTGGGGTTGTAAGGCTGCATAGTGGGGCTGTAGGGCTGCATAGTGAGGCTGTAGGGATGCACAGTGGGGCTGTAGGGATGCACAGTGGGGCTGTAGGGATGCATAGTGGGGCTGTAGGGATGCACAGTGGGGCTGTAGGGCTGCGTAGTGGGGCTGTAGGGATGCATAGTGAGGCTGTAGGGATGCATAGTGGGACTGTAGGGCTGCATAGTGGGGCTGTAGGGATGCATAGTGGGGCTGTAGGGCTGCACAGTGGGGCTGTAGGGATGCATAGTGGGGCTGTAGGGATGCATAGTGGGGTTGTAAGGCTGCATAGTGGGGCTGTAGGGATGCATAGTGGGGTTGGTTGTAGGGCTGCTGTCTCGGCTGGGACCAGGTTGCCTTGTCGGGGGTTCCGGGGGGGCACAGGCAGTGGTGTGGATGGGCTGACCCACGGGTTGAAGGTCAGGGCTCCGTGCTCAGACCCCTTTTCAGATTCAAATGTTCTCCTGGGGGCTTTGTGTTGGGGTCAGGCTTCACCAAGAGCCGTGTGAAAGGGTCGGGGCCTTCGGGCAGCTTTCATGTCCCGGGTGCTGGGAGGAAGGGGGGGGGGGGGGGCACAGACAGAACCCCAACCCAGAGATGACCCCCCAACCCAACCCTGGTGCCCCCCCCCCCCCCCTCAAGCTGCTGCCAGGAACGAGGCAGCAGGACCCCATTGCTTCACCCACAGACCTGCTCCATGATTGCTCAGTGGTGCTTTGCAAAACACAACTAACCCAGGACCACCCCCTCAGGCCTCAGTTGCAACCCACAAAACCTCAACACCCCAAGAGCAGGACCCAGTGTGGGGCTGCAGCCATTCCATAGGGGGGGGGATGGGAGATGGGGGGGGGGCAGAGGGCTGGGATCTGTGCATGGCAATGGGGAGCGCCCTATGGGTGCAGCAGGAGGTGGGGGAGCAGCGAGTCCTGGCCCCTGGGGGAGGGAGTGTCCAGCAATGCTGGGGGTGGGGGCCGGGGGTGTGGGATCTGATAGCCCCAGGAATGCAGGGCAGGGAGCAGCCTTCACCGTGGGAGCAGCTGGTTTGGGGTTGGAGGGGGGGGGGGGTAGCTGCCAATAGGGGGCTGGGGGGTGAGGAGGGGTTGGGGTCTCTTAGTATAGGGCTGGGAGGTATAGGGCCTCTCCTCTCCATGTGGGGAGTGGGATTCCACGTGCATGTGTGCACATACACCACGTGCAGATGCAGGTGTAGACCTGCAGCCAGATCCAATGGGGTGCAGCAATATGGAGCCCTGTGGCCCTTCCTTATGGCAAGAGATGGGCTGAGATCAGGGTCTTTGTGGGGCTGCACGTCCCCATCGGGTTCCAAAAGCAGGATGGATGGGGAGATGGATGGACTGACAGACAGACAGACGGGGCTGCTGGTGGGTGCGGGGGGTCAGTGATGGCACTGCAAAACCAGCACAAGCAAACGGGCACCGATTGATTTCTCATCCTCTAGATCAGAGGATGGAGAAGAAGGGGAAGGTGGGGAGGGGGCGGGGTGGGGGGGCACACGGAGCAGTAACACGGAATGCATTGGCACAACACGCAGCGGTGTGGAACCAATGGCACAACACGCAGCGGTGTGGAACCAAGCGGCACCAAATGAGGCGGCCCGGAGCCGGGAGGGGGGGGGGGTGGGGATCGGATAAAGGTTGGGGGGGGGGGGGCGGGAGGGGGGAGGGTCTTTTGTGCCGGTGAAGCAGCGGAGCAGGGCGAGGAAGGAGGAATTCCTCCAGAGATCAAACGCCTTCACCCACTGGACACCAACGTCAAAACAAACACGGCTCCCACGGGCAGCTCTAAAGGGGGATGGGGGGGGGGGGGGTAGGGGGGTGGGAGGAGGAGGAGGTGGGGGGGGGGAGGATCCGATTTCCTCCTTTGTTCCTGGATTATGATTTTTTGCAGGGGGTGAAGGGGGGGGGAGGCAGGGAAAGGGCCATAAATCACCGGCTGACACAGGAGAAAGGAGCTGCGGGGATGGCTGCAGGTTGGGGGCCGCCCCCAAGACCCACCCCCACCTCTTACCCCCCCCCAAACCCCTCTTCCTCAGCAGCCCCCAGCCCCACAAGGCCCCAATGCCATCCCATAGCCCTGCTATGCACGCAGGTACCGCGTGAGCTCGGATCCCTGCAGACAGGAGGAAATGGAGGTTTTATTTATGGCCGGAGCTGCCATCCGTCTCCCTCTGCAGCTCCGTGGCCTTTTGCTTTGCTTTGCTTTGCTTTGCTTTGCTTTGCTTTGCTCCATTTACTTGTTTTTCCTCTCTTTCCCTTTTCCCTTCCCGGCCGTGCCAACCTGCACCTCCAGCCCCATTCCCTGCAGGGTCCCCCCTAATGAGGTGTGGGTTGCATTGCCCTGCTTGGGGATGAGGGAGTTTGGCCTCGAGGTGAAAGGCGAAGGCGCAGCCATAGGGCTGTCCCACGGGCTGCCACCTCTCTATGCGGTTTATTCCTCGGTTAATCATTAACCAGGAGAGGCACCAGGGCAGCCCCAGCCCACCGGCCTTGCAGGGCCAGCTGATGAGCTCTGCTTGGGTTGACTTCATTAATGAACCACACGATGAACACGTTCTGTAGGGCTGCATAGAGGGACCCCAGCACTGCAGGACCTCATGGCTGCATCGTCCCAATGCTGTGCTCCCCCCCCCTCGTGTCCCTATGCCCTTTTGCCCTGTCCCCTTTCCCCCCCCGCGTCCCCATCCCTTTGTCCCATTCTGCCCCATCCTTCTGCCCCATCCCCATCTCAGACCCACAATCCTGTGCCCTTCTGCCCCCATCCCCATCCGTCCCCATCCCTGTGTCCCTCCGTCCCGCCCGTATCTCCGTCTCCCTCCACCCCGTCCCGTCTATCCCGCTGCGTCCCCATTGCGTCCATCCATGCGGGACCGATTCCCGCAGCCGCCCCCTCCTCCGCTCGGCCCTGATCCCCCCCCCACCCCCCCAGCACTACGGGGACGGCCCCGCTCCCCAATCGGTGCCACAGCGAAGGGCGATGCGGTACAAAGGGGCGCACGGGGGGCGGTGCGGGGGGGGCTGTAAGGCCGAAGACGGAGCCGCGGCGATGTGGGGGGGGGGAGGGGGGGGGGATGGGGGGCAGCGGGGCAGGACCCGGCGGGCGGTGAGCGGAAGGGGAGGAGGACGGGGAGGAGCATCCAGGGCGGCCACCGCGGCAGCGGCTGAACTTTGCTCTTTCGCGGGAGGCGGGGAGAGCCCGGGGGGCGCGGGGGAGCGGGTCCCGCCGGCCCGGCTGCATGCGGCGGCGGCGGCGGCGGGGCCCGTAGGGAGGGGGGGGGGCCGGGTCGGGGGGGGGGGGGGCAGCGCCGCCGCCTCCTCCTCCTCCTCCTCCTTCCTTCCGTCCGTCCTTCCGTCCGTGCGTCCGTCCGTCCGTCCTCCCGGGGCCGCGCGGAGCGGAGGAGCGGAGCGGCGTTTCCCGCATGCGGCGGAGCCCCGGGGGGATGCTGCGCTCCGCGCCCCGCTCCCGTCGCAAAGTTTGCGCCGGGCCCCCCCGCTGATCCTTAGCAGAAAGGAAAGGAAAGGAAAAGAGGGGAGGAGGAGAACGAGACCCAAACAGCCGAACAACAAGAGCCACAAAAATAACCCCCCCTCAACCTCCGCTCCCTTCCCCCCCCCAAAAAAAAAACCCCCCGAAGGAGCAAAGCAAAGCAAAAAGCCAACCGAGCCCACGGCAGCCCCAAGGAAAACTTGGCGAACTCGCTCCGCTCCATGCGGCGCTGACCCGCAGCCATGGCCATGGTGGCCGGCGGGTGGGGAGAGCCCAACGGCGGCGGCGGAGCGGCGGAGGAGGCGGCGTCCCCCGCGGGCGGCGGTAGCGACGCGGAACACGGCGAGGAGGAGCGGCCCGGAGCGGCGGTGGATTGCGTGGTGTGCGGGGATAAATCCAGCGGGAAGCACTACGGCGTCTTCACCTGCGAGGGCTGCAAGAGCTTCTTCAAGCGCAGCATCCGCAGGAACCTCAGCTACACCTGCAGGTGGGTGGATGGGGAGGGGGGCGGCGGGGGGCATCAGCCCCCCATCCCCCCGAGGGTGGCCCGGAGGTGGCCGCTCGGTTGCCCCGGGGGTGGCCGAGGTGAGCGGCCGTATAGTGGCCCGGGGATGGGATGCACCGGAGCCCCGAGGGCGGCCCCGAGTTGGTCGCATCGCTGCCCCGGGGGTGGCCGTACCGTGGCCCCGGGGATGGCTGCGTCGCGGCCGCACGGTGGCTCTGCGGTGGTGGCCGCCCCGCTGCAGCAGTGCCGGTGGCTCCGGTGTGGCCGCGCTGTGGCCCCGCTGCAACACGAGGCCCTTCTGCCCCAGCGCCTGCGGGACCCCCCCCTTCCATCCCTTCCATCCCCCTGTGCCCCAGCACCGTGTCACCGCTTGGGCCTCATCACCGCCCGGCTCCGCTCCGGTGTTAATTGCCCTAACAGCATGGAAACCAGCCGTGGCTCTGAGTCACTCCGGACTCAGCTTTGCTGCCCCGTGAGCTGCTTTATCCAGAGGTGTTAAGGGTTAAACACAGATCCTACCCCGGCCCCAACCAACTTTAGGGCTGCCACAACTCCAGAGCCCCCAGCAGGCTCACATCCCCACCAGCTGTGTGCTAACACGCACCCACGGGAGCTCACAGAGCTCCGATCCCGCAGCACATCTGCATGCTGCTCCCCACTGAGCAACCCACGTGTGGGTGCTGCTGGCTCTGACCTTTGCAAGAGGGATGGGAGCAGAGCTGCTCCTGCTTTGCTTCTGTCCCTGTGCTGCTTTTGCTCTGCTTTGGGTGGCCTACATTCATCCTCCCCCGCGCTCAGCATCTCTGCTCCGGCACAGCGGTTGCAGATCAGCATGCAAGGATGAAGGCACACAGCATGCAGGGATGAAGGCACACAGCATGCAGGGATGAAGGCACACAGCATGCAGGGATGAAGGCACACAGCATGCAGGGATGAAGGCACACAGCATGCAGGGATGCAGGACATGCATCCTCCCAGTTCTCTGCCTCAGTTTCCCCAATGCATCAAGCAGGGAGAGGAGGCTCTGTCACTTCACATCATCCACTCAGGATGAGCTCCTGGGGAACAAAGAGACCCCAAACTGGGGCTCCCCATATGCTGCAAGGCATTGCTCTGTGCTCATCCCCCCCTCCTCTTTAGGATGGGTTCCCCCATATCCCCCCTTCAGGTTGGGTTTCCCCCCCACCTTAGCCCAGCACTGGGAGGAAAGCTGAGTTTCTCACAGGCCATTGGAGGGCCAGGTTGCAACGAGCTGCTCTGTTGGAAGGAATCGAAGCCAAGGCTGCTCTCATTTGAATATTAAAAGTGAGTCGGAGTCGTTCTCGCACTCAATAATTACACGTTCTAATTACATTCATTAGCACCGGATCCGCCTTGCGCGTTCTCCCAGCTCCCTGCACACATCAGTGGGGGCCGTGCTCCGTTGGTGGCAATGGGGTCAGGGCTGATGGAGATGTCACCAGGCGCTCTGCTCGGCGCAGCGGTGATGTTCGGCTTTATTAATGCTGCTTGGAGTGCTGGGAACGGCCGTGTGCTGCTCTCTGGAGCTGTGTTGGAATGAGGATGGCCGTGTTGGGGCTCCCAGGCTGTGCCGTGCCTGTGATGCTGCTCTGTGCCTTCATTCCCCCCCCCCTCCATCCCCTTATATCCTCCTGGGTTGGGATGCTGTCACCATACTGGGGGTCTCCTGCAGACAGTGCTGTGGGTATCGCTGACCCTTTGGGATCCGTGGCCCATCTCTGCCCTTTTACCCAAACCTCCACCCCACTGACACCTTAGGATCACTCTATAGGGCTGACCCCCCCCCCCCAGGGACCCAGCCCTCCAGGTCCCACAGCTCCATAGGAAATAGCTGGAATTCCTCCCACGGCTGTGCCCCCCCCCTTATCTTCTTGCCCTGCACTGTGGGCACTGCACAGCCCCATCCCCATCCCACATTGCAGTCCCAAAAGCCACGGGCATGGCTGCAAATAGGGATTCAGTTGGAAATAGCTCCCAGGCACTGTTACCATAGCATCTGTGTGCGGGTGTGTGTGTGTGTGTGTGTGTACTTGGGGGGGGGGGTGTGCTGGGAGGAGGCTATAGGGCCGTTCCTGGTGTCACCCTGTTGCAAACACCCCCTTTATCACCCCTTCCCCCCCCACACACACCCCATTCTACACCCCTGCAGGTCCAACCGTGACTGCCAGATCGACCAGCACCACCGCAACCAATGCCAGTACTGCCGCCTGAAGAAGTGCTTCCGTGTAGGGATGAGGAAGGAAGGTAACGATGCCAGCCTTGTGCTCCCCCCCCACCTCACTGCAGACCCCCCCCCTCTATTGCAGACCCCCCTCTATTGCAGACCCCCACCCTCTATTGCAGACCCCCCCCCTCTATTGCCCTTTTTTTACCTCCCCGGGGCAGCAGAGCTGGTGCTGTTGGGTTTATGCATCCCTTCTGCAGCCCTTGGGGTTCCTTGTATTGGGGGGGAGGGTTGTCCTTAACACCCCTCCATCCCCTATGGACAAACCTTCCCTGTAGCCATGTGCAATGGGATTTAGTTCTGTGCCTGGCAGTGGTGTGCAGCAGTACAGCATGGGGAGGATGCTGGAAGCAGGACAGCAATTCCCTCCTCCCCAAGCAGCCGAGATGGCATTATTGCCACTTAGCATGATTTAGAGCTCTCATTTAAGTGGCTCGTGAACAGCCCATAAATTAATTACTAAGGCCTGAGCAAATAGTGGGCACTAATAGGAAGGGGGGGGGTGGGCTGAAAGATGGCCCTCTGTGCATCAATTAGGAAGGGGAGCGCCCCGGGGTTAACGATGCTTCCAAGATGGAAGGTTTATTTGCTAATAAATGGGTGCTGCCTTGGGGTGACCTTGGGCAGCATTGGCAGCAGTGAGGTTGTGGTGCTGGTGCGGTGGGGCACGGCATGGCCCGGTGTGGGGTTGGGCATTGGCACTATCCCAAAGCCACTGCTGTGATTATGGGATGCTGGAGAGCTGTGAGACAGCGGCTGCTGTCTGTGGGGCTGTGAGTGGTGGGGTGCAGGATGGAACACTGCACTCTATGGGGCTCCAGAGGGGATGCAAGGGGTTCATGGGGGATGCAAGGGGTCCTATGGGCATGCAAGGTGCTTTGTAGGGATGCAGGGAGTCCATGGGGGATGCAGGGGTTCCAGTAGGGATGCAGGGGGTTTAATAATAGGGATTCAGAGGGCTCTGTAGGGATGTATGGGGTCCAATGGGGATGCAGGGGGCTTTGAAGGGTTGCAGGGAGTCCATGGGGGGATGCAGTGGTTCCAGTGGGGATGCAAGGGGCTTTGTAGGGATTCATGGGGTTTAATAGGGATGAAGAGGGCTCTGTAGGGATGCACAGGTTCCAATGGGGATGCAGGGAGGCTTTGTAGGGATGCACGGGTTCCAATGTGGGATGCAGGGGGCTCTGTAGGGCTGTATGGTGTCCATTGGGAATGCAGGGAGCTTTGTAGGGATGTACAGCTTCTAATGGGGGATGCAGGGGGCTCTGTAGGGATGTATGGTGTCCATTGGGAATGCAGGGAGCTTTGTAGGGATGTACAGCTTCTAATGGGGGATGCAGGGGGCTCTGTAGGGATGTATGGTGTCCATTGGGAATGCAGGGAGCTTTGTAGGGATGTACAGCTTCTAATGGGGGATGCAGGGGGCTCTGTAGGGATGTATGGGTTCCATTGGGGATGCAGGGAGTCTTTGTAGGGATGCAGGAGCTCCAGTAGGGATACAGGGAGGCTTTATAGGGATGTTTGGGGTCCATTGGGGATGCAGGGAGGCTTTGTAGGGTTGTTCCTGGGGCTATGGGCACCCTTATTTGCCAGGTGCCAGCTGCTCTCATACCTGACCCCCCCTCCCCTATTCCTCCACAGCCGTGCAGAGGGGCCGTATCCCCCCCACGCACTCCAGCGCCAGCCCCACAGCCATGCCCAGCGGGGAGTACTTCAACGGGCAGCCTGTGTCCGAGCTCATCTCCCAGCTGCTGCGGGCTGAGCCTTACCCTGCTGCCCGCTACGGCTCCCAATACGCACAGCAGGGCAGCGTGATGGGCATCGACAACATCTGCGAGCTGGCCGCCCGCTTGCTCTTCAGCACGGTGGAGTGGGCACGTAACATCCCTTTCTTCCCCGAGCTGCCCGTCTCTGACCAGGTTGCTCTGCTGAGGCTCAGCTGGAGCGAGCTCTTCGTGCTCAACGCGGCGCAGTCGGCGCTGCCGCTGCACATGGCCCCGCTGCTGGCAGCTGCCGGCTTCCACGCCTCCCCCATGTCTGCAGACCGTGTTGTCTCCTTCATGGACCAGATCCGTATCTTCCAGGATCAGGTGGAGAAGCTCAACCGGCTGCAGGTGGACTCGGCTGAGTACAGCTGCCTCAAAGCCATCGCGCTCTTCACGCCGGGTAGGTCGGCATTGCATCTGGTTTGGGTACCGTGAGCATCCCTTGAGCCTTGCACACACCCTGCACAGCTGGGAGCTCTGCATCCCATTGGGGTTTGGGTTCTGTGAGCATCCCTTGAGCCTTGCACACACCCTGCACAGCTGAGAGCTCTGTGTCCCATTGGGGTTTGAGTACCACAAGCATCCCTTGAGCCCTATGTCCACCCCATACAGCTGGGAGCTCTGCATCCCATTGGGGTTTGGGTACCATGAGCATCCCTTGAGTCCTATGTCCACTCCATACAGCTGGGAGCTCTGCGTCCCATTGGGGTTTGGGTACCACAAGCATCCCTTGAGTCCTATGTCCACCCCATACAGCTGGGAGCTCTGCATCCTATTGGGGTTTGGGTACCATGAGCATCAATTGAGCCTTGTACCCACCCTGCACAGCTGGGAGTGCTGCATCCCATTGGGGTTTGGGTTCTGTGAGCATCCCTTGAGTCCTATGTCCACCCTATACAGCTGGGAGCTCTGTATCCCATTGGAGTTTGGGTACCATGAGCATCCCTTGAGTCCTATGTCCACCCTATACGGGTTTGGGTTCTGTGAGTATCCCTTGAGCCTTGCACACACCCTGCACAGCTGGGAGCTCTGTGTCCCATTGGGGTTTGGGTACCATGAGCATCCCTTGAGTCCTATGTCCACCCAATACAGCTGGGAGCTCTGCATCCTATAGGGGTTTGGGGACAGTGAGCATTGCAGAGGGGGTGCCTGATGCCCTGCAGGTGCTGCAGAGCCCTTTGCAGATGGAACAATGTGATGAGGGCTGGAGGGGATCCCCACAGACAGCACAGGGTGGGCATAAGCAGGGGGGGCTTGGCATCACACCTGGGTACCGGTGGGGTTCTCAGTTATGCAGGTTGTCCAACATCATGCAGGGCAGGGGGTCCAATGGGGATATGGTGGCACTCAGGGATGCAGAATCCCCTTCTAACCCTTCCCCATCTCCCCCCCTGCAGATGCCTGCGGCCTTTCAGACCCAGCCCACGTGGAGGGGCTACAGGAGAAGGCTCAGGTGGCACTGACAGAGTACGTGAGGTCTCAGTACCCGTCCCAGCCTCAACGCTTCGGGCGGCTCCTGCTGCGCCTGCCTGCCCTGCGCGCCGTGCCTGCAGCCCTCATCTCACAGCTCTTCTTCATGCGCCTGGTGGGGAAGACACCCATCGAAACACTAATCAGGGACATGCTGCTGTCTGGGAGCACCTTCAACTGGCCCTACGGGACGGGGCAGTAGGGATGGTGATGCTCCCGCTGTGCCCTGGGGGACCCTGCGGTGCTACGGTGCCATTTGTGGGGGTAGGGGGGGTCCAAACTGTGCCGGAGAAGGGGAACCCCAAGAGCTGCACGGCCACAGCCCTGCAGTCTGGAACCCAAAGGTACCGCTCCTCACTGCAGGACGATGTTGGACTTTTCCTGGACCCCATCATGCAGCCCCAGCAGCAATCCTGGCTCTGGGAAAGGGGCTTTGGGACCCCCCCACCCAAGACGTCGGAGTGAAGGAGCATACAGATAAGAAGATCTGCAAGTCCCCTTTGTGCCCTCCCAGGATGGATCTATCCTCCAGGACTGAAGCACCAACCCCGGAGCAGAGGAATGTCCACCCCTCTTCCTGGGGTGCACAGGGTGGTGTTGGGGGGCCAGGGAGGGGGTAGGTGGGGTCACAGAGCACCGTGCACATGGGGGTGCAATGAGAGGGGTCTTTGGGTGCCCTGTAGCTCGCTCCATCCCCACTGCCTGCTTCGTGCTTGGCTCCCCCCATGGATTTAGGGTTGGGGGGGGGGGGGGGCAGGGAATGGATGTGAGCATCCTCCCACTACGCTCTGTTCCCAAGCCAGGACCCTGTGAGAGGGATACAGGTGGTGGGGGGGGAACCAAAAATCCAGTGAGGGGGGGGTGTTGAATGGGGATGGAGGTACCCCACAACCCCCCCCCACCCCCCCCCAAGGTCCTTGCAGCGGGGCTGTGTGTCTCAGGGGTCTGCACTGTGTGAGCAGTGCAGGGTTGGGGGGGAGGGAAAAGGGGGGGTGGGGGGGGGGGGAAAGCAAGCAGTCATTTAGATTGATTCACTGTAAAAAACAACCAACCCTATAATCCTTGTTCAATGATACTAAACCAATTAACGGGCATCAATAAAGATGTTTCTTACAAGGCTGGGGGTGACGCTGGATGGGGGGGGGGGGGTTGCTCAGACCCCACCCCTTCCCCCTTAGGATGAAGCCCTTATAATGCTGTAGCTCCAGGGGTCTTTGGGAGATGCTCTCCAACCCAAAGGTTCCTGGTGAGGAATCAATGCTCCATGGAGTGTGGGGGGGGAATTTAAGGACACCCCCCTCACCCACCCCCAATAACAAGGAAGTGGGATGCCCAAGGGGAAGGCTCAGTGCAGCGGGGGGGGGGGGGGTGAAGATGGCAGCACTGCAGGGACAGCCCTGCATACACTTTGCTGAGGCCTTGCTTGAAAATCAATAGATACACTTCATTTATTATTACATAGAAAATAATATTACACAGTTTCAAGCCAATTCCTTACAAAACGACTCCCCAAAAAGCTCTGACCCCCCCCACCCCACCCAAAGGCACTGCTCCCCCAACCCCCCCCACATATACACACATCCCAAGGGATGCTCAGCCCCCCCCTCCTTGGGCTGCTTGTCAGGGTACCATTCAGGTACACACAGTGCCAGTGGGGTTGTGATGCAGACCCCAGCCCTTGGCCTTACACAACACCCCCCCCACCCCTCAACACTGCCATAATAACAGCATGGGGGGGGGGGGGGGGGGGGATGGAAGCAGCCCCAGTGGATAGAGGGGGGGGGGGGGGGGTGACCACTTTGTGGGGGGGATGGATGTGTTTGGTTGTGTTTTTTGTCTTCTAAAAAAGGTACAAAATGCAGAACAGTCTGTATGGGGGGGGGGGGAGGAAGGGGTCTGTCCCCCCCCTTCCTTCCTCCTGCTGGTGCTGGTTACCCCCGCACCTTGTCGTAGGCGCTCACCATGCGCTTGATATGGAAGAGCTTGTTGCGCAGCACCTTGCACTCCTGCTTCTTGCTTTGGTAGTCTGGGCTCTGCATAATGGAAGGGGGGGGGAAAAAGGGGTGGTGGGCAAGGAGGTAGGGGTCAGCCCCATGCTTTGCTGGGGGTGAAGGGGGGGGATCAGCCCCATGCTTTGCTATAGGGCTGCATGGCCCCCCCAAGTGGGCTGATCCCATTGCACTCACCCGCTTCAGGTCTTTCAGCTGGTTGTATTCCTCTGCCACATCCTACAAAGGGAATGGGAAAGGGGGGAGGGGGTTACAACCAACCCTGAGATGGGGGCCCTGCAGGGACCAACCTCTGCTTTGCCAGTGCCCCACAGCAGCCTGCCCTATAGAACCCCTAGAGGCATGCAGCAGCCCCAAAGCCCCTCAGCATCCCCACAGCTGCCCTGCAGCATCCCCAATGCACTGCAGCAACCTCAAAGTTCTACACAACAACCCCAAAGCTCCAGAGCCCTAAATACCCTACAGCAGCCCCACAGCAAGCATCCCCAAAGCTCCAGAGCCCCATTGGTCTGCAGCAGAGCCCTACAACCCCCCCCCCCTTAGCCCCAGCTCACACCTGGTATTGAGGGCTGTCCTCAGTGATGCTGTCCAGCCGTCGGCTGAGCTGGTTGAGGCGGTCGTTGATGCTGTCCATCTCAGCACAAAGCTGCTTGTAACGTTTCAGGTCGGTGTCAAATTCCTGCTTGTAACGTTGGCGGCCTCCGTCCGACGTGATGGGGGGGTACAGGCTGCGGGCAGGGGGAGATGAGCCCTGTTGGGGGGGGGGCTGTGGGAAGAGGGATCCCATAGGACCCTCCTCGTTTAGGGTATAGGTTGTGGGAAGGGGCAGGTGAGCCCTTTGCGGGGGGTCATGGGTGGGGGACTCCCATAGGACCCCCTCTTCATAGAGGGTACAGGCTGTGGAACAGCATGGGGTGACCCCAAGGTACCCCTTGTGTATCTGGGTACCTCCTCATAGGGGTTACAGGCTGCAGGGCAGCATGGGGTTGAGCCCTGTTGTGGGGGAAGGGGGATCCCATTGGACCCTCCTCACAGCAGTACAGACCATGGGACAACACAAAGTGAGCCCCCCAGGGGTGGGGGTGGGCAGGTTGTTCCCCCCTCGCTGCACAAGGTGAGCTCTGTGGGGATGGCTGCAGGTGGGGGGCACCCACAGGACCCCCCCCCCCTCACCTGGCCCATTGCTCCTGGTCCCGTTCATCACCAGACTCCACAGCTGTGGTGTAATCAGTCTCATACTGGGACTCATCCAGCTCAGGGTTGCGGCGGCGGCGGCGGCCACGGCGGGCAGGGGGTCTGCTGGGCTGATCCTTCCCCTTCTCCTCCTCCTCTGCCTGCACAGGGCTGGTACTGAGGGCTCGATCTGGCTGGTCACTGTAGGGACACAGGGACATCAGCACGGCCATATGGCAACGGGCAACCCCTGACCCCAAGACCCCCCCCAAACCACTCACCCCCGGCTGCTGTAGGTGCCTGAGGTGTAATACCCAGCGCTGGGGGGGGGCACGTAGCTGTATGGGGGGGCGGCGACGGGGCTGGTGGGCTTCTCTGAGTAGGCAAGAGTGGCCGTCTCATCCTGCACGCTGGCCCCATCAGCCACGTTCTTCACCTGCAATAAGAACAAGAGCTTGGAGGGGGACACGGACACCAAGAGGTGGGGGCACCGTCCCCATAGGGATGGAGAAATCCCTCCTGCCTTAAGGGTGGGAGATCCCAGACCCACGGGGACCCCTGTGCCACAGTGGGTGACACCGCATAGAGCTCTATGGGGGTCCTGGCCCACAGCTCAGGGGTCCCTGCAGCCCTTCCCACAGCCCCAGGTGTCAGCCTCCGGTTTGGGGCTCCTGGGAAGGATGTCCCCTCCCGCCTCCCCCCCCCCTCCTCAATTTCCTTCCTGCCCTTTGTGGCTGTTTGTGCCGGATGCTGACCCAGCCGGGGGCCGGACGGTGGCTTAGGGGATATCAGCCAGCAGAGCCCCTTCCTCTGCCTCTTCCTCCAGTGGATGAAGATGTCATTAAGTGATGTCCCCAAGGTGGCTCCTCCACCAGCGCAGGGACAGCAGGGACAGCCGGGTCCCTTATGTCACAGTGCTGAGACTGCAGCTCACACCCGCACAAAGGTCACTGCTTCACCCCAACCACATGCACAGGATGAGACATCCTCAAGCTTGGGATGGGGGGGGGGGTGTGTGTTAAAATTGCTCCCTGCCTGCGTGCATGGTAACACCTCCCCATAGTGCTGCCACTGGTAGAGATGGGGGCGCTGCTATGGACAGCCTTGGGTGTGGGGTCTGTGCCCCAACCCCCCCCCACAGAGCAGGAAATGCCGGGCTGGGGAGGGACGTGGAATGAAAATAAATAAAGCTGAAACAAAGGTGTTTGTGCAGGAGGAAAAGGCAAAGAGTGGGGCACACAGACACGGAGGGGTGCAGAACCTGCAGACCCCTGGTCCATCACAGCCATCCCTATGGGGCTGGGAATGGGCAGGTGGGACTGAGACACAACTGTGTGTCAGCACATAGAGTTAATCATTGACGAGACCGAAACCCAGCGGTGCCTGCAGCCAGTGCAGGGCGGACAGAAGGGACGGGCTCAGCACTGCTGGCCCCCAGCCCATCTGATCCAACCCTGTTTGCCTTTAGGGCCAGAGAAGGAGAAAAAAAAGGGGTGGATGGGGAGGGAGTTCAGCCCCACGGCTCCTGGTACAGCTCTGTTTGTGGCAGGAGGAGCTCCTGATATGGGGCACAGCCACGTCCCCAGCTCCCAACCTGCTCAGAGTAGGAGGAGGATGTTCCCATTGCCCCCCCCCTGCACTCACCCACTCCTCCACATCGGGCCCCTCCTGCACCATGGGCGCACGGTCCCAATAGATGTTGGCTTTGCCGTAGCGCCAGATCTTGCTGCGTGTCTTCTGGGCAAAGAAGCAGATGAGGCAGAGCAGGACGACGATGAGGAACCCACAGACAGCAGCCACGGCCTGGAGGGGAAGCAGGGACGGGGTGGCTGAAGGGGTCTGCAGTCACCCAACCCCCGTGTGGGGCTGAATGGGGCAGCTCTCCCCCCTATATACACACATAGGTTGAACAGGCAGTCCACAACACAGAGCCACCATGGGGTTTGTAGGGCTGCAGGTTGGGGCTTCTCATGGGGACAGGATAGGAGCAGGTGGAGGGGACACCCCAACACTGCATCAATTGGGGCTGAGCGTGGACAGCTGAGCGTGGAGCTCTATGGGCACTGAGCACAGCACCGTGCTGTGTGTCCCCCCCCTCCTCCACGGTGCAGCAGTGTTACGCTCAGGGTGCAGGAATGCAGCACGGCCAGCCCGGCTGCCACAAACCAGCAGCACCGGTCCCACCCCAGCACTGTGCAGGAACCCTACAACGGCCCCAGCCGAAACCGGGGCCGTGCAGAACCTTCTGCCTTCTGCCCCACTGACCCCAACCAACACAGCACAACACAGCCCCGCTTCCCCTCCCTGACAGCTTGCTCAAGTGCCTTTTACAAGCTTGGAGACCAAAGTACCCGGGAGCAGCTCTGTGTTGGGGCACAGCCTGTCCCCTCCCCGAAACTCCTCCGCTCCGATGGCCACACGTTGCCATCCCCCTCCCTTCCACCCAATGCAGCAGCACCACAGATGGGGTGGCATCCCACAGCAGCCCACGGGCAGGACACACAGACCCCAAAGCTCCCCCAATGCAACCTCACTCTGCCTTCAAATCACTGGGAGAATGGGGGGGTTCACACTCACCTCCTGCGGGTCCACAGTGCAATAGTGGTAGATGTACTGGTTGAGGTAGGTGCCGCCATAGGCCTGGCTGCACATGGCCAACAAGGGGCTGTAATAGTAACCACTGGACATCTGTGCCTGCGGGTTGACACCCATGATGTAGACGATGGAGGCGATGAGCATGACGAAGGCCAGCACGGCGCTCAGCACCAGCACGGCCAGGTAGAAGCGCCGCGAGCGCGTGGCACCGGATTTACTGAGCGCAGCCACCAGCAGCCCCAGCTGGGCCAGGAAGCACAGCACGGCCATGGCGATCATAAAGCCGTTCGCCGTGCGTTGGTTCACCCCTCCATAGTAGCTCCCGTAGCCGTAGCTGTAGCCCAGCGAGCTGCCGTAGTAGCCGGTGCCGTAGAACCCCCCCAAGCCGGTGCCGTACGCCCCCCCCAGGCCGTAGCCGTAGTCCCAGGCGAGCGTGGATGCGACGCAGGCGAAGATGGCGATGCAGAGCAGCAGGACCCCCCCCTGCAGCCCCCGCACCACGCCGGGGGGCGACGTCCACTTATAGAAGTGCTGCGGAGCGTCCTCTACGTAGTAAGAGCCCGGCGGGGGCGAACCGTAGCCGTAATCACCGCCGGGGGGGCCGTACACCGTAGGGGGACCGTCGTAGGACTTCTTGCTGAACATGGTGACCCTGCGGGGAGAAGGACGGAGCGGTGACACCGCCGGCTCTCCCCGTCCCCGTTGAGCTCACAGGGGGACTTTGATCGCCGTCACCGCCGCCCGTCGGTCGGTCCGTCCCGTCCGTCCGTGTGTGTGCCCGACGCGTCACCGAGGCTCGTGGGGGAAACTGAGGCACGCTTTGGGGCGGGGAGAGCCGTGAGTCAGCGCGGGGCGCAGCCCTGCCCGCCGGACCCGCCGCGTGATGGGGTCGTCTCATTAACAACCACAAAAGCGCTTAAACCGAGGGCAGCGCTGACCCCGAGGGCCCCTCCGGCAGCAGAGCGGCTGGGATTAACGAGAAGCAGAGCAGCGCCGCGGGGCTCCGCCGAGCAGTGGGGCGGGGGGGGAGGTTCACTGCCGGCGCTGCTTCCCCTACCCCGGACCCCCCCCCCCTCCGCACTCCGGAGCGCCCTTTGCTTTTGCTTTGCTGTGAGTTCACTTCCCAAGCGCAGCTGCAGGTGTTTGCAGCAACAGCGCGACAACAACGCAGGAAGGTTTTTTGTTGGGGGGGGGAGCAACGCCATGAGGGGCAACAGGGGGCGACGCGATGGCTCTGCAGCCCTAAAGCTTCCTCCCCCCACGCCGCACAAAGGCGTAACCCCACAAACACAGCACAACCCCATGCATTGACCCTCCCCCCCCTCCGGCAGGTGCAGCGTGAGAAACCCGAACCCCGCGGGGTAACCCGAGCGGAAGGCAGACGGGGGAGGGGGGGGGTCGCGGTGTCCCAAACCCCCCCCACCCCATCCCCAGGTGTGCCCGCAGCTCCCCGTGGCCAAAAGAGCAATTGCCTTCCGACCCCCCCTCATCCCCAAAGCCCCCACAGCTATGCCGAGGGTCCGCCCGCCCCCCGCAGCACCGGGAACAGCGGGGGTACAGCCGCGTCCCGACCGCGGCACCGACGCGCCCGTAGCAACGCGGGTCCCGGAGAGGGGAAGGATGTGGGGGGCTCTGTGTGTCCCCCCACCCGAGAGCCCCGCGTAGCGCTCCGGTACCGGCGGGGACTGACGGAGACCCTCAGAAGGACCCACGGAGCATCACCCCCGCCGCTACCGGGACCCGCGCTCCCCCGCCCCGGTTCCGGTATCGGTTCCGGAGCCCCGTACCACCTCGCAACCCGTCACCTGCACGCACCTCCGCCGCTTTGTTCACCTTAAAATGGCAGCCGGGAGCGCTGCGGGACGGGACCGGCTCCGGTTTCCGCCTCCGGGGGGAGCCCCGAGGGCGGCCCCGCTGCCGCCCGCCCCCACCGCGGGGAGGGGGAGCGAGGGCTGCGGGTGGGGGTCTGCGTTGTGCACGGAGTGAGGTGTCCCCCCCCCCCTCCCCGGGTGACATCGGGGGACAAGGAGCGTCCCCATGGGCTCTGGGTGCCCCCCACCCGCTGCGGGTACCCCGGGATGCATCGAATCCCCCCGGAAACATCATCGGATTTTATTATAAAGTGCCCCAATCCCTCTTTGGCTGCACCTGCTGAGTGCTGGGGGGGGGGTATGGGGGGGGGTGCAGAACCACCCGAGACCCCCAGAAGATCCGGCTTTGCTCCCTTTGTCGCGGTGGTTGCGATGCAGCAGCAGGCAGTGGGTGCCCATAGTGCTGTCACCCCCAGCACCGAGCCCCACGGTGTCCCCAGGGCTTTTTTGGGGGGGGGGTGTCTCTGTCCATCGTGCCCCTCTCAGAAGAGGACGGTGTTACTGCGGTCACTGCTGCGGTCATACTCCTGGATCTGTGCCTTAATATGTGTCAGCTTCTCCTTCAGGTAGAGGCAGCGCTGCTGCTTTGCCACGAAGGCCAAATCCTGGCAGTGGGACACGCTGAGCACCGAGACCCCCCCCCCCATGCAACCCAGACCCCTCGCCCTCCTCACCCTCTTCTCCCCCAGGAGCTCACAGCAGACACAGCCCCCCCCTTTTCCACCCTACAGAGCAGAAAGGCACAGCCCCCCCAGTCCCCACATACTCCCCATCCTTGCCCCCCATCTCATCGCGCACCCACCTTGCCCACGCGTGGCTGCAGCCGGCACACAGCATCATCATCCTCCCCCCGCTGCTCCGCCTTCAGTTGGCCCCGCAGCTCCCGATACTCCGCGTGCTGATCGGCGAACACCGCCCCGTATTGCTGCCGTTGCCGTGAGCTCCGGATCGCCGGGTACCGCCTGCAGGAGCATCACCAGCTCAGGGACCCCCAAGGACCCCCCCCATACACACACACACACACCGAGGATGGCCACTTACATCATATAATCAGGCTGTGGGGGCACCGAACCTGAACCCCCCTGCTGCTCACTCGCTTTGCTGTTGGTGACCCCGGCCCTCCATGGGGGTCTCCCCGCCACCCCCACCTCATCCTGGAAGACGACTCGCTTGGCTCGGACCAACGGAGGCTTCAGGCTGCAAAGTGGGGGACTCAAAGCCCCCGTGGGCTGCAGGTTGTCCCCAGGGCTACAGGGGATCGCTGCAGCCCCCTGGTGCCAGCGGGACACCTCGTGCCAAACCTTGAGAGCCACGGCACCACCGAGCAGGTAGAGCAGGGCAGTCAGGAAGAGGAAGAGGAGCGAGGCCGCCTGACCCCCCCACACACTGCAGAGCTCGGTGAGGAGGGGGCTGCCAGGCAGAGGGGAGGAGCAGAGCCCCCCCAGAGTGACAGTGTGAACGTGGGCCCCCGCCGCAGCCAGGCAGAGCAGGAAGAGCAGCACGTGGAGCCCAACTTCAGTGGGGGGCCACCAGCTGACCCCCAAGAGGACGTGGTGATAGTGGGTGGTGACCCCCAGCCCCAGCAGGAGGGCGGTGAGCAGCCAGGCCAGGCCGAGCACCGCCAGCACAAAGGGGGTCAGCGGGACCCCCAGCCCCCCCCCAGGGAGCAGCTTGCTGCTGTAAGCGCTGTAACCCCATGGGATGTCAGCGCACACACAGATAAAGGCCGTCCCCCCGCACAGCAGCTGCAGCCCCCCCAGCACCCGCAGCAATCCCAGCCATGACTTCACGTGGGCAAAGTGCTGCCCAACAGCATCATCCCGTGGTCTCTTCTTATTGCTGGGGTGGGTGGGCTCAGCCATCATCTCCCAGGGGGGGGGTTTGGTGATGGGATCCCCTGGCGGTGCCCACCCCCAGTGCCTCAGTTTCCCCTGCAGGGTGCACAGTCTGGCTGCTGCAGCTCCGTCCTTGTCCTGCTGACACTCAGGACCCCCACCCAGCCCTGCCTCCCGCTGCCCCCAGTGTTACCTGCCTGCTGCATGGCAGGATGTGCCCCCCCACCCCCCCACCACCCAGGAGTGCTGCAGCCTCTACCTGCCTCCGATTGGCACCACAGGTTAAACATTAACAGCCGTGTGCTGCCCCACAGCAGGCGTGGGGTGCACAGTGAGGGCTGTGGGGTGTGGGCTGTAGGCAGGAGCAGCCCCCACCCCCCCCACCCAGCACACTGCATTCAGCTGTATCAAGCTATGCACCTCAACACCTACAAAGACCCCCCCCCAACCCCTTAAGGGCCCCAATCCCATCCCCACCCCGGCACCAGTCACAGCACAGAGTGACATGTCCAGTTCAGCCTCCTTTAATGTGTGCCTCAGCCCACCCCCCCCACCCCCCTCCCACACTCCGGCCCTCCCCATACCGAGGGTCCGGCTCAAGGGGGGCACAGCCCCTGAGGGGTCCCAGCACGGGGCCCCATGGGGCAGCTTTGCCCCCACACTGCACAGGGGCTGCTTGGGTATTGCATCCAGGAATCTCACAGCACTTGACAATGGTCGGTATCGTCGCCCCTACCCACCCCCCCCAGCCCCCACCCACACCCCCCATTTTACAGATGGGGGGAAACTGAGGCACAGAGTGGTGACGTGACTTCACCAAGGCTGCATTGTGGCCGAGCCAGGACCCCCAGACCTCAGTCCCAGGACTCGGTCCTGCTCTTGCCATGGGGAGGCTGCCCCCACCCCACACAGCCCCCGGCCCTCCTGCTCCCCACCACCCTGACCCCATCCTGGACCCCCACCCACCCCACATCTGGGTCACTGCCCCCCAGACCCCCTCAAACCTCAGGGCTCCCACAGTATCCCAACACCCCTTTCTCCCCCTTGCCAGGACCACCCCCTCCTCCCCCCCACCCCAAATCTCTCCCTGGGGGGGGGGGCTGGGAGGACACGGGACCACCCGAATGAGAACTGAGGGAGGTGGGGAGGGGGGGGGGGGGCTCCAGCCTCACGCCAGCACAGTGAACGCAGGAAGTTTATAGAGGGCTTTACAGAACAAAGCTACTGAAATCAGCCACACGATGGCCAGACATAAGGGACCCCAGCCCACCCCTCCCACCCCCCCCACCCCCCTCCCCCACGGTCACCCACTGTCCGATGAGCTGTGGGGGGCTGTGGAGGGGGAGCGGCGGTGGCGGGTGGGGGTGCAGGGGGCAGTGGAGGGGCAGAGATGGGGGGCCCAGCTCCCCAACAGCTCACGCTGCTGCTGCCCGATGGCTTGGCTGATGAGAGCCGGCAGCGCCAGCAGGCTCAGCCCCAGCGCCTCCAGCTTCCCTTCCA
Source organism: Excalfactoria chinensis (assembly GCF_039878825.1). Lineage (NCBI taxonomy): Eukaryota > Metazoa > Chordata > Aves > Galliformes > Phasianidae > Excalfactoria > Excalfactoria chinensis. The sequence goes on from NC_092850.1 coordinate 614,920, forward strand.
AAGCACTGATGCGCTTCTCCAGGTCCTCGTTGCGCTCCTGCAGCTCCGAAACCATGTCGTACATGATGTTCTGGGTCTGCAGGGGGAGGGTCCCCAGGGAGGGGGGGGGGGTCAGACAGGTGATGGTCACTCATGTGTATCCAAGGCTGAGCCCCCCCCCCCTTTTATCCCTGGCAGTGCTCACCTTGGCCAGGTCCACCAGCGTGTTGGCCTGGTCGTTCAGCTTGCGCTGCTCCATCTTCACACTCCTCAGCCTGTGGGAGAAGAAGGGGGAGCAGGGGGGGGGGGGGTCAGCGTTGCCCCCATTGGGTCCCTCCTGGCCCTCAGCATGCAACCAATGGAGCCCCCCCACCCCGTGCATGGGGGGCTCTGAGATTCCAGGGGACCCTGAGATTCCAGGGGACCCTGAGACTCCCAGGGATGTCCCCACGCTGTCACCCCCCCACACTCCCCCTCCCCCGTGGATGCAGCACAGCACCATGCACACGGGTGGGTAGGAGGGAGACAGGCACACTTACTTCTGAGCTCTGCAGGGAGGGGGCAGAACAGAGACAGAACACAACAGCAGGTTTAATACCAACACCGAGAGAGCACGGGGAACACAGCAGCACCCCGTGTCCCACCACACCCCCATCACCCCCCATCCCCCAAAGCAGGAGGCATGAAGCCAGACACAGGGTGCGCTCACAGGGTACCCCACACCATCCCCAGTGCCACCCCCCCCCCACCAGAATGCACCCTCCCCATAGGACAGGGCATGGGGGGGGGAAGGCCAGATCCAGCCCAGGGGATGGGAACACATAGGGCAGGGTTGGCACAAATAGGGCCCAGGGCTGATGGAGCTGAGCAGGAGCCGCGTAGGAAGCAGGTAAAGGTTTGGCACTTACTGATGGATGGCTTGGAGGAACTTACGCTGGTGTTTCCGAACTTTGGCATGGTCGATCTTCTTCACCAGCTTGGTGTGTTTGTAGATGAGCCACGTTTCCCTGAGTACGTTGGCAGCAGCATTTTTCACCTGGAAGGAACAAGAGGATACGGATGAGGAGGGGGTGGGTAGAGGGAACCCATGGGGATGGGGCCATGGGGAAGGGGGGTCCTTACCCGCTTCGTTAGCTGCGTATCCATCATGAAGTTGTGCACGTGTTTCTCTGCTTTGGTGAGCTCTAGCTTTCTGGCAACCACAGCGACAACCAGAGCCGTGCAGCCAGCACCCTGCAGCACAGCATGGTGAGGGACCAGCACAACCCATCAGCACACACCCCCCCCCCCCCTCCAGCCCTATGCTCACCATGATGCCGGTGAGCAGACAGACCCCCTTCCCACAGTAGGTGTGAGGCACCATGTCCCCGTAGCCGATGGAGAGGAAGGTGATGGAGATGAGCCACATGGCCCCTAAGAAGTTGCTGGTCACCTCCTGCTTGTCGTGGTACCTGCATGGGGCCGAGCGCAGCCGTCAGCAAGGTGCCACGTATTGGGCCGTGCCACACAGTGTTTGGTGGCTTTCCCCAAGGGGGGGGTCCCCAAGAGGCACCGGGGGATCCAGCTCAGCCCTGGGGCTGCACACCAATGCTGGGCAGCAGGGACATGCGGGGAGCAGCGGGGTGACAGAGGTGGGGAAGGGCTGACAGCAGCAAGCCGGGGTGGGCTCAAGCGTGCAGCAAGGAATTTAGGATTGCTGCATCCCCTTCACCCACCCCCCAACCCAGGTGCAGCCTGCAAAGGTTGGGCTTGGAACCTCAGCTGGCAATGAGGGATGCGGTGGGGTGATGCCAGGAGGTGATGCTATGGAGTGACACCACGGGGTGCAGATGGCATCAAGGAGATATCAGTCCCCAAAGTGCCATCAGTGTGAACCCCCTGGGTGCTGCAGCGCTCCCCACTTCCCCTCACTGCTCCCCTTCCCCTTCTTCCCTCCTGTGCTGCACCCCAGGAGCATCCCTGGGGCTCCTCCAATGCCTGATCTGTGTGCACCAAAGAGCAGAACCCCCCTTGAGGTGCTCCAGCTCCACTCTGGGGACAGAAGGGACCCAGCGTCCCCTTCCCAGCTGCTTTGGCTCTGCTCCCTTCATCACACTAGGAACATAAACCAGAAACTCTGCGAGGTTTCCTGCAGCAAACACAGCCCTGCAGCGGGGCAGAGAGTGACCCCCATCCAGCCCTGGGCACCGCGGTGGGGGGAGGTGGGGGGGTGGAGGGCACGGAGAGGGCAGAGAGCAGCTGCTGAGGTTCCAAGTGGAAAAGGGCTCCGAACCCTTTCCAGCTCTGTGGGATCTGTGCTCTGGCCCCAGTGCCCCCCTCCCGCAGCCCCCACAACCCGCCAGCTGCAGCTAATCCTAAATTCTGAGTAGCACAAGCCCAGGGTAAAGGAAGGGGGGGGAGGTAAAAGGGGAAGGGGGGGGGGGGGGGGGGCCGTCCCGTGCAGGACGCGGCTGTCGTTCCTGGGGTGACTCACAGTTTGTCCCTGCGAGCAGCAGAGCGGTCAGAGAGGGAAAACAAGAGCAGTTAATGAGAGCTCCCAGGGCGAGCAGTGGATGGGGAGGGGGAGGGGGGTGAGCATTGAGGGGGGGGGTGGGGGTGGGGGCGCAGCCGGGGAGCACGTGCCACATCCCCACCTCGGGACACCTACTGGCTCCCCAACCCCAGGTGCACAGATGGGTCCCACAGCACCCCATGGGGATGGCCCCCTCCCCACTGCAAAGCTCCATCCCTCCGACCCCAAGCACAGGGAGACCCGTGAATCCCAAAGCCACCACTTCTCCCCACAGTTTGGCACCGGGCATCCTCAGCTGCGCCCCATAGATGCGCCCACCCCCTCCAACCATCCCCATAGAGCCCCCCCCCAACCCACCTCTCACAGACACGGACTGTCCACGCAGCGATGATCCAGGAGGAGATGCTGAAGACCAAGAGCACGGTGCCGGGGCAGATGGTCATGAGGGTCTTCATGACAAAACGGGTGTTGAAGTTGATCTTGTTGAGGGCTCCGATGCTGCGCGACGAGGCGTCGGTGAAGAGCTTGCTGTGCAGCAACATGACTCTCCCGATCAGGTAGAGCCTCAGGAACATGGGGATGGACAGGATGATGTCCACGTCGGCATCGGCCACCGAAGCAGCGTAAGTGAAGGCCAAACGTGCCGTCCATGTGAACAGATACTGCCCGGGGATGGGATGGATGGCACAGACCAGCAGCTCCAAGGAGATGAAGAAGATGCGCTCGTAGGTCATGGCGATGCGCCAGTCGTCTGCCCCGTTATCCACCATGAAGAGCTGCAGAGCGGGATGGGATCCATGGGATGGGATCCATGGGACAGGATGGGATCCATGGGATGGGATCCATGGGACGGGATGGGATCCATGGGATGAGATCCATGGGACGGGATCCATGGGACGGGATCCATGGGACGGGATGGGATCCATGGGATGGGATCCATGGGACGGGATGGGATCCATGGGATGAGATCCATGGGACGGGATCCATGGGATGGGATCCATGGGATGGGATCCATGGGACGGGATGGGATCCATGGATGGGATCCATGGGACGGGATTCATGGGATGGGATCCATGGGATGGGTTCCATGGATGGGATCCATGGGATGGGATCCATGGGACGGGATGGGATCCATGGGACGGGATCCATGGGATGGGATCCATGGGATGGGATCCATGGGACGGGATCCATGGGATGGGATCCATGGGACGGGATGGGATCCATGGGACGGGATCCCTTTATGTGTACCCCCCCCCCTCAATCCGGACCCCCCCCCCCTCACCTGGATCTCCCTGGCGTGATACATGACGATGAGCCCCAGCAGGATGACAGTGGAGAGGCTGATAAGGCATTTCAGTGCAAACGAGTACGAGGACTCCTGCATGGGGAGCGGGCAATGTCAGCACTACGGAGCTCAGCCGCCCCCCTCCCCACCTCCCACCCCCCCTTTCCCCCCCCCACCTTGGTGTAGACCCCCCAGGAGAGCTCGGTCTCGGTGACCATCACCACGATGCCGAACATCCCGAAGATGAGCGCGTAGTCGCTGAGCCGTTTCCTCTTCTCAAACAGGGCTCTCCGATGGCCCAGCTTGTAGCCGATGTTCTGGTTCCGCCTCGTTCCCCCCCGCCCTTCGGCCGCATCTCCCCTCCCTGGAGGGGCCGGGGGTTGCACCACCACCTCGAGGCCGGGGGCGCGGCGGGGCCGCAGCGTTGGGCTCTGGGCCTCTAACGGAGGGGGGGGGCTGCGGGGCGAAGCGCTCGGGACCCCCCCGTTGCGGCGGGGGCCGCTCATGGCTGCGGCGGGCGGGGGGCCGGGCGATGCCGCATGGCTCGGCGGGGCGGGGGGCACCTGCGGGAACGGCGCCGTTAGTTCGAACCCACCCCCCCACCCTCCGGCTGCGGGTCACCACCTGCCCCGCACGTGGCACCGCTCCCCGCGACGCCCCCCCCCGGTTGTTGCCGGTACCCCCCCCCCCCACGCCCCCCACGCCGTCCCGGTGCCGGTGTCGCGTTCCGCGGTACCCGCCGGTCCCGGAGCCGCCCGTAGCGGTTTCCCGGTCCCGGTGCTGACTCGCTCCCTGCCGCTACCTGCCGCCGGGCCGGGAGCGGAGCGGACCCGCAGTACCGGAGCCGGACCCGCAGTACCGGAGCCGGACCCGCCGCAGCCGCAGCCCAACTCGGCCCCGGGAGCGCGCGGCGGAGGGAGCGGAGCGCTGAAGGGGGCGGGGCGAGCCGAGCGAAGCCGTTGATTGGCGGAGAGCGGCACCGCCCCCGCGACGCGCCCCCTTGGCCACGCCCCTTTCCACGCCCCCTCCAGCGCCGGCTCCGCCCCCAGGCGCAACTCCCCCCCCCCCCGGCCCCAATAGAGCCCGGAGACCCCCACACTCCCCTTTTCCCCCCCAACCCCCCCAAGACCCCCCACCTCCCCCATCTCACATCGTGCCCCCCTCACCCCCTGCTTCCCCCACTTCCCCCTTCATCACCCCATGCACACCCCTCCCTCCATCACACCCCCCCGTGCATCACCCCCCATCACCCCCCCACTCCATCACACACCCGCACCCAACCCGCAGCCCCCCCCACGCCCCCCCTACCCACCCCCATCACCCCTTCCCCACACCCCCAAACTCCCCCCTCTCCCCCCCCCCTCCGTGTCTCCCTGCCCCCCAACCTGCCCCCCCCCCCCCCCCCCATACCTGCTCGTGCTCCCCAGCACTGCCCAGGGGGGATTTTGGGGTGCTATGGGCCAGGGCAGCAGGGCTGGGGCTGGGAAGGGGGGGGGGTCCGGGGGTCCGGGTGCCATGGGCTTCCCTCCACGCCTGGCAGGGATGAGAGATGGCATTAAATGGAGGCACATGGGGGTATGGTGGGGGACCCCCACGCCCCCTACATGCTGTGGATACAGCCCTGTGCTCCCCCCCATCCTCGCCATATCTGTGGCCTATGTGGAGCTGCAGGCAGAGCCCCCCACCACGCACCCTCACTGCAGGGCCCGCACTGCTGCGTGAACAGGGGGGAGGACAGAGCAATGTGGTTTCCCCAGCCTGGCTGCAGAGCCAGCACCGATCCCAGCACACACACACACAGCCCTGTGTTGCAAACAGCCCCATTGCACGCACAGCCCCATTGCACGCACAGCCCCATTGCACGCACAGCCCCATTGCACGAGCACTGTGCAGCTCAAACGGCCCCGCTGCACCAACTGCTCCACTGCATGGACACCTCAGTTTGCACCAACAGCACCACTGATGCACGAGCAGCCCCGCTGCACAACCAACACCATTGCACGACCCTCCCTGCTGCACAACCATCCCCATTGCACAACCATCCCCATTGCACAACCATCCCCATTGCACAGACATCCCCATTGCACAGACATCCCCATTGCACAACCATCCCCATTGCACAGACATCCCCATTGCACAGACATCCCCATTGCACAGACATCCCCGCTGCACCAACTGCTCCATTGCACGAACGTCCCTATTGCATCCAAAGGGCCATTGCACGGACAGCCCCATTGCACGAGCAGCCCTCCTGTACCAACAGCCCCAAACGTGCATCAGCTGCTCCACTGCAGCAACGTTTCAATTGCACCAACAGCCCCCGTTGTGCAAATGGCCCCACGAAACAAACGTCCCCATTGCACCAACAGCACCATTTGCACCGACATCCCCATGGCACACCCCCCCCTGCACCACACAAAGGGCCCCCCACAGCACCAACACCCACCCATGGCAGCCCCATCCCTGCTGCCCTCCATCCCCCCCCCCAGTGCAATGGCTGCATGGCCTCAGCATGGGGAGCTCATGGGGAACCCAAGGGGGGACCCCTCTTTTCCCTGCAGGAAGATGCAGCTCCCCACATTTCAGGCCCCCCACTCGCAATGCAGTGACATTGGGACCCCCCCCCCCCCCCTTCTCCCTCCTCCTCCCTATGGGGTCACACTGCAGCACTGCATTATGGCTGCCCGTGGGGCTCGGGGTGCAGCTGCTGTTTGGGGCCCTGGCTCCCCTCCAGGATCAGATCATTTGCTCACCATTCTGCCAAATTTACAGCAGGGAAACGAGCTCCTATTTCCTATTAATATTCAGTTGGGAGGAAAGGAGACTGGGGAGGGTTGGATGGGGGGGATGGGAGGCAATGAGGGGCTCTGCAGGGTTTTATAGGGCACCCTAGTAGGGTCACTGTGCTCCCATAGGGCCCTTAAGGATGGATCCTGGGCAGTGTTTCAGGATCCATCACACGCTGCGGTCGCTCCCAGCTCATATTGAGGCCTCATTAAATCCTTCCTGTCAGACAGCAGTGGGGATCCGTGCGGTGGGGAGATGCTGGGGCTGATTGAAAGCCAGAACCCAGAGCTGGATGACCCTATTTGTGTCCCTGTCCCCATAGCAGTGCATCCCATTGGGATGTTTGGGGATGTGGGTGTCGAGAGCAGCCCTGTCCCATAGCAGCAGTGTGGGAATGGGGATGGGGACACCAAGGTCCCCTGCTTTGGTTGCAGGTAATGGTGGTGGATGTCCTTGAGCCCTGCGTGTCCCTGGTCCCAGCAGCAGCTCCGTGTGGCTGCAGACCCCCAATGCTGCAGTGCCAATGGGGTGAGCCCCCCCCCACCTCTAGCCCCCCGGGCTGGGGGCTGGGAACCACTTCAGCTGCATGCCAAGAAGAGGGGATCTGACCCTATGGGGGCACGGAGATATCACAGCCTTCAGATCAGGTGTCCTGGGGGGCAGGAGGGGATGGGGAGGGGGATTCCTATGTGATACCGGCATGCATGGGGGGGTCCTGGGCACAGCCTGTGGGAAGGAGGGGGGGATGTGCTGGGACAGGAGGGGCCACACGTTGGGCCTGAGAGCCACAGCAAAGGCTGCACTGAGCCACAATGGCTTCACCCAGCCCTGCTGCCCCCTCCCTCCTGGGGAGGGTCGAGGAGACCCCTCCTCAACCTCATGAAGGGGATGAGCGCATCCCAGAGTGGGTCTCAGCTGGGACACAGATGGATTATCACCTCCTGCAGCCCCCTCCCCAAGTGGTTGGAGCCCCCATGGAGACCCTCCATAGAGACCCCCATGCCAGACAGGGGGGTCTGTCCCATCCCTAGTCCATCCCCATGGGGGGCAGTAGGACCCCACTCCCCCCTCCATGCCCCGAGCAGCACTGCTGCCTGCGAGCAACTGCAGAGGAGGGTGCAGCTAAAAATAGAGGCGGGCGGCCGAACGGCTCCGGGTGGTGATTTATTTATTACCAGCTCCCTAATTTCTGCCTGGGAATCACAGGGATGGGGGGTGGGGGGCTGGGGGGGGGCTGGGGGGGAAGGAATTTGGGGTGCTGGGGTCGTCCTCACTGCCCCATTCCTGCAGCCATCACATCATTGGGATGCCCTGCTGGGGCCATATGGCCCAGACTGGAGAGCATCTGCTGGTGTCAGCAGGAGCCCCCGGCCCCACACACAGCATGGGGGGGGGGCAGCATTGGGGGGGGACTGAGCTTGGTTTAGGGCCACGGAGCAGCATGATGGGAGCTGAGATTGGTTCAGGGGCTGCGGGGTTGGGACCTCTGAATCGGTGGAGCCATCAACACGAGGAGGGCTGGGACAGTGCCACGATGGGACCCCCCCTCCAGGGCCATTGCTGCTGCCCTATAGGCACCCCCCGAGTGCTGGGCCCAGATCTGGGAGGGCTCTGCCCCATGTGGGATGGCAGAAGGGAGTGAGGATATCCGTGGGTCTGGAAGTGCATGGAGAAAGGCGGCTGGGTGCCACCCACGGGGACACGCAGGGACACTCACACCACCCCGGGCTGAGCTGCTATGTGGGAATCCCCTGGAATGGGGGATGTCCCGGGGTCTCCCCGAGAGGAAAACAGAGGGAAACCCTCCTGCAGAGGGAGGATCTGGGGCCGGGGCTGGATCAGGGCCTGGGGGACAGCGGGGACAGCAGGGACAGCGGGGACAGCAGCAGCTGCGGCTTCCCCAGGGCTGGGAGGGTCCCGGAGGGTCCCACCCCTCTTCCCCGACCCAACAGAGACCGGGTCCCTAACCCCCCCCATAAAGGGATGGGCACCCAACGCTGCCACCCCACCGTCCCCACCGCAGGGTCCCTATGGGGGTGGCGCCTCCCTCCCTCACCCCAGAACCCCTCAGCCCCCCCCTCTATACCGGGGCAAGGCGGGGATGCCCTACCTGTACCAAACGCGGTGGGTGCCCGGGGTCCCCGCGCCCCTCCGCCGCCACCACCGCCGTCCCCAGACAAAGGCACCGCGCCGGCTGCGCCCGCCGCCCCCCCCTCGCCGCTCGGCTCAGCCGCAGGACAAAGCCGCCACGCATGGCTGCCCCCAACGGGGCGAACGCGGACCCCCTGCCTGGAGGGGGCGTGGGGGTGCCCGGCCGTCCCCGCTGCCCTCGAGGGGTGGGGGATCCCCGATCCCCTCCGGCCCCTCCGTGGAGCGGCGGCGCCCGGTTGTGGGGAGGTACCCCCGAGCCCCCCACCCCGTGCGCAGGGGCCCAAGGTCATGGGGAAGGGCAGAGAGGGGCGGGTGGGGGGGGACCCCACCGCGCACCCACCCTCGGCCTCGATGGGTGAAGAGCCCAACGCACTGAGCACGGCGGGGCCTCGTGCGCTGACCCCGGACTTTGAGATGGCAAACACGGCGCACGGCTCCGAGGACACCACCGGGACACGGCGGGGACACCGCGGCCCCGCGCCCGACCCCACCGCCCCCTGAACCGACACCGCCGTCACAGCGCGGCACCCCACAGCGGGGAGCCCCGGGGCGTCCCCCGTCCCTCCACCCTTCCCTGTCACCTCCGCATCACGATGACTTCGGTTCCCGCACGTCCCCACGCACAGACATCCAAAGAGGGGGGGGGGGCTTCAAGCTGAGCAGCAAACCCACCCGGGGCACCGCACCATCCCACCGCTACCGGGACACGGGGATGCTCCAACAGGCCACTGCTGGGGGGGACCCCATCTCGGAGGTCGCCCCCCCCCGAGCTCTGTGAGCAAAAGCAGCTTGAGACCCCCCCTCTGCCCCCCTCCGCGCTCACCTGCCACAGCCCCGCAGGATGGAGACGAGGACGCGGCGGGGGCGCGGGGGCTGCTCTGTGCCGGAGCCGCGGGAGCCTCTGGGAGGGAGCGGCAGCACGAAGGGGGGGCTGGGGGCTTCCCCGCCCCACACCCCCGCGCCCCCCCGGCCCCACCAGGCGGGTGGTGACCTTGAGGCCGCGCTGGCGGCAGTGGTGGGGAGGATATTTATAGCCGGGCACAGTCACTCCCGTCGCATCCTCATTGTTCGTGGCTCCCGCGCCCCCCCCCCCCCTCACCTCCCCTCCCGCGGCCGCCCATATGAAGACCCCCCCTCACCGTAATTCGAGGATGCACAGGAGAGAGCGGGGGGAAGCGGGGGGGAGGGCAGAGCGTGCTGCGCTCCCCCCAATCCACAGAGCCTGGCAGCGGAGCGCCCTCGGAACAGCCCCACACGGCGTCGCCGCCCCCTCCCCACCGATCAGTGCCAGCCCGGGGCATCCCCCGCTGTCTCCCGTCCCCTGGAGCCGGGGATTCCCAGCAGCGGGAGGTTCCCCTCTGCCAGGGGGTCCCCGGGGGAGTCCCCAAGACGTGGGGGGAGTCCCCAGTGCTGCGCAACCCCAGGAGTTGGGTGGGGTCCCCTTGAACCAGAGGCCCCCCTGTGCCCCACAAGGTGTCGGAGGGGTCCCCCAGGGCTTACACGCCTCCGGGAGCGCGGGGGGATTCCCAGCACCGGTGGGTACCGAGGAACGGAGGGGATCCCGGACGCAGGGAGTCCCCGAAGCGCGGTACCCCCCCCCCCCCCGCCCCCTACCCCGCGCTGCACCCACCTGCGGGTAGACCCCCACCTCCACTCCCCTCGTGAACCACCGGCGGTGACCATGGCCCGGGGCGGGCCCGTGCCGAGGCTGCGGGGAGCGCCGGTTGCGGGGGTGTCGGGGGGGGGCCGGGGGGGGTCTCCGCTATGTCCCCTCGGCGGCCCCAGCGCGGGGCGATGCGGTGCGGAGCGGTGCGGTGCGGCGTCGCTGATCCCTCTCCCACGCGCAGCCGCGCGCTCCCGCGCACCGCCGCTATTGTCTGCGGCTGAAACGAACCTCCCGCCGTGTCCCCGCACAGCCCATATGGGGACGGGGAGAGCGACCACCCCCCACCCCACAGCGGCCCTACCCCACCCTATTGCGGGCAGTGCCAGGCCGGAGCTGCGGGGACCCCTCGGTGATCCCCTTCCCCTAGGGAGGAATCATCCCCGGGGGTCCCTCCGCTCGTCCCTGGGAGGTGGGGGGGGGGTCCTAAATGCCATAGGGTGCCCATTGGGGGTCCCCCGGTGTATCCCCGGGGTGGGGGAGGCGGAAGAACCGGTGGATCCACAGTTCCAGAGGAGATCAGGGAACAAAGGGGGTCCCCGGTGCCAAGGGGCTTCCCCAGCAGTAACGAACATCCACAATGGTGAAGGGGGGGGTTCCAGGAATCGGGGGTTCCCCAGAGCAGACGGGGTGTCCAGGAATACAGCGGGGTCCCCAGGAAAGCAAGTGGGGGGGTCCCCACGACTCAAAGGGATCCCAGTGCTGGGGGGTCCCCAGGAGTAAGGAATGAGCCCAGAGCCAAGGGGGGGGGGGGGGGGTCCAAGGAACCGGGGAGATCCCCAGTGCCGGGGGGTGCAGGAAGGCAGGGGGGGATCCATGGGATCGTAGGGGGGTCCCCGGGGCTCCGTTGGGCGGTGCGGGGTCACTGCTGAGCCCCGCTGCCTTTGTCAGCCTTGGGGCGGGTGTGCACGGCTCGGCTTTGCACGAGGTGACCGTGGAACAAAGCATGGAATGGGGGGGGGGGGGGGGGACAGCACGACACGGCGGGGGGGGTGTGTGCAGAGTGGGGGGGTTCAGGGGTGCGCCGGAGCTTTGTGTGCTGGGGGAGGGGGCAAGAAGTGTGCAACGGTGGCACGTGGAGCAGCACAGGGTGGGCACGTGCGGTGTACAAAGGGGGGGGGGGGGGATGGTTAAGGGGGGGGGGGGTAATAGGGGTGCGCACCCGGCTCCGTGCTGCAGAGCGCGGGGGGGTGCGTGGTGCAGGGGCGGCGCGTGGGGAGGGGGGAGGGGGTTCACATGAAGGCGGGGGGGGGGGGAGAGCACAGTGCGGGGGGGGGGAGGTGGTGCAAAGCGTTGCGCAGCACGTGGGAGCTATGCGTGGGGGGGGGGGGATGCCCGGAGCGGGGGGGTGGGGGTTGCAGGGGGATGCCCGTTGCGGGGGAGGTCCGGGATGGGGGGGGGGTGGGGGGGATGCCCGGTGCCAGCCCTGCGCGGCTGCGCGCACTGCGAGGATCCCGCGGCCACATGACCGTATTTCCCCCTCCGTGGGTTCCCCCGCCTCCGCAGCGCTGGTTGCCATGGCAGCAATGAATTCCCCCCCCCCCCCCCTCCCTCAACCCTCTTCTCTTCCACCCCTCCCTGCCAATTCGCTGCGGGTTGTATGTGGGGGGGTCCGGGGGGGGATGCAGAAAGGGAGGGGGAATCCCTGAGGGGGGGAGGAGCGGGGAATCCCTCCCCTCTGCGCTCCGCCGCCCCCCCCCCCCCGCTGCGGGAACCCGCTTCAATGCGGGGGGGGAACCGCCGCCCTGCACCGAGGGTGGGGGTTTGATGGGGGGGTTCCCCCGTGGTGGCTCTCAGCGCATCCATCTTGCGATCGGAGCGGGGGGGGATTCCCAGTAATCCCGGCTGCAATGGGGGGATCCCTGCGATGCGGGTTGGGGGGGGGGGGGGGTCCCGTCGTTCCCCTCTTTAACCTCACTCCTGCGAGGGGAGCGGTCACCCTATTCCCCCCCCCCCGGCAATGGGGGATCCCTGCAGCAGGAGGAGCGTACCCCCGTTCGCCCCTTCCCTTCCCCTCCCTCCCTCCAGGGTCCCCATCGCACCGCAGTGTTCGGGGGGGGGGGGGGACACTCCGCGACCACAGCCCCGCGCTGCGGCGGAGGAGGAGGAGGAGGAAGCGCTGCACGGAGCCCCCACCGAGAACGGAGGGGGGGGTGGGCAGGGATGGGGCACCGCCAGCCCCCCCCCCGTTCATCCTGGGACATGGGGATGTGAGGGTGGGGGGTCGGAAGGGGGGGAAAGAAGAGGGGAGGCGGCACTCACGTGTGCGCTGTTCTGCACCGCGGAGAGGCGGAGGAGCGCAAAGCCCCCCCCGGGCTGCGGGGAGAGGGGAGGGGGCAGACGGAACGGGGGCTGCAGTGTGAGGGGGGGGGCGGGAAGGGGGGGGCGGGGGTCTCACCTCGGCTCTGCTGGAACGCGGTGCAGCCTCGGGAGCGGCTTCCAGCGGGGATGAGGCTGGGAAAGACCCTCCGCTTCGATCCCACGGCTCCACGGGGCGCAACCGGCACCGATACGGGGAAACGGGGCCGAAGCGGGGCCGGTGGGGTGATGGGAAGAGCCGGTTTCCCCCCCCCCCCGGATAAAGATTGAGGCCCCACAAAGGCCGGCGGTGCTGCTCCCTCCGCTCCCCAGCACGGATGGGGGATGGTGAGGGCTGCGCTGGGGACCAGAGGGTGGAAACATCCCCTCCTCGCCCACCCCCGACCCTAAAGGCGCAGCAGGAGCCAGCCAGCCCCCAGTAACCCCCCCCCCACCCCCGTCCCGAGCTCTCCCACAAACCAACCCACAGTTCGGGTTTGTTTTTGCTCTTTTAATTGGATTCAAACACAACAAACTTCTCACAGACGGGGGGTGTTGGGGGGGGGCTGGGGGGCACCGCCTGCTCTGTACAGAGATAGCAGAGCACAAGGGGGGGCTCAGCACCCAGAGGATGGAGCTGCTGCTGCATGGAGGGGGGGGCTTAAAAACTACAAAGGGGGTGGGAGATGTGAAAGGGGGAGGGGGGGGGAAAGAGGAACACCAGCTGCTTGCTCCCAGCAAGGTGCAGGATCCATGCTTCCGTGCTGCTGCAGCCCCTTTAGCTCAGCGCCTTCTCCTATGCCTTGCCATGGGTGTTGCATACAGCCTGGGGGGGGGTTTCATGGCCCCTTCTGCAGGCTGCAGGGCACAGCTTTGTGTGAGTCTGGGCCATTAGGAGATGAAGCAGCTCCACCTTCATGGGGTGGTTCTCAGGGTGCAGCATCCCCCGGAGCACCCATAGCCCAGCATGAAGGTCTGGGATCCCCCAGGAAGGTCACAGTCTGCTATTTGTGCCCCATGCAGGCAGGGCAGGACCACAGCATGCTGCTTTCTCTGCTGGGCCCCTTTTCAGATTGAAGGGCAGCTCTTTCTTCCTCACAACAGGGAGCTGATGGAGCCCAAATCCCCATTGGGGTGTTGGGTGGGAGGAAAGGAACGAGGCCATAGGCAGCACCAGCAGTGAGCACAGCATGAGATCCCTACAGGGACAGCCCAGAACCAACAGGAGGACCAGAGAGGGTGACAGCCTTCCTCAATGGGGGGGTTCTCAGGGCATCTGTAAGAGCAGAGTGCAGCACAAAGCATGGCAGAGATGGGGCTGAATGCACTGTGGGTCAGTTCCAGGTGTAGGGCAGCAGGTGGGCACAGCACAGTGAGGGCTGGGAAGTAGGTTAGTAGCTCTCTGTAAGATACCAACCGTGCTCAAGAAGCACACAGCAGTGTTAGTGTCCCCTATGGATCTGCACCAGCTGCACAGGGGAGTGAGCACACGGAGACAGGAGGGTGCTGTGGCATCGTGCTGGTCTTAAATCCAACAACAGGGAGTGACAGAAAGAGGGAATGGGGAAGGGAAACAAAAGAGAGGAGGTTCCTTGTGCCTCCTGCTTCACACCCAAGCAGAGCACACGGCTCCAGCCTGTTGTCCAAGGGGGGGGGATGATGATCAGCTCTGTGTTCTACTTCTGGCTGTTGTAAGCTTTGTGCCTCTGGTTCATGGGGTTTTCTGGAGACTTCATCCATTCCTTCTTGAGGAGCTGCTTGAGCTGGGACAGGCGCATGTTTGGGTTCTCTTGCTTCAGACGCGGCAGGTTGAGCTCTTCAAAAGCAGTGAAGGCTGCTTTCATCCGGCGCTCGGGATGTCGGTCCCCATCATTGGCAACGCTGGCAGGAGGGAATTCAGACAGACCTGCATCAAAAACACCTCCCAGCAGGCAGAGCTGCTCACCAGGCTCTGATCCAGGCTCTGATCCAGGCCCACAACGTTTCCCTCCCCTCCCCCCTTTCTCACTTTAAACACCCCCCCCCCCCATCCCACAGAACGTCGGGGCTCATTTAGGGCAGCGGGGTTTGCTCTTGGATGGAAAACAAAAGCTCAAAGAGGAGCAGCATCACAACGAGGCCAACTACCTGAGGACAGCGATGGCATCCTCGATGGTCCTGGCCTCCACTGTCCCTTCCTCCAGGACCCGTCTGTTGATGTTCTCCTCCAAGGGGACCTCCAAGTGAGTTTTCTCCTTCTCCACTGCACAAAGAAGGGGGAAGAAGTTAGAAGTGTTCGCATCCTTGCTGTGATGCCCTCAGTACAAGCACAGCCTTTACCAAAGCGCTGTTTCCCTGCTGCTCTCGGTGCTTTTCTTTGCTCCCAACCAACCTGTGTCCGCATTCTCTTTCTGCTGCTGATCTTTCCTGATGCTCTCCTCAATCTGAGCCCTGGTGACTTTGCCTGGCGTTGCCTGTTTCGGTGACTTCCCTTTCAGTTTGGAGTCTTCTTCTTCCAGCAGGCGTTGCAGCTCCTTCTTGCGCTCCAGCTGCTCCAGCCTCCGCTTCTCCCTCTCCTCCTGGAACAGAGAAAGGGACAGAGTCACCCAATGCCCCTTATAGGAGCAGGAGAGCATCCCTTGGATGGCAACAGGCACTTCCACAACACAGCACTGCTCTCCCCACTGTCAGGACCTGCCCCATCTCCAAGCAGCCCAGAAGGAGCTTGGGCAGCATCCAGGGCTGCTAAATGCTCCTATGAAGTTCTCCACTTTCATTTTAAGAAGTGGTTAGAGGTTGAAAGTTCAGCAGTTGTTTTGTAGACAAGCTCGTGGAGAGGCTGCTCTGGGTCCTTGGGTCTGGTCAGGGCAGGGGTGAGGCAGAACCCAGCCAGCAACACGGCTCTTGTGTGTTGATTTCAAGCTCTCCATGGGGAGTTTAAGAGCCACTTTGCCCTCCAAGGGCCATTGAAGAGCGTGTCAAGGCCACACAAAAGGCCCACAGTGGCCTTCAGCACATTGCATTGATTTCCTCCCATCTCTAAGCTGGAAAGGAAACAAACCCAAATGCAACAACAAGCCCCATCCCTGCGTAGGTCAGGGTCACGTGCTACAAAGCATTTCGTTATGGGGCCATTTAATTAAGGGCGTCATCCATTATTCACATGGATGGCACAAGAGAAGTGACTGAGCATTAAGCAGGAGGGTTCACTCCGAGGCAGCTGCACAGCAGCTCTGCAATCAACTGTTCTCGGCTCCGTGTCAAAGCTCAGAGGCAGGAGGAGGAACATCACGAGGTTTGAGAACCCAACAACGTGAAGAAGTCGTTGCACAGCTCAAAGCTTTAAAGCAAAACCCATCACAAGGCTGAATCAAAGCGTTCCCATGCTGAATCAAACCATGCCCTGGGGCTGCTGCATCCCAAAGCCAACGAGGAGCAGACCTTCACCCCAGGCTGAGATGGGGAAGCCTCGCTGGGTCTCCGGCCAAGGATGGGAACGAAGCCATTATGGGCACGAAGCTTTTATTGCAGTTGGCTGCCTGCAGACTCCTGGTCATTAAACGCACAGTGCCAATGCCTTGAGGCACAATGCCCTGGCAACCCGACCATGCAGGATTGCAGAGTGCAAGCTCAGTTATGACACCGACTTTCCCTACCCGAGTCTTTCTGGGTAACCTCCTCCTTTCCTAGTAAAGATCAAGCACATAAATGGACTCAGCCTGATCAAGGGGCTGCTTGGCCTCTCCCCAAGGCAGGGATTGTGTCACAGGAGGGGGAGGACAGTCTGCATCCCTAAGGCCAAACCTGCAGTGCAGTCTGCAAGAGCTCTGCCTACCTCCCAGCTGCTCCATTACATGCAAAGCACACGCAGGAGAAGCAGCACCGTGACAGGATGTGGGCAGCATGCCCAGCACATCAGCTTGTGCAAGGTAAACGTCCTTTGGCTGCTTCCCATCCCAACACAGGTGTGTCTGAACAGGGCCACCAGGTGCTGGGCTGCAGGAGGGGCTGTGGTTTGCATCATTCAAGAGGCAGAGAGAGAAATGCTGGTGATCTACGGGAGGGGAGCAAGACATTTCAGCACAGAAACCTCTGTTTGTAGTTGGAGGAGCTCGTCTTTTAGCCTTGCTTATTACAGAGGAGAGCCATCATTGGAGGCAGGCAGCCCAAGCAGTCGCACACACAACCCAGCTGGGATGACAGCACAGCAATACATGGACGAGGCTCTGCTGCTGTCAGCCCCTTCCCAACAAAAGTCCCTATAGAGGACACAGCCGCCTCATAGAGGAGAATGGGGTTGGAGCAGGGCTCAGAGCTCGTCCTGCCGCTCCCCTCCCTGCTCTCATTGCTGGGAGATGCTGCTCCCTGCTCTGGCATTTGCCATCGAGTTGCTATTTGTGGAAAGCAAACAAGGCAGCGCTGCTACTCATTTGTCACAGGCCGTGCAAGCTCTGCATGCTCGGGTTTCCCTGGAGGACCATCCACTCCTTGGCTCCCGCTGCGCCTGCAGGCGATGCCCCACGTGCAATGGACATCTCTGATCCCAAAGCTTTTCCAAGGTCGGGCCAAAGCAAGTAGATCCTTTCAGAGTCGGTTTAAATGTCCTAATGAGAGGGCAGCTTGCATTTGCATAAGCGAAACGTACAGCAGAGCTGTTAGAAAGCTGGGGGAGAAATGAACAGCTTCAACACCGCTGCACTCTATGGGGTGCCAGGAGGAGCAGTGGGCGAGATGCCTTTAAGTGGACAATTGTGCTCACAAGGGTTTGCATGTGAAAACGCTGCTTTTTCCAGCCTCCAACCGAAGTGTCTGAGCAAAGAGACATTGATTCGCTTTCAGAACAGTTCCCCACCTGTGAGACAGGAGGAGAACCAGGTCCCACGCACGTGGCTTTGGGAGCGAGAGCTCAATAGAAGCAGCAGTGCTCCCAATCAACCTCTTAGCATGCAGCCCTGAGGAAGGCGGAGAGCCTGCTGCCAGCCTGGCCAAGCTCCCAGCATGGCAGAAAGGCAAAGTGATGCAGAGGAACAACAGAGCTGCAAAGGGAGAGAAGCAAACCCAGCATGCAGCACGTCCCACTGCTCTGCAAGCTGCCTGCTTGCAACTCCCAGCAGGGCTTGGAGATGGGGTCAGCCCCCAGCAAATAGTGGAGTGATGCTGGAGCAGAAGGAGGTTGGTTTTGGGGTCTGAATGCCAGCACTCACCATCGGGTTCTCGCTCTGTTCTCTATTTGCCCCTGTGTTCCTTATTTAAACCATAGGATTTCAGCTTTGCCAACCTGGTAGCACACAGCCAAACCCCCCTCCCCACCCCCAGGAGGGCCAGAAGTCACTTCACCCATTTCACAAGTCAGCTGAGTAAGACCTGCTGCTCACAGCTGAGTAATCCCACCCTGAATCACAGACACAATCGCTGCTGGATGATGCCAAGGATGCCGGATGAGCAGGAAGGCGGTGAGGACTGGCAAGCAGTTGGCAACCAACAGCAGGGAGCTCAGCAAGAACAGCCCAGGCAGAACACAGAGAGAGAAGGGCTGCTACCCCTGCAGGCAGCAGGAGATGGGAACTGCACCTCCCCAGCAGGGACTGCAGCCAGAGAGCAGGTGTAAGCCCTGCAGCGAGACCTCTGCCCTTGGCAGATCAGTCACCAGCCCTCTTCCCGTAACACCTCAATGCTTTTAATGCCTTGTCACCCTTCCAAGCCCTCCTGCAGCTTTCACCCAGGACACGTCTGCGGCCGTTCCACCACCAGACACACTTTAGTTAATTGCGTGGAGAGAAGGCAAGGCAACGCAGTGAGAAAGATTGGGAGCAGCGTGCTCCCAGCTGAACTGCATATGAAGGTGGGCAGAGGAGAGAAAGACATGCACGTTAATGGGGAAACAGCTCTCTAGGGGACAAAAAAGCCCTGTGTCTTTCAGCAGGGAGCACGCAGATCCCATGCTTTCAGATGGAGCTCTCCAGGGAGGACGGCAAGCTGTGCCTCTCGTGCAGCAGTGCCACAGGAGGCACACACACACACACAGCTGGTGACATGAGCTCAGATGTTCCTTCATGCATCGCAGAGCCACCAAATGAGTGTCGTCCTCTATCAGCAGGGATTGGCTGTGATTGCTGCTCTCAGAGCTGGGTGGTGTTTAAAGAAAGCCCCAAAGCAGCACGCTGAGCCATTAAATCCAACAGCAAAACTGCACGCTGCCTTCTCATTCACTGCTCAGAGGCCCATCCGTGTGGGGTGAGGATGGGTTTGTTCTGCACACATGTCTTGCTGGGCGATGGCCCAGGGCTTTCCAGCCGTGCCCATCCAACTCAGCACACAAAGCTGCTGTTAACGTGTTACTGCCATCACCCGGAGAGCTGGGGAAGAGCTGAGGGAAGGCAGGAGGGTTGTGTGAGATGCAGGGACGTGGATCTGCGCTCTGTAACCAGGAGCAACACGCTGACAGCGTGGCAGCAACCCGCAGGGCTATTGCCATGCCAGCAACACCAGAACAACTGGAGCCCCTTTGGCAGAGCAGCTCCACACTGAACAGACTCCTGCTGCATTGAGCCACGGGTTGCAAGGAGGTAACCCATGCACTCAGACCCAAGAGCCACATGAACCAGCATGGAGATACCCCCATTAGGCTGAATTCCCCCCTACAACATCCCAAAACCAAGTGAGAGAAGGAGAGAACGAGCTCCTGTTGAGCAACCTCCCCTAACAAGCTCTGTGTTGGCAGAGCAGCGTTGAGGGGGAAACCACGCTGCTGTGCTCCCTACAGCCTTGAGCAGGGCCCAAACGTTGGAGCTAACAGCCCAGGTGTCCCTGCTGATGTTCTCATGCCCCTTTTGCTGCAGGAGGCTGTTCTGAAAGGGCACTAAAGTAGGTCACTGCTGGCAAAAAGCAAAACCCCTTAAGCAGAGCAATAATAAGACCTCGTTCCAGGAAGTAATTAAGCAGCATTACAGGATTGCGTTGGGGAACAGCACGTATGAGTCTACATTCCAAATGTCAGGACACATTGCAAAGGGGGGGGGAATTCACAGCTCTGGGGTCACGGGGACACGTTGGCCTCCTGCCTGCCCAAAGTCAGCTCATGGAGCTCAAACAGAGCAGCCCTAAATCAGTAACCCCATCAATTCCATCTGCGTCTCCATAGAAACCCCCCTCCTAGATAGTGAAATAGGAACCAAACTGCTTCAGATAGAGGCAGGTAAGTTGCCCTTAAGAAACATCAGCACAGTCAGAAGTCTGTCTAAGGCAGGACAACGCTGCAAACCCAATGAGAGCAGATGAGCCCTGATGAACCCCTCTGGTTTTGGGGGCAGATGTGCACTGAGTGGAGCGAGCTGCTAAGAGCAAAGCAGGGAGAGCCTTATTATTGAGAGCTGATTGTGGCACATTGAACTGGGGACGGGGGGGGGAAATGGGGTTGTACTAAACTCTGTTGATTTCTTGTTGCAGAAGGGAAAATTAAGAGGGGAATCCAAAGGAGAGAAACCAAAAAGCCTGGTGCAAAAAAGGCAACGCATATAAGAAATGGAGCCCTACAGCAGAAATCCTGAGCACTGCCTTATTGCCTTAGCTCCTGAGCACTGCCTTATTGCCTTAGCTCCTGAGCACTGCCTTATCTCCTATAAGGCTGCCTTGATTCCCTTCCTTCAGGAGGCAGCTCTGCAGTCAGTGAGATTCCTCACTCACACATCCAACTCAACACTCACCCCCACGCTGTGCTTCTTTTAGCTCCAACACGAGCTGCTCACATCGGCTGCTCCACCCCATAGAGTTGAATGGGGGGGGGGGGGGCAATGGGAGCAGAGCCACAGCTCTGAGCCACAGGACAAGAAATGACCCTTCCCAAACAACCTGACAGCTGCTGCTCACCTTCCTCTGCTCCTTCCTCATCACGTGTTTGTCATCATCCTTCCAATAGGCATCTTCCAGCTCCTGCTGCCTCTTAGCATCGGCTGCTGCCTTTGCTTCAGCCTTCCTTGCACGGGCAGCAGCCGATTTGGTGTTCTCCCCTTGGAACTTCTTGGGCATCACTCACTGTGCTCTGCAGAGAGGAAAACAAGCAAGCAAAAGAGCTCAGAGCCCCCGTCAGGCCTTAGGGATCACCTCAGCCCCTACAAGCCGCAATGAAGCCTGAACACACAGCTTAATGATCACAGCCCCACAGCTCAAAGGGGGAGCTCAGAGCACTGCCAAGCCCCCCGTATCCACAAGTAGCCGATCCCAGCAGCCCCATACAGCGCAGTGAGGGGGGGTCACAGTGCCCTAGTACCCTCATGGGGGGGTCACAGTGCCCTAGTACCCTCATGGGGGGGGTCACAGTGCCGTTATACCCTCATGGGGGGGGTCACAGTGCCGTTATACCCTCATGGGGGGGTCACAGTGCCCTAGTACCCTCATGGGGGGGGTCACAGTGCCGTTATACCCTCATGGGGGGTCACAGTGCCCACTATGGAGGGCGAGGAGCCATAAGGGAATGGTGGGGGGGGGGGGGGGGTGTTGTTACACAGGGGTGGGCCCGGCCTACAGAACACAACGCCAACCTGAGACCCCCCCCCCGTTAACCCCCCCACGTCCACCGCCATTAGGAACGGAAGCCGTGATGTTTAACGGCATTGGATCATAGCGCAGAGCTCCAGGCCGCAGCTCACCCCCATATGGATCCCGACCCCCCCCCCCCCCCATAAGCTCCCCCAGCCGTCCCGTTCCTACCCGGCTCGGCCGCTCAGCCCGTCGCGCTCTTTCTACGTCATCACTCCGCGCGGCGCATCCCGCGGGGTGTCACCCCCACTGCCTCGCAGCGCTCCCGCCGCCATCTTTGTTAAGGGCAAGGTCGCGGCTCCAGGAGAACTGCTGATAAGCTGTAGTGAGAGGGACGCAGCCCGTATCTACATCCGCATCCACGTCCCCTCTCGCACTGCGGGCGGCGAGCCGCGAGAAGGCCGCTCGACTCTGCTTCAATCAATTACCCCCCTTGTGCCCGGTACAAAGATGGCGCCGCTGTGCCACCACCCAAAGATGGCGGCGGAGAGGGGGGCGTGGCTACCTGTCAATAGTGGGCGTGGCCTACCGGGTATCACCCAATCCGGGCGGGGCCTAACGGGGTGTGACCCGTTGTTCCTTCTGGTGGGCGGGGCTTATATTGACCACGCCCCCTCAGCACGGACCTCCTCATTGTGCCCCCCCCAACACGGCGGACCCCCGACCCACTCATTGCACCAACACAGTGACACACAGCCGCCATGTTCCATAGAGCCCCAGCGTTTATTGTCCCCTCCCAGGGGGGGGGACACCGACACAGGGGGTGCACATCAGTATCTGTGCCCCCCCCCCCATGCCCCCTTTTGCCCCCTATCCCTACACGTGGCTTTCCTGCAGCAGCTGCTCATTGACCCCCCGGTGTTGGGGGGGACCCCCTGCCAACAGCACCGGGGGGGCTTCAGGATACGACCCCCCTTGAGGGTCTCTATAGACCTGCAAAGAGGAGACAGGTGAGCAGGAGGTGGGGGGGGGGGGGTTGTGTGTGGTTGGGGGGGGGTCTGAGGGTGTTACCTTGATGGGACACCCCCCTGAAGGTGAGGACACAGAGGATGTCAGCTTGGTGATGTCCCACCATAGCACCCCTGGGGGCAGCTGGGCCCTCTTGTTGGGCCCTGCAGGGTGGGGGGGGCACAGAGGGGTGTGAGAGAGCAGCATTGGGCAGCCCCCCTTTTACACCCCCCCCCCCCCCCCAAAAACAGGCTCACCTGCCATGTAGCTGAGCAGCACCCCTACCAGCACAGTGGAGAGTGTCCCCAGTGCCCCATAGTACAGATAGGAGATGGCATAGAAGTCACCCACAATGGGAGGCCTGCAGGGAAGGAGGTTAAGGGGGGTGGGGGGGTGGACATACAGGAGCAATGGTGTGTCCCATCCCCATCCCTACCAGCTGCCCCCCTCTCACCGTGCAGCCGGGTGGGTCGTGGTGCTGTGGGGGCAGTGGTCCCATCAGCAGCGTGTGGTTGGGGCTGGCAGTGTGGTTGTAGAGTGGGCAGTGGGCTCCGGAGGCAGGCAGGACACCAGCAATGTCAGCAGGGGCTGGATAGAGGCTGCCACCCACTGCCACCCATAGCGAGAGCATGAGGCCGATGCTCAGACCCCCGAACACACCCTGGGTGAGCAATAGGGGTCTGCATGGTGCTGGGACCCCCAGCCCCACACCCCCCCCTTGCCCTCCCAGCACTCACAGCTGTGTTGCACACTGGAACAAACATGCCCAGTATGAAGGCTCCAAGCAATGGGCCGCTGATCACCCCCATGACGGTGAAGAGCCCTGCAGGGGGGGGACCCTGAGGTGCCTGGAGGGTTCTCCATCCACCAGCCATGTGTGGTGGGTGCAGGTGCAAAACAGGAGGGGGAAGAGGTGGGGGCACTCACCTGCAGCACGCCGCACCCAGCAGTGAAGCCAGCGCAGCCACCGTGATGCAGGCAGTGCCATAGAACAGTGCTGGGGGGGGGCAGAGGGGTTGAAGGGGGGGGGATGTGGCAGTGCTGCATGGCACAGTGCACATAGCAGGGCACTGCAGTGCTGTAGAGCATTGCATGGCACTGCAGTGCTGTAGAGCATTGCATGGCACTGCAGTGCTGTAGAGCATTGCATGGCGCAGGGGGGATTGCATAGGGTGGCACAGCGTGGCTATAGGGCAGGGTGGCATCAGAGCCCTGTCCTCACTCACACAACCCCTTGGAGATCAACATCAGCCTCCGTGGTGACAGCGTGGGCAGCTGGGGCTTCACCAGGTCCTCCACAGTGACGGCTGCCATGGCGTTGATGCTGGTGGAGGCGGTGCTGGGGGAGCACAGCACTCAGCCCTACACTGCACCCAAAGGTGGGGATGGCACAGAGCCTTCCCCTCCTTGGGGACATTGGGGTCCTCACCTCAGGGTCCCGCTGTAGGCACAGGCCAAGAACAGTCCAGGTACCCCAGGAGACGTCTGGAAGATGTCGAGGACCAGGTAGGGCATGTACTGGGGGGCAGAGTTGTGTCGGGGGGGCAGGCAAGACCCCTGTCCCCATTCTTTTCCCCTTTCCCCATGGCTGCTCTCAACTGAGCGCTCAAGAGGATGGATCCGGTGCAGCCATACTTGGTCAGGGGCTGAGATGTGGCCGGCCAGGAGGGGGTCACAGTCCTTGTAGAGCACAAACATCACAAGGCCACAGGCCACCGCGCTGGAGACGATGCAGAAGAGCCCCACTTGATTGACCAGCAGCGCTCTGCAGGCACAGGGTGAGATCAAAGCTCGGCCCCATCAGGCTCAGCAGAACTGCAGGGGTTGGGCAGGGGCCATGCAGGGCTGCAAGGGGCAGTGTAATGGTGCAGGAGCCATGCAGGGGTGCAGGATGCATGCAGGATGGAGGGGCCAACTTCCCAGAGGTTCATGCATCCCACTCCCGCAGTGCAGCCCCTCACCCCCATGCACCAGGGCTGCAGCCCCCATTGCTGCCCCCCTCCTCACATCCTCGCCTCCCTCTCGCTCTTGCAGGCCACGTAGCGCTGGACCTGAGCCTGGTTCACGCCGTACATGGAGAGCCAGACCAACGTGCCGCCCAGCAGGAAGGTCCAGAAGGTGTAACGGCTCCGGGGGTCGAGGTCAAAGCTGGGGGGGGGCAGAGGGTGAGCTGGGGCAACGTGGGCACTGCAGCATCCAGGGGGGCTGGGAGGGGGGGGGGTGGTTGATGGGGACCCACTCTCCAAAGTTCACCCTGGATCCATTGGTGGCAATGGCCAGTGCCTTGGAGGGACCCCCCAGCAGCAGCAGCCCCCGGATGATGACAGCAAGGAACCCAGAGAGCATAACGAAGACCTGGAAGACGTCGGTCCAGATGACAGCCTTCATCCCTCCCTGCACCAGGGGGAGCACAGTGAGCACCGGGAAGCCAGCACCCATGGGCCCCCCCCCCACACCAGGACCCCCCACTCTGCACTCACTATAGTGGTGTAAAAGGTGCAGATGGCTCCAGTGGAGAGCAGGGATGCCCAGATGTCCAGACCAGTCACTAAAGGGGAGACGATGATGCTGATAAGCATTGGTGCTCAGGGTAGAGATGAGGGGATAAGGACACGTGGATGCTGTCCCCCATGTCCCCCCCCCATACCTTGATTGAGGATCAGGGCAGGGGCATAGATGACGATCCCTGTGTACAGCGTCTGTGGGGATGGGGTGAGGGGGGGGGTCAGAGCTGTGCCTGATGCCCAATGAGGGGGGCAAAGGGGGATTGGGGAGGGGGATGCAGTATGCTGGTGCTGCCCCAGCACAGCGTGCAGGCGATGGAATAACACTTAGAGCTCCATTCCAAACAGCCATCCTGCAGGGCCGTGTTTGCTTTGGAGGCACAGAAAAGGCACGTGCATGGAAACAAGGGGCTGAGCACAGTGGGGACCCACATCTCCCCCCATACCCCATATCCCTCAGGGACTCACCGTAGCCACCACATACTGCAGGGTCCCACAGAGCCTCACGCTCCGTCCGAACCTCCTCTCCAGGTACTGGGGACAGAGAGGGAGGGTGAAGGTTTGGGTGGTAGAATCCCATCCCCTGCTCACACTGAAGGGGGGATGCAATGCCCCGTGCCCACCTCGTAGGTGCTGGTGAGCCCCAGGCGGTAGAAGACGGGCAAGAAGAGGTAAGCAGTGAGCAGAGTGTTGAGCAGCTGCCCCAGGCACATCCAGAGGAACTTGGAGCCGTAGCGATACGCCTCTGCTGGCACCCCCAGCACTTGGATGGCTGACATGAAGCTGGCCGACAACGAGAGCCCCACTGGTATTGCTGCCATGCGCCGGCCGCCCATAAAGAAATCCTCTGAGGTCTTCTGGCCACCTTTAGACAGCCCGTGGAACAGCCCGATGGCCGTGGAGATGAGCAGCATCAACCCAAAGACGCCGTAATCCCAGAGGGTGAAGGTGAGGGGATCCGGTGCCCACATCTCCGGTGGTGTGGGGACGGCCCCCATGGGCACAAGGGGACAAGGACCTGCAGGTGGGACAGGGCACTGCAGGGGCAGCAGCACTGCAGCAAGAGGGAGCACTGGCTGGTTATCAAGGTGCAGATGTGTGAGCATGGAGAGGAGCATCACCGCATCGCCATCCCTGCGCTCATCATAGGTGCGAAGAAGCAGCCTGAGAGCACCCCAAATACCCCCCAAATACCCCCAATACCTCCCGATCCGTGGCACACAGCGCTGCCTGGTCCCACCACGGAGCAAAGCAGCCGAAGGACACGGCACAGGGACACAGCAATCC